>NW_026020129.1:0-600000 GCF_900185275.1 Solanum verrucosum | reverse complement strand
GTCAAAGAAGTAGTAAATAAAGTCTTGAGCTTTAGGATCTCACCTCACACACATCAAACCATTGAAAAGCCAATTAGTTCTACATCAATCTAGTCAAGGTGGAGGCAATGAATGAGAACATCATCAATAATTACCAATTAGGCTTAAGAATCCAAATGTTGTAACTGAAGTAGGTTAGACCTAATTTGTTTTAATTGCCACAATCCTCTTGGAATCCACCATAATACCTTTCTTGCTCACTACACATTCCAAATATGGTACCAAACTAACCAAAACTCACACCTTAAAACACATGCATAGAGCTTAATCTTTCTTCAGATTTTAAAGAACAATCCTCAAATGATTCTCATGTTCCTTCTTACTACGGGAGTATACCAATATATCATCGATGAAGATAATAATCAAGTACGATAGAAACACCCAATAAAGATATACGTGATCAAAAATATCTCTTACACAACAAGTTTTGTTGCTATTCTTTTCAATTCCATCGGAGTATTCCAATAAGAAATGCTAGAAATAGGCCGGGTGTCCAACTTCAAGCCAATACTAAATTCGATACTACGATCAAGTGAAATATTTTCAAAAAAAAAAAACTCTTTTACCACTGAAACTGACTTTAAAGGAAAATTATCAATACTAGCATCACAAAAATAAGTCAAATATATGATGCATCACTTTCTCTTTTTACCAGTTCAGACTTCATAATTTAAAAATACCCCTTCTCGGATAATACTGAGAATTTCTTGGCTCTTCATTTTAGGAATACTTGACAAATCTGAGGTTACTATCTTTGCCTAATAATCTGAAAATGCATGATATGGAGTGATCCAATTCATATTCAAAAGAACTAAGTTTGTCCACGTGTCATGTACTATCAAGTCAACAACATAAGATCGATGTAATCGATCTATCACTAAGAACCACCTACAGGTGTAGGACTATGAATAGACATAGGAGAAGAGTCACAAAGCATATTCAAATCCTAAATAAGGTATGTACTTACATAAAATGAAGTAGACCCACACTCAAAATAAAACTGTAGACAATTGAGAGCTTACCGAACGATACTTTGAACAACCTTGGCTATTCCAATAGATTTAGTTATTTATCGATATAATATTTTCAACCACCAAAATATTAGTCCATGAATTGTAGGGTGATCATTTACCATTATACACACGTCTTTATGAATGTTCCCACATAGTTCCATACAAGTATCCCTGCCAAAATCCTTTAACTAAAGAACTCTTTTCTTCTCTTAGTTCAATTAATATACTGACCCTCAAATCAATATTTAAAAGGCTCCTCGCAACATGAGTTTATCAATATATGTCATTAACACTCCACATTAAATTTCCTTGTTGACTTATATCTAATTTAGCATTTTATATTTTCTTGATGTATTATACTTGACAAACCCCTGGACTCTAATCAACTGAATACCAACATGACTATCATTCCATCCAATTTGACTATTCAAATATCTTCAATATACCTCCACTCCAATAGATAGATAACAAAAGAATTATACTAATCTTATATCAAATCTTATCCCCTAACCATCATTAGAAATAATCACTTTTATGTCTTTGTCCTTCCTCGACTTCTCCTCATAGCCTTACCATAATCACTATCCTCTAACTTGATCAATTGATCTTTCTAATCTTACATTCTCTTTCAGACATCAACATAATACTTTTTCATTAGTAATTATTCACTTATGGTAAACACGGTTCATAAAATTGTCCTAACAAATTCAAAAGAGGTTCAAGTATTCATGTATAAACCACACCTCAAGCAAATCATTCTTACTATTTTCAACCTTCTCAATATCAACCTTAGAATAAAAAATTCTCATTACAAAGTTATTTGACAGCCGCACAATATTAGTAATATATTGCATAACGTCATCCTCTAACACTAAGGTCAAATTTAAAAGCGTCTCCTCACCATTGGTGAGAGAATGAAACAAAGAAATTTTGACCATAAATCGAATCACACACGCACGATAAGGAATAAGAGTTTCCTAAAGTCCTATAGCCTCTCGAAGATAAGTAACAAATGTCTCTGCACTGATCCGCAAGACTCTACTAGACTCAACTCTTGTACTCATGAGACCGATGAACATAGGACTCTGATACCAAGTTGTCGCAACCCAAAATCACAAGTCGTGATGGCACCTATGTTCCCAACCGATAGATAAGCCAACCTAATAAGTTAACCAATTCCACTTAAAATATGGAAAAGTAAGTAACAAGTGAATATCTTACTTACTAAGTCTTTTAAATAAAATGTGGAAAACTGAAATACCACCCCAAGATTTTAGTGTCATAAGTACAAGAGCTTCTAAAAGTCAATACAAGACTCTAATTATATAAAAAGTATAAACATAATAAATATCCTATCAGAATACCAAAATAACCTAAAAAATAAAGATAGCTGAAGGTATGGGACGCAGAACATCCAATTAGCTCACCACAACTCCAAGAGAAACCAAACTCATACTCAAGCTCCAAGAAATACCCTCGAATTCAAAATATAATCTGTACCACAAAAGAGTGCAACAAGTATAGTATGAGTACGAAACCACATGTACCCAGTATAACTCATAGACCGAAGATAAGCTAGTCATCTTTGTTCTTCTTAGTTGTTTTATATAATATATATTTTTTGAACTTATAAGCAGTTGAAGTATAATATTTTGAAAAAAAGTGGATCTTAAATTACGAATATGAAAAGTAAGTTTAAATTAAGGATCCGTTTGGTCATAAATTTCTCAAATAAAATTTGGGACAAATAGTGTTTGTCCATACAATTTGTCATTATTTGACAAATATTTTTGGTAAATAACCCAATTTCTCAAATACTCGAAAAAATTAGTATTTGGGCCAAATCTCATTATTTGGGATCTTTTAAAAATTCAAATTTTACACCAAACTTTTATCTTTTACAAAAACACCCTCTATAGTAGTTGTTTCGTTGTATTACATAATTTGTTACGTGAACATCAAAGTAGCGATGAAATATTCCGTGAATATGAAAGTGATGATTTGATTATTTATGAAAATTATGAACAATCGACCCAAGGTTACAAAGTCATGTGCTTTGTTTATTTCACGATGTATGGAATGATGCTTGTTGCACTCACTTCAAACTACCACATTGCTCTAGTGTCATGGACACTGCTTGTTATTTGTTGCAACGAAGATCCAATTGACTTGTAATACAAATTTATGGTTAGTTTTGATAGTTTTTTTAAACTTATGAGTATAAATCATATTTTTTTCTAAAAAAGTGAAATATTTTCCCACATATTATGGCTAAACACATGGTGAAATTTCACCCAAATAATATTTGCCAAAAATATTTGGAAATCTCTGGCCAAACGCTAGCTAATTAGTGGGTGCTATAGAAAAAGTTCGTCATAATAGCAAATCACCGTATTGTAAAATGGATTTGATAGATTTATTATTGTTTTTTAGCAAAACTAAAATACGAAAAATAAATTTATTTTAAGGCAAAATTTATCCACTAAAACTTCATGCTAAAATGTTTACAGTGCAACCAAATTTTAAATATATGCTTGAACCTCATACTAAAATGTATGAAGTGTAGAATTACATGTCTGAAGTTAATTTGGCTTCAGACACCTTTCCTTGGGTTTCGTTCTATAACACTAACCTCTTTTGCGGCTTATAATATTATGAAAATCTCCCTTTTTATTACACAAAGATCAAAATAAGGGAGACCATTTCTATAGTATTATAAATAAACCACAAGGGAGGTCAGTGGGGAGAGTTGGAAAAATAGACACTCTCCAAACTTAATTGAACATTAAGACAAAAGTCTTGAATAATTTGTGGTCTATCCACTATTAATGACATCATCCATGTGCCCTAATTGGCACTTACAAAAGACCTCCCTAAGTTTTCATATCTTCACTTTGGTCCCCCCCTTCTTTTCTAACTAATTTGGAATAATATATATTTATTTGAAATTGTTAAAATTTATTTTAGAAAAAAGAAAAAAGCCAAACGGGAAAGAAGAGCAACTCGTTTTTGCTGCTGTCGAAACTGACGATTCCGGTGAGTTTTTCAGCCAAAATATCCATTTTCAAGGTAAAATCATCATCATCTCCTACTCCATTTTCATTTTTACTCCATTTTCTTTCAAAAACCAAGCTTTAAAATGATTTTCCCGCCATTTTAGAAACTTGAGAAATCTTTCATAATAATCACTTAATAACTTATTATAGATACATTTTAGTAGTTTAAAAGCATTAAAAATCTATTTTGTCATTGCAGGAGCTGAATATTGAACCACAATCTCGTTCAGTCACATGTCTGTACGGATGTCGTACTTCATCGATCGTTAACGACTGATACTATAATCTAGTATCTATCTTTGTAGTCTATAATGGCAGTAGCTGAATTTGTTGTTGCTAGTGGTGATTATATGGGAGTATGGGAGGAGACTCTCAAAAGCTGAAATTGGAAATCTTTTAGTAAGACGACAGTGTCCATTGCATTGCGTCGCAATGGTTCATATGACGATATGATTGCAAGCGTAATTAAGACCAGTGAGTTAACTTCTGAGCCAAATGACTTGGTGATTAACAATCAAATGAATGGGAAGGGAAAAATTCATCCCACATTCATAAAAAAAATGATAGGCACGTGAGCTTGTACATATTAGATATTGGTATTGATGGCTCTAGGCATACATTGAGGATAAACATCAATGTGAGGCCTCTAATTGAACCAACGAATTCATTTAACGGCGACAATAATTCTATTGAAAATGAAAGATTTGGTGATCATTCAAAGAAGAGCTTGGGTGATAATTCAAATGAGAGTTTGGGTGATCATTCAATGAATATCCATGGTGATCCAATTAATGTGGAAAATCATCCAGTAGATGCGGAAGATCTCGAACCTGAATGTTGTGAAGAAATACAGGGACAAAAGGAATTGGGATCACAATCCAACCATTTCTCCGATGGAACTAATTTATGTATAAACCAAACTTTCAGTAACAAGAATGAGTTGCAATTGTTATTAGTCGAAGCGGTGGCAAAAAAGTCTTTTGATTTTGCTACTGTGAAGAGTTGTACTAAATACTTAAAGGTGAAATGTGTGCATGGATATTGCGGGCGAGGAAATATGAGTGTTCAGATAGATTTCGTATCTATAAGTACATTGGAGAACATAATTATGGTGTTGAACATGCCAACATTAGCCATAGAAAAATTTCAATCAAAGTCATTGCTTCACTTTGTATAAATATGTATCGTGATGGCAATGGTCCAAATGTTAAAAAGATTCAAAGAGTTATGTTTAATTATTTTCATTGTAGTCCAAGCTATTGAAAATGTTGGAAGGATGGTGTGGTTGCCAAGGAAATGGTTCGAGGGACAGCGGAGAACAGATATTCATGCTTATCGGTTTTTTCCTACGTGTTCGAGACACTTAATGTTGGTTCTAGCTATTGTCTCATGGTAAATGAGGATAGTCATAGGTTCATGTATTATATCTTGGTTTTTGGTGGTTGCATTAAGGGATTTGCCCACATGATAAAGGTAATTACGGTTGATGACACTCATTTATGTGGTAAATACGAGGGCGTGTTGTTGAGCGTTGTTGCACAAGATATGGAGAGTCATGTTTGTCCAATTTCCTTTTATGTCGTGGACAAAGAGAATGATACATCTTAGACATTCTTCTTTGAGAAATTGAAGGAGATTGTGGTCGATGAACCAGATTTGTGGTTTATCTCCGATAGACACAAGAGTATCGCCAACGATATTGTGAAGGTTTACAATCATGCTCACCACGGATATTGTATGAGGCACCTCGGTGAAAATCTCTACGTAAATCATCATTGTGGAGATTACCTTTCTCTTTACTACAATGCGGCAAATGCTTATTCTTTGGAGGAGTTTGACAATCATTTTGTAGAATTTAAGAACACATGCCCCGCTGTAGCCGTCGTCTTTGAGCATGATATTGGTTTTGAGAAGTAGAGCAGCATATTTTCCTGGCAATAGATATGATGTGATGACCACAAATATCGTCGAGTCACTCAATGCTATGTTGATAATCGAAAGAGAGCATTCCATGACATCTATATTTAATTCGATTGCTAAGAGGTTTGGAGAATTCTTTAGGGAGAGACATGCATATATCCTCAAATCAATGGATAATCAAATGGTGTCAGCTGCCGAAAAAATTGCAAGAAAAAAAAAAGATCGAGGGCGACTTCTTGTATGTGGAGAATATAGCTGAGACGACAATCAATTTACCGTGTTCGGTGCAGGTGTTACTGTCTATGTGGACCTACTGGAAAAGTCATGTTCATGTAGAGAATATGACTTGATCAAGAAACCTTGTGCTCACGTGATAGCCGTTTTGCGATCGAAGCATGGAAATGAGTATGGTGTGAGCATCTATGAGTACTCTTCGCCTTTGTATAAAGTTGAAGCGTACCTTCTTGCATACATGGATTCTATTAATGGTGTCCTTCTCGAGTCGAAATGGTGTGTGCCAGAAGAATTGCTTAATGTGAAGATTCTTCCGCCTCTTGTCGATACCAAGCTTGGAAGAAAAAGAAGAAAACGTGTCAAAGACATCAATGAGAATTTCAAAAGCAAGAGAAGGAACAAATGTTCAATTTGTAAGAGAACCAGACACAAGAGAGCTATATGTGTGAACAACAACAAATCTTAAACAAGCTTGATTGAATTTGTTTTTGTAATCAAGCTACTGTTTTTTTTTGCTACTGTAATCAAGCTACTGCCAGCATTTTGGTCAATTTATTGTCATTTATTATCGTAATTAGTCATGATCTAATATAGATCAATCAAATATGACATACATTTTGTACGCTATCTATTAATGTTTATTATCGAGTCCATCCGTTCTCTATTAAATTGTGTATTATTAATATATTAAAATTCATGGTATTCATGATGCAATGATTTTAATGCATGAATTAGAATGATTAAAAAAGAAAGTGTTGTAAAAAAAGTCATGATATGAAGTTGTGTATTTTAATGCATGTGTATTATTATTATCATGGATGCTATTTTTAATGCACCAAATCAAACTATCCATAAGAAATGATCTAAGTATAACTAATACAAAAATGACTAATACAAACATTATCTGAATATACACTCTACCAAACGATCCTTAAAGAATTATCAAAACATCATATGTTACTGTGAAATTTGTATATCAAAATATGTACTGGTTGTCAAAATATATAGACCCCTTAAACAATCGATGCATTTCTATGTGTGTGGTGTGTGTATGACCAATGAGATTTACACTCTAACATTAGTAAGGTATATTTAGGTTTATATCTATGTTAAAACATTGCCGATACTGCACCTACTAGAATATGACATTTATATATAGACCAAACCTAGTAGAATTTAATAAAGACAATAATTAATTAATAATAAATTATGTTTTTGAAATTTATCCAATTAAATAAGTTTAAACAAGTCATATGATCATGTAAGAGTTCACATAAATTGGGTGTGGTGATTAGAGATGTATGAGGAAGACTTGTTGTTATACAATCAACATCCTTAAAACAATGTTTGAGAAAACATAAGTATGTTGTAAGGATGTCACTTGTTATGTGTGGTTATACAATCAACATCCTTAGAATAAGCATGTGATCATGTATGACTCTACATAATTTGGGAGTGACAATCAACAATGTGTGATTGAACAACATGTGATCATCCTCACAACATACTTACACTTTCTCAAACATTGTTTTAAGGATATTGATTGTATAACCACAAGTCTTCCTCATACATCTCTAATCACCACACCCAATTTATGTGGACTCTTACATGATCATATGACTTGTTTAAACTTATTTAATTGGATAAATTTCAAAAACATAATTTATTATTTAATTATTGTCTTTTTTAAATTCTACTAGTTTTGGTCTATATATAAGTGTCATATTCTAGTAGGTGCAGTATCGACAATGTTTTAACATAGATATAAACCCAAATATACCTTACTAATATCAGAGTGTAAATCTCATTGGTCATACAAACACCACACACATAGAAATGCATCGATTATTTAAGGGGTCTATATATTTTGACAACCAGTACATATATTGATATACAAATTTTCACAGTAATGGTAATTAAAATTCAAATACTACTTTTCAACAATAACAATTGATTATTTTTTTGTATAAAATGAAGGCAATCCCTCATAAACAACTCAAACACCTCCATCTTTACAATGTCTCAAGCATCTCAAATGTCCAATGCAAAAAAGTCTTATAATTGTCATTGTGGTAATCCAGCTACGTTGAGGACGTCACACACCGATACAAATCTAGGTCGACAGTTCTTTAATTGTGCAGTTGGCATATGCTCTTTTTTTATGTGGCTTGAAAATGAATCGTCAACGAGTAGCCCATCAAATTTTCAAGGCGTCGCCAAATTTAAAATATTAAAACAGCTACGGAAATCTGAAGAAAATAGGGATCTGCTAATGACTTTCTTAAAAGAAACCGAAGAGTAGAGGAATCACTTGAAAGTGTTGCTAAAAGATGCTGAAATAGATAGAGATCAACTAAAAGAAAGGTTGATTTTGGCAGAAGAAAAAGAAAAACGCCTAAAAGCTATATTGTGTGATTTATTTTTGGTGTATGATTTTTGAAAATGTGTAACAGGAATGTAGTGCTGAATAAATAAAGTATTTCTCTCTATTTATTGCACTCTTATATCTTTTATTTTATATCAACAGTGATAACAATCTATAGTAGTAGACATACAAGTTTATTGTCGATAATTGACTACTAAATAGATCAACAATGATAGCAAAAATCGCATACTATTAAGACATAGATTAATAAAAAATCTAAAAACCCTTCATAATAAAATATGTTAAACTGTCAGATGTTTATTTTTGTCGTCAAAAATAGCAAAACAACAAACCACTTTAACCATGTTCTTAAAAACCAACTATTTAAAAAAAAACCATCTCAAAAAACCAGTTGTGTTCAAACCAGGGAAAACCCAACTATCACAAAAATCAATTGTCATCAAAAACCAAATATTTCAAAAATTGTCTTAAAACACCACAAAAACCACAAATGCCCTTACTCATCACCACCAACCTCACCATTAAGCTCCATCACAGTACTCATCACGTCTATTTCTTTTTCCAATTCTACCACATCAGTGGCCAAGCCCTCTTCTTCCAACTTTTCCTCTTCTTCATTCTATGTTATCTTCTCCTCTTGTTGTTCTTTCTCTTCTTCTCCACTTGCTTCATTTTCTTCATTTTTCTTCTCTTCCAGATTCTCCTCTTCACTTTCTTCTTCTTTCTTTTCTTCTAGTTTCTCCTCTTCTTTTCTTCATTGTTCTCTTCCATCTTCTCTTCTTCTTTTTCTGTTATATTCTCCTCATCTTGTTGTTTCTCTTCTTCTTTCATCTCCTCTTCCTTCATCTCTTCATCAACTTCTTCAGCAAAGTATGCATCAACTGCAGCAAGATCATCATCGACTACAACTAATGAAATGATCTCGTCATCAACTGTTGGTGCTAAAAAGTTGTCATCATCTACTGCCAGATCAGTGGCTAAGCATTAATACAAATGAATTATTTTACAGAAATAATATATAAATGTATCTACCTTTGTTTTTCTTTTTCTTTTCATTTCTTCTTAATTTCTCCTCTCGTACAAAAGCAACAATTTTCGCCATTGATTACTCGAGGGATGCAACACGCTCACATAGACTTTCATCTTTAGAAGTACTTGGTACAAAATTCTCACAAAGTTGATTAGGATTGTGATCACTTGAATACCCATCCTCCATATTCTCTACTAATGAAGTAAGCACAGTCACACCTTTCAAATTGGCCTTTAAGGCATCAATGATTGTGTCCTTCACTTCGTCCGTATATGGCTTTAATGTTGCCATATAATTTTATTTTGTCTCACGGACAGTAAGTATGAGGTATGGATGCACACCTACAAAAAAAATATATAAATAGTACAAGACCTTCACTAATTTACAAATATTTCTAGATAATAAATAAGTTTATACATTTGTACTTCTCCCTTTATACTTGAATGGATCACCTTCGACAACATTATCGCTCTTTGTCGTGTGCCATCTAAGTAAACGGGGAATGGACAGAGGAGAATCCAAGAATTTCTTTGCATACTTACCAAAATGAGGAAAAACCTCATATATCCAAACCTGATATTAATAAAATTAACAAATAAATAAACAGAGACTATGAAATACTATATAAATATATAAGAGTTTATTAGAAATCAAGTACATAATTGATAATAAGTACCAGAAATGCCCAGGAGAAGCCATACAGAGCATACGATGCATTTCCTCTTTCTTTGTACACTTCACTCTGCTTCTTCAAATCAATTTTTTTCATCAATTACTTCACTATTAAATCAAATACTCTTCCCCCAGGGATAACTCTTGAAAAAGTCTAAATCATCGACCATCTTAATGTGGTTTGAATCCACAATCTTAGATCGATCGTGGGCAAGCAACATCGAGTGGACGAACCAAACTAAAGAGCTCTTCAACTTCTGCTCCTTATTCAATCTGCTACCCTTAATCAAACTCATCAACTTTGTACCATTGATATTTTATTCTTGGTCACTTTATAAAGAAATCTCACATTTCTGAAGCATTTTTGTCATTTTTGAATCACGGGGGTATGCTGAGCAATTCAGCCCCGTAATCAGTGCAAACTCTTTTAAGCCAAAACAAGCAGGCTTATCATTCACACAAAATCACATCTTATGCAATTTTTTTATCATTTTTAGCACGTCGCAACATATAATGGACCATCTGTCCATTGAACTTGTAATATTCTGAAATATGCCTTAAATGTCCTCCAAAACAAGTACCTTTAAAGTCATTATAATTTTTTTCTTGAACTAAAACATTTCTAAAATCACGATAAAGAGTCATTCTTGCTCTCACAGAAATTTTCACTGAAAAAGATCCCAATTCATCCATCCATGTAGTTAGATTATAGGACTTACCAGAGATTTCTCTTGCACAAAATGGCAAGGACAGGGGATCATCATCCTCATCTCCAGTATCTCGGCTATCTCTACTACTCTCCTCATCTCCACTGTTAGTTTTTTCTTCACTAGACTCAACATCATCAGTATTCTGGGCACTACTATCCTCATAGTTGTCAATCTCATCCATTGTATCAGAATCCGAGTTAGACTTAGGTTCTTCAACTACAATTTTTTTTCATTTTTTGAAGATCTTGAAACTTCCTCCGCCTTTCTTTTCTTGCTTTTAGAAGGCTTATGAACAAATCGTTTAACAATGCCTCCTCTAGTTTTAGCCATACTGTATTATATACAAAAATATAATTTTCATATAAAAATATCGACCACTAGTCTAATAATACAAACAGAGTAATGCTAAAAAAATATTGCAAAACAAGTACTAGTTCCAACAAAACTCGATAATGCCATTGACATAAACACCATTATAGTCGACCAAATTACAATAAGAACTTTCAAATCGATAGGCCAGATAAACATAAAAAATATAAAATTTCTACGCATTATCCAAAGCAAAACGTCAATAATGATTCCGAATAAAAACCATCAACTAAACCGGGTCAAATTTTCATAACTTTAAGCAAAAATCTAAACTTCGCTACACTATCGCAATAAAAAAATCAAATAGGCTAAAAGTTATTGTAAACACGATTAAGCTTACTTGAGAGGAAGAAGATTCCAAAAAGATCCAACTGAACTTGGGTAGAAGATCGAAAAATATTCAAACTGACTTGGGGAACAAGATTGATGAAAAAAAATAAACTTCACTTCGTTTTTCAAGAACAATTATAGGATGTCACTTCTTTATGTTTTCAATAATGGAAGATGAAAATTTTGTTGGAGAATGATCAATTTTTTTATGGAGGTTGACGATTTCGTAAAGAGAGTTTATGGAAGAAGACGAAGAGTTCTCCAATAGTATGCTGAAACGTTCTGAGGTTTCCTCGGAAAATGTTTATACATAATATTATTAAATATTTTTTTTATACTTGTTGGGATTGTAATTTAAATAATATTTTATCACAATATAATATTTTTTAAAATGTATTGGGATTATAATAGATTCTTGTAAAGTTATATCTTTTCCCTAAGTTTTAAAAGTAATAAACAAGCCCATGACCCCACATTCACAAATATACCCAAGTTTTAAAAAGGCCAAAGAGACCCATGACCCCACACTTTTTCCTTTTTAAAAAGCTCAACCCTAGAAAATAAATCAAAAATAAATTAAGTGCGTATAGAGTAAATTAAGTTATAAAGGTGTCCCCAATGCCAATTCTTCTCAGGTCAGTGTGATAAAGCGAAACTTGAGGGGGAGATTTTTGAAATTATACCTAAATTTATATTTATGATTTCATGACCTTTTCATAAGAGCTTGATCTTTACTTTTATACCACAAAATATATTTATTTTTATACCTAAAAGATCTTTGATCTGAATACTACATTAAAAAAATACAAATCAGAAGACGGAACGAGAAGATCTAAGATGTAAAAGATCATAACATGAGTATTCGATAGATTGAATTCTATTTTTGAATATTTGATTCTTACATAGTTTGAAATCATCAAACAAATATGATAAAGTAGAAAGGACACGTAAATAATCGAGTTCTGTATTTATATGCATCATCCAATGTTTCTACAAGCAAATGAGCTGTTTGATTTTGTTGATGTCTATTGTGGACAAACAATATCTTTGCTAGTTGTTACAATAGGGAGTAACAATAAAGTTTAAAATTGTTGGCAGTTAAATGCTCTGAATTTGATTTGAAGCATTAATGAAGTGCTCATTAAGTATATTGGTGTACTTATAGCTCCCTCCCTCCCTTTCATGTCAGTACTTTAAAAGCAAAAAATATTGGGTTTCTTCGTACAAATAATCGGACAAATTTATTATACACTTTTTTAAGGCGATATGTATAAATTATATATTGATTATATATGATAATACACATATGTTACATAGATTATACATATACTATATATTTTATCAGTTATTTTTAGTTTAATCAGTTGGGTGGACAATTGTTTAGAAATTCAAGATAAAAGTTTTTAACTATACTCTTATACTTTTTCCATTTCAAAATAAGTGAATTATTGAGACAGTATACATCCATTAAGAAAAAGGATATAAATTGAACACCACTTTTCACTTTTGCCCTTTTAGTTATTCTCAAATTATTCTTGAAAGTATGAATAATTCAAAGTAAAATCATAAATATGAACAATTAACTCTTTTGAAATTATCACCTACAAAATGTAAATGAGGGGCAAAAATGGAAGAAATTTCCAACAACGTTACTCTTTTAAACTATGAACAGTTCACTTATTTTAAACTATGAAAAGAAAAAAACTCCAACAATTCACTTATTTTGAAATGACCATTTTGAAGAGCTACTTCTTCCTAGTAGTGCTCAACTCTCAAAAAACATCTAATAAATTAACTATATCTTATATTTATTATTTCTCTTAATAAGTATATAATGAGCTAAAACGATACTTATTTTAAGAGGAAGAACGAACTTTACAACAAAATATAACTGTAGAGAAGCAATACGCCACGTATATGTACATAAGAATTTGTAGCTAAATGTGTATGCCTTGTACTTATAGCATTTAGCTTTAAAGTTCTATATATGGAGACAGCAACATTAGGCCAGCATACAATTATAAATAGATCAATCATTAGGTATTGGTTCTAATATATTTTTACAAAAATACGATAATAAAATAGATGTTTAGTGGTAATAGATTTTTTAAGTGATAATTGGATTAATTAATGTCATTACCTTCAGAATCGCTAAAGCATAAAGTGTTAATTATAAACAAGTGAATTATCAATCATCTAAAAGTTACTTAGGCTTAAATGTATTGAATAAAAGAGTTCTTGAACTTTTGCAATTTTGCCCGCGATTTGAGTGGGTTTCTTGTATGTTTATACATGATTACACAAGCATTTACATTATTTATACATTCTATTTATAGTGCATAGGGAATTTATAATAGTGTATAAAAATGTATATGTAATGTATAATAGTGTATAAAAATGTAAATGTAATGTATTTTACAGAAAAGAGAAAAAATGAAGAGGGTACTATGGTGGCTCAGAAAAGAAGGTAAAAACAGTAACTTCAAAATAGATTCACTGCAGCAAAACAGTTTTAGAGTTAATAAATATGCATATTAATAAAAGTGTTGAAGTCTTTACCGGCATTATAAGTTGATTGTTATTGAATTCAATGTCGTTATAGACTTTAGTGATATTTATAAAGAATACTAATTATCTTTGAATATTTTTATCAATAATTAAAGTATTACCATTAATTAATTATGATAAAGATCACATTTTGGTTAGTGATTTGACATCATGAAATTCGTAAACATATGTTGACTATCCCTCTAAGAATTTGGCACTCCATGACAACCCGGTCCAGCAAATAGAATAAAGGGAATAGCTCAATCTTCAATTAATGGCCCCTCGTAACCCATAAAAAAAGGGAATTATACTTGTAATATGTAGTGGGAAATTGATGTTACCTAAGTAAAATATTTATCATATTTTTAGGTAGTTAATTTAAAATGGGTGTTTTTTGGGGAGTTAAATTTTTGAAATCTTAAGATTAATTTTAACAAATAAACACATAATGACAATTAAATAGATAGAGAAAGAAAATTGGGCCCAAGTCTGGATCTGTCCGCCTGGACCAGTACTTGGCCCTATTTCGATTTTAGGGCTTTTGAGCCACTTACACCTATCCTAAAAAAAAACTAAAATGCCCAAAATTTGTGGGGCTTTTAGGCCCAATTCCCTGTCCTAAGCTAATGTAGCAGCCTGATTTTATTGGACTTTAAGCCCATCTTCCACCTGTCCTATGTTCTAATAAAATACAAATCAAGATAAAGAGATGGGCTTTTGGTCCCAATGTTGTCATATACACAACATATATACTTAGTATATCAGCTGTATATTCGCTTATCTCAGCTTCGATTTCCTGTATTTTTGTTTTCGACACCTGTACGTCGACTTCTGGAAACCTGCTCTTCAATTTTACGATTGGCTGACTCGATAAAAGGAATTTGAGCCTTTACGGCTCTCTCAAAATGCAAGGGAAAGGAATGAGTTTGTGGCGAACTCGGACAGATTTCACATGCAACAAAATGATAGTAAGGATTAGTACCCGAGAATAATAAAGCAACAACATATCTAAAGCAAATCATAGCAGACCCTAAACTAAATAAAAAGAAAAAAGAGCACCACATCAGTTCAAACCAAATCAGGAGAGGACTAAACTAAGAAGGTGAAAGATTACTTACCTTAGTCTCCTGGAAAAGGTTGAGCGATTGCAAGGTCGGAGATTAGGCGACTTAAACAGTAGTATTAATCCCAGTGGGGTTGAACCTGTTGAGGAGAATAATCAAGGACTGAATATCAAAACATATCTCAAAGATGAGTAATTAAATTATAAAGGTAAAGCTTATCTTAATAGATCTTGTCTTCAAATCTCGATGGCGACTGAAGCGTGTCCCCAAAATTCTTGCGTATAACTTGAGATCTAGCTTAGATCGATAAAATTCAGCTAGAAGAAGTCTTCAAAGGTATTTGAATCATTACATTAATGAGATTTGTTGATGTGGAAGTGATTGCAATCCTTACCTGGATCGATATCGAACATAGCTCATATCATGAGTATTTGGAAGGACTGGTCGTCACTTTGGGAGGATTCTCCGGCGACTATCACATCGGAGAAGCTGAAATTTTTTCAGACATTAGAGTTTATTTCCTTTTCTGTTAGTTTGTTTTCTTCTTCCTGTAGTTTACTTTGTTTTGTTGTTTTCAATCGGGCCACTTTTGGACCCAATTGGAATTGATTTATGGTTTTTAATAAGGAAAAATTAGCAAACTAGTCACAATCCCTAACATAATAAGTAAAAACATCTACACTTTAAAATAAATATTAAAAATGTCAAAATGTCAATATTTTAGAAAATGGTTTGTATCCTAATATAACTATTTTCCTTTCCTTTTATTTCTCAAAACAGTCCCACATTGGATCAATTTCTACACCACTAACCGGTAAAAAAGAAAAAAAATACCTTTATTATTCATTACCCTTCTTTCTAGGTTTTAACTCAAGTGAATATTCTCTCTCTCTTCACGTTTTCCCAATTTTTCTCTCATTCATTGTTCAAGAAAAATTAACTCTTCCTTTTTCTCCCAAATTGTTCAAGAAATCTCTCAATTGATAAAGGTAATTTCGAAGTCAGCAAATATTTTGTGAGTTTTCTTCTGATTTTGTTTTCATATTCACCAAATATTTTTGTATTTCGGATTTTCTGTCCTCTTTTTGATTTTTTTGTGAATTTGTTTATATATTTGAGATTCAGTAGATTGTAGTAATATACATTAGCATTCATACATCATATATTGTTTGATTTTTTATACATTCATATTTAATAATTTCAATATTTTCTTATAGGGTTACCAATGCACAAGTGAATACGGATTCGAATTTGAATTTGGTGAAAACAAATCGGAAAAAAAGGAACATAGCAGAAGAAGAAGAAAGAGAGAGTCATGGTTGCAAAATTGTATTCACAACATAATTGTATTCATATTAATTTTTGTTTGTTAATTGTTTCTTTTTACTCAGCATTTGTAAGAAATACATTTTTTTTGTCATGAAATACAAATTTTGATTGTTACTAAGATTGTAAATTTGTACGTTTTGATGATTGAAATACAAATTTGTTGAAATTTTAAGAAAGAATATTCATTTTTGAAAAATATACAAAACCAATGTTGTATCCTTTCTGAATGAACACAGATTACATAAGTATATATGGATACAAATATTTTATTTATATTTTTATTTGTGGATGCAAATATCATTCTAAATAACTACAAATCAATTTGGTATACCTATTAGAATGAATACAAACTAATAAAGAAATACAAATGTCATTATACAAACTCAAACATGAAAACCATAATGAATACAAATACACATATCATCATATTGGAATGAATACAATCAATTACTTTTGAAATTGTAACCGATGAGAATTTTAAGTGATATGTTTCTTTTTTAAAAATATTTTCTCTCATGATTTTCTCCTTTCTGTTATTAAATAATTGTATTCTTTCAACTCAAACAAATAAAAAATACATAAATAAGAAGAATAACAAACTAAAATATTGACATTTTTAATAAATATTGAAAATGTTGATAAGAGGTCCCATTAAATGCTAAAATATTGACATTTTAAAAAATTTCCCTTATTTTTAATACTCTATTTTATTTTTATTTGGCCTACGGGCCGGCCCTATCCATATTTCTCAAGCCCTACAAATCGGCAGACTTATTCAGGCCGGGCAAAAAAACCCTTTTCTTAAATGGGCTCCAAAAATCGTAGCCCAGCACTATCAAATCACGAGTTAGGTCAGGCCGTCCCAACGGGCCTAGCCCATACTGACGGCTCTATTTGAAAGTTGTCTTTTCTTATGTTACTCTATTTAGAAGCTCTTATATACATGTTTAGATTAGGTTGTGGGAGTTGGCTTCTTTTGTAAAATGTTACTTGTAAGGTTAGAGATTGTCATTATGATTGGTATTAATACATAGCTGCTCATTATTTTAGTTTTTTGGGAATGGAGTGGAGTGAGAACAACAACGCCTCAATCTCAAACAAGTCGGGATAGTAAACAGAGTGAGTTGATTGAAAATATGTTACACATAGTGATACATAATGATTCTCATGACTTATTCCCTCTTCAATGGAATTCATATAAAAACTTTCCATTTTGGTAAGTCCAGATACATGAGTTTCAGATATGTGATTTGCTGCTGCTATGAGGACTAGTAGAGGAACAGAAGGCAGACTATTAATGTACATCATTCTGAACAAGACAACTAGAAGCACAGCAACTTGAGTACAAAATTTCCTAACACATTCTTTCTTTTTTTTGTTTTTCTATTCCTGTACAGGTGCATTCATTTACAAGAAAGATGTCATGGTAGATACTGTTGTAGACTCTCTTTTAATTTTTGAAGTGTTACTGGCTTTGATACAAAAGAGTCCATACCATTTGCATAACACTCTTCTGCACTTTCCGATATTGCATTGGCTGTCATCTGCGATAAAGTGAACGAGTTTCATCTGTTAGCTGCAGCAGAAAATTGATGGAAAGAAAGGTTGCATGACACAACAAAAAAAAACCAGGCTAGACTTCAATAGCCTGATTTTGCAAATGAAGCTAACTTGATCACAATTTATAGACATTTTTCTGAATTGTAAGAATGATATTGTAAAGGCACAGGCAACAGAGAGAGAAATGGAGCAAGCAAGAGATAATATGGAAGTATAGAGGCTGTAAAGCACAGGCAATTAAGGCATTTAGAGTGTATGTTCTTACTGCAATTATAGGAATACGTTTCGTGGAGGATTCATCACTTCTCTGTAAGGAATTTGAAGGAGAAACCTCTTCATCAATGCCAGCATCTTTTGCTGCATCCCAGTTACCAGATTCTTCACATGATCGTATCAATCTTGTAGTTTGAAGTCCATCCATGACTGGCATGCATACATCCTGCATAAATAAAATCATGACCAGCACAAGTTAGCATGAATTCCTCCCTGACTAATATTTGATACAAAATGTAAGCCTATGTAGAGCCTGAGAGCAAGTAAATATTCCGCTAAATTATTGGTATATGTCATCTGCTGCAAACACTGGACTAGAAAGTGCATTATCCCCTCGTGCTACGTTTATTATCTGGAGACTGGATTGATTAAGATCTAACCTCTACTTATGGACCAAAAGATGAGGAAAGTTCCTAGTCTTAACCTTCTGTTATTTAAATGTTCAAGGAGTCTCATTAATCAACCGTATAACAGATCAGTGGTGGATCCAGTCAGCGTTCGTGAGTTCAGTAGAACCTAACATTTTGGGGTCAAACTCTATGTACATGCGTGGGAAACAAGAGTTAGCTATACATATCAGAACCCACAATGTATAAATTCTGGATCTGCCACTGCAGCAATGATAATGAAATGAACAATAAACATGCATGTGTAGGACATTAAGTGAGTTATGAGCCACCATGCAACAAACAAAAGCTTAAGCGAAAGAAAACCAAATGTTCAGTTAACGTACCATTAGAATGAGGTCATATCTGTGGCGTTGAACAGCACGCAAAGCTTCTACTCCATTATTCACTATATCTATGTCATGACCCAACTGCTTCATCATCGAACGTGTTACCATCACAAGTATTTTGTTGTCTTCTACAAGGAGGATTTTGGGTTTCAAAGAGGTTTTTGAAATTTGTGCATCCTTGCTTGAAGAGCACTCAGAACTTCTATCAGGTTGTTCCTGTATCTGACTTTTTTCTATTTTTTCTGTAATTTCACCCTGATCACTGTTTGTAGTTTCTGAATTAGGGGAAGATAAACAAGGGGTATGATCTAAAACACCGTTAATCTTTTGTTCTCTACCAGACGTGCTTGGATTGCCAGAATTTCGGGTGTGTTTGAATGAAGATTCAGGATCAGAACATGTCTCAACAGCATCAGCTACTGAACATGCATCTTCTACTGAACCTGTCTCTTTTGATGTATTGCTATCTAAAGGGAAAGAATGGGAGTTCACTTGAAATCCATTAGTCTTATTCAAAGTGTTATACCCAAAACCGTTTGGTGAAAGTTTTGTGGCTCTTCCAGAACTATGAGAAGAAAACAGAGAACCTAAAGTGCGCGGTTGGAATTGGAAAAAACCGGAATTTATATCATCATCATTTCCTTCAGAAGAAGTATCATGATTATCCATTTCGGAGAGTTCTTCATTATCATCCGAACTATCACATACAGGTGAAACTTTGTAAGGTAGAATAAATGTAAAGGTAGATCCATGGTGCTCTTTGCTGGATACAGTCATATGACCTCCCATAAGCTCAGCCTGTTCAATTAGAATATGAGGGGTCAAGGTAAGTACTAATATCATAGACGATTCTGCCAAAGTCATTTCAGTACAAGTGAAAATTGTTATGACAAAATTTGAGTTGCACTAAGATGTAGCAATACTTGTGGACCATAAAATGATGCTTGCTAAGGAAAAACAATTTACTAGCTATATTGCTTGGACTCTCCAAAAATGATGTTGCACCCATGTCAGATCCCTTCAAAAATGCACTACTTCTGAAGGATTTGACAAGCACCCGTCGACATTCTTGAAGAGTCAGAGAAACATAGCATACTAGTTCAGATGAACCAAGATAAGATAGAAGACTATGCCATGTAACGTAAAAGGTCCCATGACTCAATGCGAGGAATGTAACTTAACAATTTGCCACTATATTGTGAAGTAAAGGCATATTTTCACAAGTAATGTTATGGCCAAAAATCCACAAAAGTCAAATTATCAAAGAATATCAACTTGAGTACTAGCTGATTTATCCTATCATTAGGCTCTTTCTCATTACTTTATCTCATTATTGAGAACACACTTCAATTACTCTGCATTCATCCTTTTTGAGAACTCTAAAAGTCTAAGGAACTTTCAAAAGAACATGAGTCGGCCCTTGGGTTCGTCATCCTACATTTGAAAGGCTTGGGTCGTCCTACTAGCTTCTTCGTCCTACATTTGAAGACTGCATATGTTTGGATCGTCTTGACAAGACCCAATCATAACTAGGATGCAAATGATGGAAGGCTTGTCGAGACGATCCTAGTAGAACAGCATCCTTTGCATTTCTCCAAAATTTTCTCAATGGAACATATTTAAATCTTTGAACTTCTGTTCAAAAACAAAGTTGAAACTAAATGGAATTTAGAAGGTTTTGAAAATTACCAGTTGTTTGCAAATGGCCAATCCTAGTCCTGTCCCACCATACTTCCGAGCAGTATCTGCTCCGACTTGCATATATTTCTTGAATAGAGTGGGTATAGCATTTTCTGTTAATCAAGGTAAAACTGGCTTAGCAACAGTAAGAAAAAAAAGCTAAAGATATTAGAAGAGTTATATGTTATATTCACTGACGGTGTAACTTTTTACACCATCAGTGCAAGTTAACCGGTTATAGCAAATTATTGCTCTATTTTCCAAGTTATCATATCAGGCATCATGTGGAAAGTTACTCTAACATAATATTTTGAACAAATTTTACGCCTGTCAATGCATTAAACATAAACTTTATACAAAATAAGGTCAAAGGTATCCATGAAGTTTATGGATCAGCAACCAGGTCATGGGAAAGCTGAGTTTGTAAGTACCTGGTATTCCAATCCCAGTGTCATAAACATCACAACGTATCCACACAGTTGTTTCCTGTTGATTTGGATCATCCACTTCATCTTCTATAGAAGCCCCATTTTGTTCTGAATAGTTGCCCTCCCCGTTCTGCATCAATCTCTCGTTTGCACCGTCGGCATCTTTGCATCCACCAGAGCCTTTACGATCAAGGGAGTTGTGAGATGGTGATGTACACTTATCTTCCTTACATATCTTTGCTAAAACCTTTGAATGATCAGAAGCCATCCTCTTATGGGATCCTTGTTTCA
This sequence comes from Solanum verrucosum, assembly GCF_900185275.1. NCBI lineage: Eukaryota > Viridiplantae > Streptophyta > Magnoliopsida > Solanales > Solanaceae > Solanum > Solanum verrucosum. The sequence goes on along the minus strand of NW_026020129.1, from coordinate 578,333 downwards.
CATCAGGACATGGCCCGGGAACCACATACAGCTTTATACCAACCTTCCCTTCATGAGTAAATTTTATAGCATTGCTGCATAACATAAGAAACTAATCAGGTTTCCTATGTCTTAGATACAGTTATTTATGGGGAACTTTCAGAAAGAAGTTGAAGAAAGTTAAGTGTTTTTATGACACAAGGGGAAAAAAATTAACTCTCTGGTACAGTACTATGAAATAACAAGATGCTACAATTGGCATGCTCAAGCAACAGAAGTTATGTACACATTTCATTTCATTTCATTTCCATTGTGGAGACATCTCTCATTTGCGGAAAATGAGAGCAAGACTTAAGAAGAAATCAGAATATGCAGTAGATGTTTTGACTAACAAGCATTATTAGCATTAAAGATAGCATCACAGAGGCCTTCATCCATCAAATGATTTTCATACCTGATCAAGTTCGTGAGAATCTGGCGAATTCTTAACACATCCCCGACAACCTGATTTAAGGAAAACTCTCTTCAGTAGGAAGCTCATAAAAGATAAACTACAGAGATAATGAGTGTGTGTGGGGGGGGGAGAGAGAAAGAAGCAGCCAGACATAGTTTTAGTGTGTCAAATTTTTTCCCAATTTTGCAACTGTTCCTATAGCACTGATCTCACTCGCGTACTAGAAGGAATAATAAAGAGTAATTAAAAAGTTTCCTCTTCAATTGGATGCTCATTAGTGAATGTCAGTATGGTTGGTCTTGGTATGGGCAAAAAGAATACAGATGCCCTCGGGTTTTTGTTGTCATGTTCTTATAATTCATGAGAAATCTTACCTCAATGGGAACATCTTCAGCAATGTGGCCTTCCAATGTTAATATTTTCTGTAGTGATGCTGCTGCAGTTTGCAAGACATGCTTAATAACCTCCCTTGGTCGGAATTTTGTGGCTTCCAACTTCATTACTCCTGAACAAGAATTAGACAATAACCTTTTTTCAGGACAATCAAGTTAATTACTGCTAAGACAAAAACAAAATCATATATGTAGTTATTGATGCTAAGACAAGAAACAAAATCACTAAATCTTGTTTACGGAAAATTCCAGAGAGTAGGAACTTGGCTAATCCAAAAGGAAATCTACACATAGAAAAGAAAATATAACATAGAAAGGTCACTTTGGGATTGAATTATATTCTTAAGCTATTCTACTATTGAGCTATGTTATCCCAGCCAAGCGTGCCAATGAAAAACTCATGGAATTCATTCCTAAGATAGACAGTTAAAACTAGATCTACATGATTCGTAGAACATCCAAATACAAACATCTAAGAGATCGCAACAAATATTTTTAGCAAATACTGCAATGAAAAAGAGAAGAGAATGAAATTAAACCTGATTCAACTTTGGAAAGGTCAAGGATGTCATTTATTAGTTGAAGAACCAAATCTCCTGAAGACAACATTACATTCACAAGCTGACGCTGTTCCTTGTCCAGTTTTGTGGTAGAAAGAATCTCGGTCATGCTGACAACTCCTGACAAAGGAGATCTAATCTCATGGGACATGGTTGCAAGCATTTGTTTCGCTCGCATTGTTTCCTCTGTAACAAATGAAGTATATAACCTTAGTGATGTTTATTCTTCTAGCAGCTGACTTCACATATGTGCACAAAGCCTATAATATGTTAAAAAGGAACCTGTTATGTGAATAGTTTTGTTAAGTTCAGTCTCCTTGGCCTTCCGTACAGCTATCTCTTCGCGCAGCTTTGCCATTTTTTCTCTTTTCCTTACCTGCATTTTAACCATGACATTGCTACTAAGCTTCCATGAAGAGAGAGTATATAACATGGTATCAGCCCTTTAAATTGATGTTTTGAACATCAGAACTCAAACTTCCTTTCAAAAATTACTGCTGAGTACCAACAAGAGTAACCAGTGAAGAATCTAGAGTTAATGGTAAAGAATCTAACTCACCTGATCAGTTATCTCCATTCCCATATAATTTACTCCAAGGGTCTCCCCTGCCTTACTGAACACAGGTTCAACATATATTAAAAAAGTCTTTGACCCAAATAATCCTGTGTCAAATGTAATTTCCCTCTTTGCCGGTATTCCCCGTTCCAAAACCTCTCTTTTGAAGTCTTGAGATTCCTTTACACCAGCACCAGTAAAAATTTCTACATCTGTTTTGCCAATGATGTCCTGAAAGATAAGTATGATTGAGGAAAACACGTACCAGATTCTAAATGTCGAAGAAATTTCATCAAAGTGAACTGATGGATTATAGAAAGATATTGATTCCGCTCCAAAAGATTATTGAGCAACTTCACATTTTGAAGGAGAAGCTCTAAAGCATATTAAGGTTGATATACCTCTTCACGCAAACTTGGGAAATGATTGTAGATAAAACGATAGCGTAACTCATTGTCCTGCACAAAAGAATATCAGAACACTTAGTTTCTTCAAAACATATTATGTCAATAAATAGTATGCCTTTAAAATAGTTGAGGAGAATTATATAGAGGTTAAAAATGATTTGGAAATGATCCAACATCTGTTCACAAATGAGGACGATTGTATCAAGGAAGAGGGGTTGAGGGAATAAGTAGAATGAAAATGTCATCATCCCAATCGCTTCTAATATTCGAGCAAAAAAACTTATCAGATCATTGAGGTATGTGGAGATATCCGATCAAATTTTTGTCTCTTACAATAACTGAGGAATGGGAGTTAGACTGTTTTTCGACACTAACTCCGTGTAGCTTGAATTTGCTACTGACATCAATTGGACTACACTGGAAGCCAGGACTTTCTCACACTTGCATCTGATGCAAACAAACACTACAAGACGTTTGACAAGAATATTTTTTATTACTCCCTTATCTGGCTTAAGTTGAACCTAAAAGGTCATGCAAAGAAGACCACCATACAAGCATCAATTATTACCACCTTTCTTCCTATTTCGATTGGTTGGAGATTCGTGGTTTTAATTAACAACATCCACGAGATTCATATGTCCCAGGCAACAGATGGTAGTGTTAGTAGTATAGAGAAAGTGTTTGTACAATGGCTTTATACCACTTGACCAAATTAAGTAGTTGACTATAGCCCAAGTACTTGATTTATCCAATGTTTGTACTAGACTGAAGAAACAAAAAGTTAAGAAGAGAAAATAAATCTGTTGGAATTTTGTAAAAATATGAGGACATAACAAGGTAACATCTACAAAACTAGAACAAGAAATTGGGAGCATTTCCAATTTAGGTAAGTGAATACTCATCAAATTATTCCAAATGACAACTGACCTGGTGGCCGATGACAACCGGTGCATTCTGGAGGACAAAATGTAAGAAATTATCTGCTCTTTTCAGAATCTGAGATAATTCTTCCACAGGAGAGGACTGTCTTTCAAGATTTTCTATGCTTTCCTGCAATTTCTCAGTTAGTATTTGCTCCCGTTGAGCACTCGTTTCCAACAACTTCTCCAAATGTGTAGCTCTCTGCTTCCAGTACTTTATACTGTCATACTCAGCATCTATTTCTAGTTTATCTTGAATTTTCACATCATTCCTTTTCCTAGGTGCCTCTTGGAATATGTATCTCTTCAATTCTTCATCCAATATAGATATTGGACGCTTATCGCCTCCATATCGTTCTTCCTCGAATTGATACTTCTCCAATATCTCCAATTTCTTGAGCTCTGATTCTTCTTGTTGCTTGCTAAGATTGTCAAGCTCTTCTCTAAGTAGCCTTACAGCATTTTCCTGTTTATATTCCCAATTTTTCACCAAGTAAGCCAACTGAGATGACCCTTTTTCGCTATAATTAGTAAGTTCCACAAGGCGCTTGAAATCAACTATGGTGGAATCCTCATTGATATTAACCTCCTCCAACATATCTTGGTCTTCTCCTGGCCAATCTATATTGAATTGTTTTCCATTTTCATTCATATCTTCAGGCCACATCGACGAAAGTACTTCCACTTCCATCTCCATGTACTCTGTTTGATCACTTTCCATCTCGCAAACCATCTTCAACTTATTATGTTACATACAACTAGAAAGTCAAACTATTGCTTAACTTAGCTCTCAAGCAACAATTCTCGCATCTGAGCTAAACTGAATCGAATTTTCAATAAGATCCTCAACACCATATAAGTTTAGCTCAACATCTGCAAACAAAATTATCAAGAAAGATGAGTGTATTGATCCCTATTGGATAAATATACACAAAGCTGAATCTCTCAGAGAGATTTCAACAAACGCCCACTTTTTTTATTAAGATCCAAATATGGGATATGAAATTTTTTTAACATCATCCCTTTTGCTTCATCACAGATCATTAGTGAAAAACGTCAACTTTGCCATTCTTTTATTATTATTACTACAACAGAAGCTAAAAAAAATGACAATCATTTGATGTAAAAAAATCTTCTGCAATCAAAAGATTATGATTTAAACTGTTCAGAAAAACTACCCAACAACTTAAAGCTATGCATTCAACTGGAGCAATGAAATGAGGTGGACAGAGAGAATAAAAAAAGATTCACCCTTTAGTGCAACTTCCAACAAGAATATAAAGAATACAATTCAACAACATAATTGAGGTGGGACATATATTTAAGATTAATAATTCAGCAGAGAAAAACTTGAAAAATATTCATGAATCATCTATCAACTCATTCATCATACAATAAGGAAAATCAAATTGCATATTCCAATGGAAATGTGGCAAATTGAGATTGAGATCAAACTTCACGTACACATATACCAAAGTCAACCAAATTGCATTAAAGTAGAGCCACCTTTCTTTATTTTCAAGAATTCTTGAAATAACTTTCCATTGAACCAAAACCAGAAGAAGAAGAGAAGAAGAAGAAAGTTGGTTATGAAAATTTAGAGAACACCCACCCTTGTTCTCCTTTTCACTGTAGATCTGAAAGAATCTCTTGAAAGTGCTCAGTCAAAAATAAAAATAATACCCAAAACCTTTGGACCATTATGAAGAATGTAAAAGGAGACCATGTGAAAGCAAAAGAAAAAATAATACTAATTTGTGAAAAACAAAAAATATGTGGAGACCAAACTCAAGAAGCCATGTGCCTTTTGTAAGTCTTCGTATTATGTTTAATTTTATTTCAATTTTTTATACAGTGAAAACCCCGCCCCCATTTTAAATTTTTCTGGTTACATTCATAGTACTCTTTTAGCCAAAAAAAAAAAAAAAAACTTCAAGAACTCTGTTTTCTCTCTCTAAAAAAAAAAGTTTGTTTCTCTCTCTTGTTTTGTAATTGTTTAAGAAGAAATGATTTAGTTGGTAGTGAGAGAGTATAATATAGTTGTAGTAGTAATTTTTGTTACTATTTTGTGGTGTCAATTAGACAGAAAGGGATCACTCTGTTTTTTGTTTTTTTAAATTGGAGACGACGAGTTGCTCCCCGCCTTTTACGAGGTCACGCACTTTCAACGCGCGTGTATTTCACGCTCTCTATATTTATATTTATATTTTTTAGTCAGTTCTCTCTCTATCTATCTGTTGTTTGACTTGTTTATAGTATATGCGTTGTCCAATGATTAGTATCAATTTACAACCAAACACCTTCTACTTTGGGTGTTGCCACAATTCCATCTTCTATAAATTCATCAAGTAAATTAAATTTTCATTTTATAAGGTGAAAAAAAAAAACATTATAATGATATCGAATTTGATTCTTTTAATTTACCTTTTTTTAGTCGATAATAAGCAAGACGAGTATGATAAAAATCAAACAATACTGAATTAATTTCTTTTTAAACAAATGAAAAATTGGATTAGAATTGTATTTACTTCTTTTATTAACTTAAAAATATCTTTATTATTTACTTCTATTTTACTTATTTTTTTAATTTGTTGGAATTATGTCCAATTTAACATTGCGTTTCATTATTATACTTAAATAAATAAAATCATGCTAAAAATAAACTGCATTCGCTCTTCGCGTAGAACACTATGCAATTGTTGGTATAATTACATTGTATATATGCAATTGTTGTAAAACAAAAGTTTAGAGAAACAATCTTGTTCAATCTTCTTGATCGACAACTCAATTTTCAAGGTGAATTTTTACTCTATTTTCCTTTTTTAGACTTTTGTTTTCTTGTTCACTTCTTCTTTTCCATGTCATTTCATCTGTCACTCTATCATCTTCATTATCATCATTGTTTAGAATTAAGTCATCATTTGATACTGTCGAATTCATTAAAAAAATGATTATTTCGTCATTTTCAAATTAATTAGTAAAATTAGTGGTTTAAAGTCAAATTACGGTAAAAAATATTAAATATATACACAAAGATAATATAAACTTAGAGTTGTCTTTTTATTCTTAGATTCTACTTGTTTTTAGTGTAGTATTCTTGAAAGTCATTAAGTGTTTAACCTCACATAATAATATTATTATTTATAAGAGTAAGAAATAATTACAGTTAATAAGAAAATAGTCATTTGCTTGCAATACATTAACTTAGATGTTTTTGTAAATTTTTTTACTTATTAACATAAAGATTTGAGTTATTTAATTCAAAGTTCTAAAATATTTTTGACAAAAAATAGATAATCCTACTTTCTTTTTTTATCTAATTTAAATTTTATATTTTTTTTTATAATTTTTCAATATTGTTTAAAGTGAAATTAAAATCACTATTAAAAAATTTTTAAGCCTCAAAATTTTGGATGCCTTGAGCAAACACTTTGCTAGCCTCACCTTGTGAATCACTCCCGACAACGTTTTTAATATCACATCTATTACCTATATATGTACATTGTATCTATTAATTTTGGTATTTAATAAAGTAACTGATTTATCAATCTATAAATAGAGTTATCATTACTCATTTATCATTGTGATACACACTTGAAGACATTTGAATAACATGATCTCCACGTTTTACTCTCGATATATATATCATTGATCTATATTACTTATATTTTACAAAAGATCCAACAATTTCTTTTGAATTTTATGACTAGTTGAACTTATTTCACCCTTACATAGAGTACTTGAAATATCATACATGGTATGTTAGACAAATTTTTTAGTCTTAATAGGATATAATAAGATGTGCATGATATAATCATAATTAGGGGTGTACAAAATCGAACCAAATCGCAAATCGAGTCGAATCGAAAAAAATTTCGACTAGTGGTTTGGTTTGACTTGGTTTGGTATTGAAAAAAAAAAAACCCGACTATATTTGGATTGGTTTGGTTTTAACTAAAAAAAACTCAACCCGACATTATATATGTAATTTTAAAATTTTATTTTATACATAAAAATATTTACTTTGATATAATTTTAAAATATTTCTTATACTATTTCATATTTTTTATCTTTTAATATATTATTTCAAGTTTAAAACTTAGAATTCGGAATGGTACAATAAAGATTATAGTTCATATATGTTGATAATTATAATAAAATTAAAATCAAAATCAAATTAATACTAATGCAAAAAGGAAATCAATTCAACACTAAGAATGACAATAATATTGAATATTTGTTCTTTAGTTTTACATTGGTTTAGACAATTAAAATACATAATCTAATTTTAATTTTTCTTAAATATTTAGTAATGTAACTAATACTTATTAAACTTATTTTAGCATGATTTAGTACTTTTAAATTATGATCATTTTCATTATGACTTTGCAATATTTATTTTATATGATGATTTCATTATTATTTTTTATTGAATATTTTTGTGTCATCAGTACTCATCTCATATTTTGTGTTATTTTTTTAAGAAACACCTTAGATAATTGTATTTTGGTTGGACTAAAGAAATATTGGAAGCACAAGTTAATTATATGTTTGTATGCAAACTTTACAGAAAAAATCCAAAAATCTGGAAAAAAAAACCGAGGTTTATTAGTTTGGTTTGATTTATAAATTTAAAAATTCGACACAATGGCTTGGTTTGGTATTTGAAAATCCGAACCAACCCGAGGTTGAAAAACCCGAAAAAATCTGAATTTAATTAGTTTGGTTTGGTTTATAAATTTAAATTTTTTACACAAATGGTTTGGTTTGATATTTGAAAAACCCGAACCAACCCAGTCATGTACACCCCTAATCATAATGCATATTTATAGTGTCTTATTAGGGATAATATGTACAATGCGTACCCTTTCTACATCTTTTTTCCTCATTCCAATTAGGTTAAGACTCAATTAATGGAAAATAATATAATGTCAAGCTAACTATTTTCTTGTAGTCTACAAATGGAAAATTCTTGTAAACTTTGAATGAGTTTCAAGTTACTAGTGACTAAAATTTATATTTGTATATTATATTTGTGTATCAACTAATTTCAACAGCACTCTAGCTCTTTAGTTTTCTTTTTTGTGAAATTTTTGTTGAGAAGTTGTTAGAACTTTTGTCCTGAACCCAAAAAGTTTTTCAGAAAATTCCCTCTTATGAAACTTTCAAGAAAAAAGTGTGCAAGGTTTTCTATAAAAAAGAAAAAATTGCACGACGAAAAAGACATATTGGGTCAAATAATTAATAAAATGTGAAATTGAACTAATTCTTAACACGTTGCAATTTAAATCTCTAAAATATGTTAAAGACATTATGTGGAAGGTTTGCTAACACACAAATACACAATAATAGTAATAGGCTGATAGCATTAAAAGGATATTTTCTAAGTGTGTTTGGTAGGGAGGAAAATATTGAATTCTTATGTTTGATTTGTTAAAATTATGAATATAATATTTAAAATTAAAATTTATACCTTCAAAATCATATGAAAAATAGTATCAATTGTAATCTTTCTACGTTCATATGATTAAAAAAAATTAATATCTCAATCATAATTTAATTCTTAAAACTCAAAAATAAAATGTGATGACTAATTTAGAACAGAGAGCGTATACTCCTGGTTATCAGGAACGCAACGAGAAATGGATTTTGATGGATGACGTGTTTGTGGATCGGGCCCCACCACCAATCGCCCGATTTTTGGGTAAATTTGCATACAAAAATACTTTTGTGATGCTATTTAAACTGAAATTTGTACAGAAATATTTCTTTTATTTTGGATTAAATTGAGCAATAGGAGTCAAAAATTCAAAATTTGTGAACTGTAACATATAAATCATAATAGATCGATATAATTTTATGTTATATTTAATGTAGTCAAATTATCATACTGAATTAGTCACGAATAACATCAAATCGGTATAAACTCTTTCTTGAATCAGACTATGATTTGTTTGGAAAGCTTGCAATATAAAATGATTATATTGCAAGAGAATATATATCATTTCTCTTGCTCATAAATTTAACCATATCATAACAATGTCTTTCGAGTTCTTTGTTTAAAAAGGATAGAAATGTTCTTGCATGCGGATTTTCGTTTAAATTTATTGTTTTTGCAATAAATTTATTGAAAATTTTAAAGCTTGCTCAACAGTGCTATTCTTTATTTTCAAACAATAATTTGCTAGTTGATCAAGTAAACGAAATAGAAGTCAAAATGACGAAGTCTCAAAAAGAAATATTTTAGTAAAAATAGATTAAATTTATAATGTGTTATGTGCATGTTTTTATTGAATTTATATATATGTAAATATGAAACTTCAACTAAAATTGGCGTTCGGAACGTGAGACCCAATACACTCCTTTATAATTCTTTAACATTATTTATATTATTCTTTATCACTTTATTTCTTTTCTATACATATTTAAATTTCCTGATATGGAGAGGCACTTAGACATGGAGAAATTAAAGTGAAACTAAAGATGAAGGTCCTTGTGATTATTAAATTAGAACCTATAAAATATAAGGTTTATAATGATAAGCTTTCTTTTTTTAATAATCAATTTGGAATTTTTTTTTTAATATTTCAAGTTGATTTTTGTAATTAACCAGATCCAACAAGAAGTAGAAGAAAAATTAAATATCGTGTCTGGAAAATGGATCAATTTCCTAAGAAATGATTGTGGGGCTACTTTTTAAAGTTCCACAGCTTAATATATACTATAGTTTATTACCTTTTTTTTTAATAAAAAATACAAATATATACTATAGTTTATTACCCTTTTTTTTAAATAAAAAATACAAATATATACTATAGTTTATTACCTTTTTAAAAAAATAAAAATACAAATATATACTATAGTTTATTCCCAAGTAATATTTGTTGCGGCACCTAGTCTTTATAACTGGCATTCTGACTTTTCCCTCTACCAGTTATTTGTTAATTATTACGCCTTTTCTTTTATTTAAAATTTTAAATGTATAACGAAATAATAAATATAACTGAGAAATCTAAAGAGAGAACGAAAGATTTTATTTCACTTGAGATTAGTATATAAAATGGATTAATTTAGCTATTACAATTTTAAAAAAAGTAATTTGCAAGTTATCTGAGTAAGTTACTTGCATGTTGTTTGTTTAATTTAGAGAAAATACATAAAGTCACCACTGAAGTTGTCCCGTATTTGCATAAAGACACCTTAACTTTAATTTCTGAGTTGTTACCACGCACATGTCGCTTTATTTCTTTATTATTAATTATTTAATTAATTTACATCATATTCCCCAAATTTAAACTCGAAAGAGCTATTGGTAACCCTAAATTTATGATTTCATCTTTTTCTCCAAAGCAAGATCAACGTTAGTACTCTCTCTTTGACGAGTTCATTAGCTTCCCCAAGCGCAATAAGGTAGGAATTCGTTTTATCTTTTAATTTCCAATAGAAAGCGTTAATTTGATGTTTTTTTATGGTTTAATCGAAAAAAAGATCTTTATCATATAATGTAGATCCCTAACCTGTTAGACCTTCAATTACTTGTCCTTCCAAGAATCTTCACCAAGAAACATCAACAACGAGATTATCAACACCAAGAGAAAACGAGAAGACTTTTCTATATTTTGTGATTTTAGGGAAAGTTGAGAAATAACAAAAGAAAAGAGAAGACTTTTCCTGAAAAGAATATGGTTGGGTCGGGTTGAACGAATATTAGAGGAGTGAATAGCACGCGCGACAACCCAAACGAGACGAGGGAATGGGTCAAAATGACCCATTTACAAAGATATTAAAAAGTTTTGTGGGGTGATAGAATACTTCCAAAATTAAGGTGTCTTTATGAAAATGCGGAATAACTTTAGTGGTAACTTTATGTCTTTTCTCTTTAATTTATATTTTTTTATGAAATTGTGCAAAAAATTTCTGGTAAGTTATAAGCATAAACTACTTGCGACTTACGAGCTATTTTCTTTACCGCGTGGTTCTTAAAAAAAGTCAGAGAAATATTGAGCGGACATTTAGGGTGTGTTTGGTATGATTCCAATTTTCTCATGTTTGGTTGGGTTAAATGTTTTGGAAAATGTTTTCCAAATCAACTCATTTTCCTCAAATTTAAGGAAAATGACTTCCCTTCAAAACTTAAGGAAAACATTTTCCAAAACTCTCTTCCAACTTCCAATTAAAAAAAAAATTGTTGAAAAAGTCAATTTATTTGGTCCCTACCCTCAAACCACCCCCACCAACCACCCCAAAAAAATTCCTAGTAAGTTATAAGCATAAACTACTTGCGACTTACGAGCTATTTTCTTTACCACGTGGTTCTTAAAAAAAGTCATAGAAATATTGAGCGGACATTTACAATGAGATATTTTCGTTACCATAACAATAATTAAGACACAGTTGATTATATTCTTTTAATCTTCTTCTTACTGTTAAAGAAATCAAAAGTGATTAGCGATATCCATTTTCTAGTAATACTCTCATTGTGCTCTTTTGTTTGTTCAATTTATATTTTGCTCGTCCATTAAAAAAAATTAACTTAGTATTTGTTTTATTTAGTCATTTTTATTATTGATATTTTAAAATTTTAAATTAAACTAATAAGCTCTATTTAATTTAAGAAATAGCTACTTAATGATCAGATTAAAGTTAAAAATAAAATTTTTCTCTTAATTTGTTAAAACAGAAAATTAAAAAAATAGTGTATTGAACAAGTAAATGAAATAAAGAAAAATATTTAGTTTTCAATAAATAAATAAATAAAAATAATTTAACAAACTATATTTTATATATATATAATATTTTCCTAATGAACATGCTAAAATTTTAATCAACCTTTGACAGAGGGAGTACTAAAAAATGATTCCAAAATTTTCTGATTTTAACAAGTGGCCCATATTCCACCACAATTTTTTTCTCTTTTCATTGAGTAATTTATAGAGTAATATTTATGCTTTTCAGCATTTTATATTTAGTGAATCAGATTAAAGGGAAATGATAATTGGTGAGAACTGTTAGATTTTGTCTTGGCTCTAGTGCTCACTAGTATTTCAAATTTGATAATGGGTTGGTTGGGTTAAATGAATCTACCTTAGACATTATTTTGAGAAATTAAATTAAAATATATAAAAATATGGTGGCAAGTAATAAAAAAAGGAAAAAAAGAGCTAAGTCCAATCATTTATTTAGATGTACCCCCATCCCATCTCCCACCTAGTAACGAAGTCAAGATTTTCATTAAGAAGGTTCAAAATACAAGAAAGTAAATATACGAAGAAATTGAAGAAAAGAAAATTCAACATCTCTTACATATACATAAAAAATAATTTCAATCATATATAAATAATGCGATTCGGATGAACCCCTCAGACTTATCTGGCTCCGCCCCAGTGGCAATAAAAGAAAAACAATAACAATAATGAATAGAATTAGTTGGATGGACATGGTGTGTGATAAATATAATTTTTATTTAAATATATTTTGTTTAATTTAATGCAAATGTACAACTAAGACACATCCAAGTCTCCTCTGTCTTGTAGTTTCAACTTTGTCCACATGGCTTTGAGAAGCATAGTTTTTCTACCTCTCACCCATGTGATTCTTGCTGACTCAGCAAATATCCACGTCATCTACAGCTTGACACGTGGAAAATTTATTTGAATCATTCCAAAACTAGCTTTATTTCTTTCCTTAATTTCCTTTTATAAAAGAAATGCTTTTTGATCATTAACTAATGGTTTTATTAATTAAGCAATTATTGATTAGTGCTAACCATGGTTATGACAGTTAGGATCGCATTCATCACTTGTTAATTAACTTTTAGAAATGTATATTGAAATGATGAACACCACATCCACTTAACATTATATATTATATATAATAGCTTAAATTAAATCATAAGAGGATTTAGAGAAATTAACATCTATCTTTTTCTTAATAGTTACTTGCACTATTTAGAGAAATTTGTTAGTATATAAAATGACTCAGTTCCATGATTAAGAGTGTTTTGATGTACATATTGCTCTTTGATTGAGGTACACTATCTATAAAGTTTCTACATATTCATTTCTATGAAACTTGAGGTTCATTTTGTTAATAATGGGCCCCTATTTAAATGGGGAAATTAAGCAAATACCCCCAAAAAGTTAAATAATTACTAACATATACCCCTTATATTCATACCCCATTAAATAATTACACTATATAACCTCCAACTAATTTCGCTTAACTAATACTAAATCAATATATATATATCATTGACTAATGAGTAATTTCTAAATAAGAAACCTCAATGATACCACAACAATATACATATACTCTCATAGTATCATTGACTAATGAGTAATTTCGGAACAAGAAACCTTAATGATACCAATATAGTGTGTGTATATATATATATATATATTTATATATATATTAAGCGAAATTATCAGCTTTAATGATATCATTAAGGATGATATATACTGATTTAGTATCAATTGTGCGAAAATTATCAGTTTTAATGAATGTTGGGGGGGGGGGGGTATGGACTGTAATTTTTTTGAGAGAATGAGTATTTTTTGAATTACTTTGGATTGAGCTATGAACATGTAATTATTTTGGGTTTTATGGCTCATTTATGTAGTTTTTCCTTAAATTATTCATGCTATAGATGTTCAATCCTAGACGCTAGGTGAAGTATTGAATAGTCTCATATCGGTGATTAACGAAATGAGTGGTGTTCAACATTCTTCATGAGCTAGCTAACTTTAAGGGTTGAATTATGTGCTAGATCTATTTCTTTATATGTGAAGACTCGTCTCACATCGGTGATTAATATAATGTCTTGGACTATTCACCTCTCATGAGTTAACTTTTGAGTTTGATTTAAACCCTAAATTCATTTCTTTACATGATATTAAAAGGCCCCCTCCCAATTATTGTGTATCGATAATCAACTTCCTATAAATTGCTCATGCACAAAATGCCGAGCAGAATTAGACACAAGAACTTAAATTGGAGCAATAACTTTCATATGCCTAAAATACAGACACTAACTAATTATTTTTAGTTAACATCGTACTAAATCAAAGAAAACATAGGACTTTTAAGTTGGATGGAGTGGATATAATTTATTTATTTTTTTAAAAGAAATTAATGAGTTAAAAATAAATTATATGATATAGAGACGCTAGCTATCTTTGGTATACTAATTTGATAACCAAAACTTCGTAACTCTTTCCCATCGCTTCATAAATTCGAAAAGGAAAAATACATTATGGCTCCATAATTTTAAATTTATGACTTATGAATTTTAGAATAGACAGATCATTAGATTGTATAAATTATATATTCATTAAGATTCTAACAAAAAGATAAAATTTTAACCAATATTATTGGGTCATGTCAAACCCATAGCTAAAACTAGAGTACTCTAGCTTCAAACTTAATTTAAAAAAAACCTTCAAGTTATTAAAGTATATATCATACTCTATGCTTTGGAATTGAATATACATGCCTCACGTTTAGTCAAAATTTCTAAAACTACCTTGTCAGGCTATTTAAATATTACTAAAGGTAATAGTATGTTATTTAATCATTTTAAAAATTATCAATTAATGTTTATAATTCAATTAATTACGTATGACGAGATTTACTTATAAATATATAATAATTAATGTAATTCTGTAAATATTTTTATACGTCTGCATATGATTCGACTCTTTCTTAATTAAGTTTGGACGGCCGGCAATTAGCTAAGATAATTAAGTTTATCTTTTTTGCTTGAAGTAATCACATGTAGCATGTGCATGCATGTCTTGTAAACATTTTTTTTTTCTACCGTCTTTTTGTACAACTAAAAGTTAAGGTTAGAAAATTAATCTTTCGTTGTTTTAAATTAGTTGTCATATTTCATCTTCAATAATTTAATATTTTACAATTAAAATTCAGATATTCAATATGAACAATACTAATATAAATTATTACTTTTTCCATGTCAATTAGATGAAAACTACATTTTTTAAGATTTTGATTAGAATTTAACTCTCGAGATATCAAATACGATAACTCATTTGGGTGGAGTGAGTAAAAGTGTTGTTTGTTTATTAAATATGTTTTAAAATAGAGATTAGAAGAAACGCAGAAGGACCACTAAGCTGACGAGGACCTCAAATAAAGGAAACTCACTTTTCGAATAATATTTTTACTAATTAAGTAATTTTAACTAATTAAATTATCCGGTTATTAATGGACCAATAGGTGTCTTTGGCACAAGACAACTTCCATAATTATCGGATTAATTAACTAGTAAAATTGGATTTACGAGATGCAGAGTGCCTTTACTCCAAGTTAATTAGGTTACGTCAATTTTTGTAGAATTTGATATTACTCCTCCGTTTCTATTTATATGTCATTTTTATTAAAAATAAACATTTCTTAATATTTGTCATTTCACAAAATTAATATATAAATAACATTATTCTTTCTATTTTATCCTTGAGAGTTATTAACCTTGAAAGTATAAATTTGACTAACATAGCAAAGCTAAGTGATTAATTCATATTCATCGGCTAATTTAACTAATAAAAAAAAACGAATTTATGTTCATTTATTTTAAATTTGACTTCAAGAGAACACTAAATGAATGGTACAATGGTAAACTTACGTAATTTCTTAAGAGACTTGAAATCTGAAACGGTGACATACACATAGGAATGAAGGAAGTAATTACAAGGGTTAAAAACATTAGATTTAGGTGTACACTTGAACTCTCACAAATCATCAATAACTAAAAATAAATAATTCTAATATGTTGTTCCTCCAAAATATTTAATATAAGAATTTGAGTTGCTTATATCGTTGTTGAAAGAAATTTAATTTTTACACAATTTATTATTTTTACATCTTATTTTAGGTACATTATCTTATTTTTAGGATTACGAATCTCATGTATATTAATGTGACTTACTTATAATTATTTTTTAAAATGATTCGATAATAAAAAAAATATTTGCGCTCACAGTGCGCAAATATAAACAGGTGAAACCAAATATTAAGAAACAAAAAATATTGAAGTTTGGGTCCAAATTTAAGGCAAAGTGTACTAAAAGAATGTATGATGAAGGGTACAACGGAGGTTACTATTAAAGAAGTAGACATATAAGAAATACATCATATCCAAACTTTGAAGTTTTGTCCACGAAGTAAATGAGTCGGTAATTTTAAGATCACTCATTTTCATAGTCATTCTTAGAAATCATTCAAATTATTTTTTAATATGCAATAGTACAAAAAGAAATCTGTAAAAATAAATAATCTCAATCTTTATCATTTACGAACTTTTACAAATATAATTAATTATTATATAATCAGTATATAATATTTATACACTGGTTATACATTGAATATACACCCAATAACAACAATGAATATTTATGGCTAGGTGGTATGAGAATCTATGACCTCAATTTGTCTATTTTGTGAAAAATAAAATAATGCTTGAGTAGATGATTAATATCATATATGAAAATAGAAAGTAATGAAGCATTTACTATATAATACATTGATATAATGAAGCATTTACTATATAATACATTGATATAGTAATAACAATAAAAAGGATCGTGAAAGAAATGATACAATCGAGACGTACAAAATGTTTTGATAATAATTATTATAATGTGTAATATGAATTTGAATTAATCGAATTCAAACGCAATGAATTGTTTTGAATAAACAATTTTTTTTTAAAAATAAGAAGATGGTGGGTAGGGTCTCAGGTGGTGGCTGCGGGGCCTTGGGGCACACAAATACGTAGTCCCAAACACAACCCCCACAAACTACGGAGTTCAAAGCCAGCTGTTTTGATGTGACACTTCTAACTTCTATTCACATCATATACATTATACATACATATATACAAGAAGTATACTAACTACTCATAAGTACTCCAATTGTGTGTTTTTTTTTAAAAAAATAATAGAGAAGTATTGAAAACATTTTTAAATTCGGTGTGAATTATTAGTTTGATTCCGAAATTATTGATAGCCTTAAAAAAACTCATTTCATTGACTATAACTGAACTTATATACATACAGGAGTTTCAATACTTTTTCGGCTTTTTATTAAGAGTTACGTGTTCCTACAAGAAGTTAAGATCACTTACTATGTCATACGACTGATTAAGGGTGTATCTAAATTTAGTTAGTCAAGTAGAGGACTATTTTCAAGGCTGTCAATAATTCAAGGATGAAACTAATAATTTACACCAAATTCAGGGGGTGCTTTAAATATTTCTCTCAATAAATAAATTTTTTTCTTAAATCTTACCATCATAAGCTAAAAATATATAAAATATATCAAAATACTTTTTAATCATATAATATTAAATATGTCAATTGAAAAGTTAAAATATCCAAGTTATCAAAAAAGAACATTCTTTTGAAAAAAGAAAAAGCAGGACAAAAAAATTAAAATGGAATATCAAGTAACTTATGTTACGTGGGTGGTGGCCTTTCTCACAAGGTGCGTTTTCACTTTCTTGTATGTCAAGTGTGCAATATTTGATTGAGTTGGGTCGACCAAGCTCGAGTTGAATTAAGTGAAGTTCTAGTTAAATCGAATCTGTTTTGTCAAAATCGAAACCTAACAAGTGGATAGAGCTTAATACAAGCAATGCAAAGAGTATCATTCGACAATATTGTATTACGTACAGTGGCGGACCCAGGATTTTCGTTCAGGGGATTCGAAAAATAAAAGTATAAGCGTGTATATATAAGCTAACAAAACAATATTTCAAGAAAGTAGTAGTATTTAGTTTTAGTGGCGGACCCTTGAATTTTTTGGGTTTAAAACCACACTTTTAGCATGTTCTATAAAATAAAAAACTAAAAAAAACGTGAAAACGGAACTGAAACCTTAAAAAAAAAACTGAAACTGAAAAAGAAAAAAATAAAACGCTAATCAAGGATTCGAACCCTCAACATGAGACTTAATTTTCAAGGAACCTGCCACTGGGCTATCTCTTTCTCCTTATCATTGAGGGGGTTCAACATATATATATATATATCCACGTAAATACAGAAAATTACCTTATATATACAGTGTAATTTTTTGCCAAGGGGGTTCGTGAACCCCCTGGAACCAACGTGGGTCCGCCCCTGATTATGTATACAACTTTGGAAAAAAAAAACTAAATACATTGTATTATGGATCCAAGTAACTCACACGCTTAACTCTGACATGTTACAGTGCATGCATGCAAAGATTAACTTGAATTATAGTTGTCATTCTTAAAAGGAGAATTATTTTAATAAGAGTCTATTAACTTTTCTTAATTTCATGAAGCAAGAGTAAGATTTGTGTGTAGTCTATCCTTCAATCTCCAAACCTCACTTATAAAGTTTCGCTCAATATATTGTTACTATTATTGTTCTATAATGTCATGTGAAATGGTTATATTCATAATATGAATAACCAAGAGATATGAAAATGAGAAAAGTAGTGTTTCCTTAATTATATTTGGAGAGGATTAAATTAAAATACAGTACCTTAAATGTAATGAATAGTTTTTGGTCTTTTTAAGTTTTCGAAGGTGAGCATTTTTGGTAGCACAAATATTTAACAAACTCTAATTATTTCATTTAATATGAATTGTGAAACAATTTTTTTTAACAAGAAATGTCAGGAAAATATGGTCAAATAGACAAACGGCAAACGATAGCAAGAAATTGCATCCTCTATTAGACATTAAAAATAGTCCAAAAATAACAGAAATTGCATAAACCGCAACACCCATATGTGAGATCCCCTTAGAAAGAATTCTTTCACGATTCCAGTTAAATCTAATAGACAAAACTTCTTAATATTTGATGTGGACCATAAGTGTTGAATTTTAGTAAATTTCAAGGACCAAAAACTGCTAAGAGCTATTCTAAAGGACTAATTTAAACATACCCCCAAATCTAATGGATCAACTTTGTCAATTTCTCAAAATCTTTTATTTCAAAAGTTACCGTATATATATAAACCATAAATACAAAAGAATTGCCTAGTTATTTTAGTATTTATTAAAGAATAAATAATCCCAAACAATTTGAGCATATTATTATTATTATTATTATTATTATTATTATTATTATTATTATTATTATTATCTCACCTATCTTTTTTAAACTTTGCTGCATTTATCATCTTCAGCTCGATCCAAACATAGGTAAGGTAACATGAACAAAAAAACAATATTTTAACGACAATATATTCAGTACAATCTTTGAGGTCAACGACTGCAAGGATAAAGTATGCGTAGATCATATTAGAAAGACTAGTTTCGAGTTAGAGAGGTTATTTAAAACAAAAACAGTATTCCATCTTTGCATATTATCTGGTAAGTACTGAAGGAGCGACTTCTCTTTTTTTTATTATTTTAAAGTGATATATATATTTTTTACATTAAAATAATGAATTAGAGAAGCTAGTAATTTGCCAAATGAGATATCCAAAACATGGATAGTGGACGGCACAACTCCGGGTTTTCTTGCCCCTGGGCCCCAAAAATTTACAAATGAACAAAAATCCAAAAAAACAAATATTTAAAAAATTAAGTACTGTAAAATATAATATAAAGTGCTAATATTTTCACTGCTTAAGAGTAAGGATAGGTTAATTAGGAAGGGACAAAAAGGTAATGCGATTTGATTGTCATCCCTTATATCGGGGATAACACTATCATTAGCAAATATTTCAGATGTAACTAAAAGGTTAACCAAATTTAAGATTATATTGTATCTACTAAATACTGTATTTTAATTACCAACCTATTCTATCAATTTATTAGAGTATACTTCTTTGTCTTGCCTTCTTAATTTATGAATTTCTAATTAATGACCTCACTTGTTCAATTTTTGACCCCATCAATTCAACTTCAAACTTAAAAATATAGAATTTGAAGTTTGAAAAGACATAAAGTCACTTTTAGGATCATACTTCTTATAACTGATATGTGTCTAGTTTAGTAAGAACATGTATTGCAAATGAATATGAGTTATTACATCAAGTTTATTTATGATCTCAAGTCTCCATACACATCGCACTTTCACTCGTATCAAGTTTCCATTTCGTCCTGAGACGGATCAAGGAAATGTGGAGAGCCTCTCGTGGTTTTTGAAATTCGATAGTAGAAAGTTATTTCACACCATCAACAGATATTATTAGGCTGATCTTTGTTCTTAGAAGTTTTTCAAGTTCTTTCATATTCTTACTCATGAAATTAAAGTCATTTGTATTTTTGTTCAAATACTTTTTTTTCTACTCAACTTCGAATAGTATCAACTAGAGTATTTCAAAACTTTTTTGTAGGTCCGTATTGCATCAAAGATTTCCAAAATCTAATGATATTCAAATCCCAATAAAACTTCAAAATGCAATGAACATTGTACTAAATCAAAAAAATAAAATAAAAATAAGAATAGTAGATAAGTTCATAATGGTTGCCTTTATTGTCTCCTTATTAATGCTACACTCAACCTTTCTAAAAACAAATCACTTTTTGGGACATATAGCCTTTGCTTTTACCAACTAATTTACTCTTTTTAGGTTTTTGTTTGTCATTGCTATTATGGATTCAATCATACAAAAAATGTCATTTTCTCAAACACATTATGGACTACATTTACTTACCCTTCATCACTTTATGTGACATTTATCACATGAATTATCTGCTAAATTGTTTAGAGAGGTTCTTACAAAAAGTTGGAAGAATAAAATTGCTACTCAAACTTAAAAAGAGTTAACAAGAAAGATATCAAACAAGGTTATAAAAGAGTATAAGATTTTAGCAAAAGCTGCAGTATTATTTGAAACTTTTTCACAATATCTAGAAAATATTACACGAAATACTTTGAAAACTTGCAATTAATCAAGAATTAATTAGTCCTAGAGAAAAAATAGCGAAAAAGAGCTCAAATAACACATTTGAGGTTTTACAAACTTCAATTAAGAAGTTCCAAATATTGTATCATTGATATCGACCTTAATCCTAACCTCAGTATCTCCTTTTAAAAAAAAATAAAAAATTGTAAACCCATATGAGATTAAACCAATTTTGTCATCAATTCACAATTAGTTGAATTAAAAATTTCAGTTTATTGAATTTAATTTAACTTTAAAAATCAGTTAAATTGACTCTTCAAAAGTGAAAAGCATCGCATAAATTGAAATAAAGAGAATAAATTATTATAAAAATAAAAATAAAAATAAAAAGTCTGTAAAACTGCCCTAACAATGTAAACCACCGAATACACCAGCCACATGGGTGCATAAGAATGTTGTGCTCAGACTGGAATACAATCATGAAATTGAATCCAATGATATTTTTCGTAGCAGTCCAAGAGATTGGTTTACTTTTGGGCATGCTAATTTTGTTGTAACTTTTCCTTATAATAATTTATATATTACACGAATGGTTGTCCACTAGAGGAGGAAAAATCAAGAAAACAAATAATTCTTCGTACGATCTACTAGAAATAACGGCCCAACAAAGGAGAATTTGACCCAGCGGTTTGACATGTTGCACGTAAAATATGTATATATGATAGTTAAGTATGTCTAATTATGTAGTTTTCTCTTAATTAATACTCAATTACTTCTTTAATTAAGGATAACAATTACAAATATTTAATTAAAAAATAATAAAACATGTATCTCGATTTTTTAACTGTCGGATACACATGTATCTGGCAAGTCATGATACATGTATTCAAATGTCGAAATATGATATATGAAGTAATATTCTAAACTAACGTGAATCTTACTAATTAAGATCTAAACTATCGAAATTTATGTAGTTTGCCCTTTTAAAAAAAAAAAGCGCTTCTAAAAATAAGTTATTTTTAACAGCAATGCTAGACAAGCTATTAGTTACTTAATTTTATATTCCTTCACATTATGTATATTATTAAATTGCTAGTAAATGAATGTGATTCCCTTACGGGAGTGTTGGGTGACCTCAAGGCCTAATGAAATTCAACGATTTATTGAAAAAGTCACTCAATTTTATTTTATAATTCAAAAATAACTCAACTTTATTTTATAAGTAAAAATGAGAAGTTTAAAGTTGAAAAGGATACAAATATATTATTTATTAAATAATTTTTCTATCTAAATAAAAGAAAAAAGGAATTGAAAATATATAATATAATATTATAAAAATTGTATTGGTATAATAGACATATACATGAATGGACGTGGTCGTTGGTGCAGGTCAAACGAAAGAGCCATAATCAATGCTTATTCAAACAATTATTTTTAGCAATTGAAAGCAATCTTCTTCTTTTTTTCTTAAACAAGAATTAGTTTTTTTTAATATATTTTTGTTAGTCTAAAATTAGTTAGATAATATGTTGTCTTTGTATTTTGTTTTGTTAGTCTAAAATGAGAAAAGGACAAAAACAAAAATTAAAGAAAATATGTATAATTAGGGTGACAGTATATATGTTAAACTATTGAATAGTAATTACATTATTTTTATATTTAAGTAAAAGTGACGAGACATTTCTTTCGTTTGATGATCACTTATTTATCGATCAACTTTGATGATATAAATGATTCATAGCATAACAATATGATGTTTTCAGTGCTACCATATTTTCATAGTACAACATTGGGGTTGGCGCAATCAGATAAGAAAATTTACAAGGATAACTTCAAGTAAAAAATACTACTCCCTCTGTCCCTAATTACTTGTTCATTTTGACAAATCAAGAAATGACAATTTTTTTTACCTATTATATCCTCAATTAAATGACTAATTACTTTGAAAAATGTAGAACTTTTCATCCACTTCATAATTAATAGGGGTAAAATGGTAAACTCACTATGTCATTAATTATTTTCTTAATATGTGCGTCAATTCAAAAGTGGACAAATAATTAGGAACAGAAGGAGTACTATTTATTGATATAAATAATTCATATCAACTTATTTTTTGATAGTCTATAAAATCCTATGTTTAATGGACATGAGGTTGACCTTATACTAAAATGCAAAATGATTAATGTACAAGACCAGGCCCAAAAGTGGCCTGGCCTAATAAATAAAATCAATACAAAGTACAGTAAATAGACATTAGTCTGAAAATAGTTGTGCCTCAAACTTGCTATCATATGAGTCAAGAATGTTGCTCATGAGATATCAAATTTCTCTATAATAATATAATGTTTCGATTAGGGGAGACAATTAAGCGGATTAGGTTAAGTTTGGGTGGGTCAAGACCCAATTGAATCCAGATTTGTTTGAGTTAAAACAGATCAAGTAATGAGTCATAATCTAGTTCGTCAATATTTACTAAGTTTCAATGATTTTATTTGCTCTTTTAAAAAAATTTAGTACCTATAAAATTATTCCTTTTCTTTATTATGACTATACATAACATGTCAAAATAAAAAAAATAGTCTTTTAAAATTATTTTGACAAGATTCCTCATTAGTCCAAAAATTTGGACCACATATCAACCCAATATTCAATGAATTGAACTAATAAATGTGTAGGTCAATTACCCATCCAAATTTATCAGAAAGGTATTTTTGAAAAAAAATCATCTTCAAAGTGAAAAATAAATATAACATACATGAAATGGGGCACGATAGTTTTTACGAAAAATGCTAATAGAGCAGGATAGGCTCAAAACATTAGTATTATTTTGACAAGATTTCTCATTAATTAGTCCAAAAATTTAGGCTACATAGCAACCCAATATTCAATGAATTGAGCTAATAAATGTGCTGATCAATACCCATCCAAACCTATCAAAAAGGTATTTTTGAAAAGAAATATCTTCAAAATAAAAAATAAATATAACATACCTAAAATGGGGCAGAATAGTATTTACGAAATATGCTAACGGAGAAGGATAGGATAGGGCGATTCAAAACATTAGCAGGTCAAGACAAAAATAGATTTGAATTTCTTTACATATAAAGGATTATTTTTTTTGAGTGATATTTATCAAAGACTAAAATATTTCAACTCTCATACATTAATATATATAATTTAAATGATCACTCCAATTTTTATATTCACTTAAAAAGCCACTCAATTTTTTATTGGCAAAAGTACTCATTAACCCCCTGAACTTGAAGCTTTTTATACGGTACACCTCTGTCGCGTATACCTCTGTCGCGTACACCTTTTTTGTCCACCCGGCGTAGAAATTGACAACACACTCTACTAGGTGCGTGAGGAAGTGATTTTTTGCCACATCACAAAGCTACAACGGTAAAAAAACATAAAATTTCCATTTTTCTTTAATATTTGGCATATTTTTAACGAATTAGGGCAAAATGTAAATGAAAAGTTAAGGAAACAAAGATTAACACTTACTTGGTAAGACTTTCAGACAAATTTGAAAGTCAAGGAGTTCCGTGAAATCAGCCCTTACTCAAAAAAACTTTTAAACGATGAATTTTAATATTTGGCACATTTTAAACGAAAAATAGGGCAAAATGTAAATGAAGAGTAAAGGAAACAAAGATTAACACTTACTTGGTAAGAATTTCAGACAAATTTAAAATTTAATTGACCAACTTCACGTCTAGAAAAACCCAAATCCAGAAGGAGTTCTGCGAAATCATCCCTTATTCAAAAATAACTTTTAAACAATGAATTTTAAATTTAATGAATTTATTTTTTGCAATATTATTTATCTAGATGGCTATTATTTATCCAGGTGGAAATCTACATCACCACTTTTGCCAGCTGTCGTGCGCGTGTAGTCACAATAGGAGCAGGTGGACGAAAAAGGTGTACGCGACGAAGGAATAAACAAGTTCGGGGGTAATTAAAATGAAATTTAGTTTAGGTGTACACCGTATAAAAAGCTTCAAGTTCAGAGGGGTAATGAGTACTTTTGCCTTTTTTTATTTTATATATAAAAGTTATAGCTTATTTTAAATTTAGTCGAAACTTTCATAACTTGACCAATTTATTTTGAAAATAAAAGGGATAAAGGTCTGAAAAATACCCCAATTTTGGTCGAATTTGCTGTTGCGATACTAAACTTTCATGAGGACCTATTACCTCCCTAGACTATTTAATACCGTATTTCAAACATATATATTTGCCCACGTGGACATAAAAAATAATGCAAAATTATAAATAGTAATGTGTCCACGTGGGCACATATATGCCTTTAAAATACACTATTAAATAGTTCAGGGGGTAAAAAATACGGTATTAAATAGTCTAGGGAGGTAATAGGTCCTTATGAAAGTATAATATCGCAACAACAAATCCGACCAAAATTTGGATATTTTTCAGTCCCTTATTCCAAAATAAAAGAATCATTACTTAATTTCTTAAGTAAATTAAATAACCGTTTCTAAGGCAATTTAAAGAAACACCTTTTTTTTAAAAAATAAAAATAAATCAACGTCTAGAAAAGAGTTCATGTGATATTTTTATAAAGGGTATTAGGCACTTTTAAAAAATTCACACCTGCCCGAGAGATTAAAACTTATTATGGCTAAAGAAAAATAATTGTTTTGAAAATGGATATTTGAAGGTAGTTTATAAGGAAATAATTACAACTTAATTACTTTACTGACTCTCCTTTAATGTAGAACTTAAAATCATATGTTGAAAGAAACAACTACTACTATTTTAGATAAAACCGGATTTTTGCATTAAACTAGCTAATCAATTTCTAAACTTGGGTTAATTAATAGGTTTTGACTTAACATTCTCAAATATATAGATTATTCTAAATTAATTAGTGGGTGTTAGATATGGTATTCAAAATTGAACCGTAACCGAAAAGCCAATCGTAAAATTGGTTTATTGGCTTATTGATATTGGGCTATCGAATAAACGGTTAGTGAATGAATTAGAATTTTATAATTAACGGTTTATTGGTGTGGGGTCGGATTATTCAATTTCCTTATCGAATAAATTGTTAACTCGTTAAGAATTACCATACTTACACTCTTAACTTAGGTATATTAGCCTCACTTAATATTTTGAAATAATATATAATTATATATTATTAGTCCTATTGCCAAAAAGTCAAAAACTTGCAAACCTATTTATTTTTTTGTTATTAACTATTAATCTATATTTTTTGTAATATAGAAGAATTTTATAATTTATTTGCATTTAAAATAGTGAAAAAAAGTCTTTTTTTAAGGAGAGTTTACGTAAAAAAAAAAGTAGAGTTAGTCAATACACCGTTCTATAACTATGTCTATACGACAAACCCTAATTCATTATTGGACCAACCGATATGTTGTAGCGAATTTGTAAATTTAAAAACCAATTTAGGACCACGAAAAGTGCCCGGAATGGAGAGAGTATATAATATAAATAAATTTGGACCACAGTCTAGCACAGAAATGGAAACGAGAATAAACATAGCAAAAATAGAAACCTCCTTTTTTTCTAAACATTTACGTATTTTTTTTAATTTCCAAGTTGTTGACTAACAAAATTTATAATCATTAAGGAAAGATAGATATCTATAACTTATATTCATCACAGTGAAGCTCTACCACCACTGTCAATAGATAAGTGGCTTGATTGTGTAAAAAATCTTACACTTATGATGCATGTATGTAACTTAAACGCTATATAATTATAATGACTACTTGTTAATATCATTGGTGAAAGCTAGAAAGGTTTGTATAATTGTGAATATGGCTGTCACCTATCAAAGGACTCTGAAAATAGTTGTGCCTCAAACTTACTATCACGTGCACGTACATCTCGTGAGTCATACGTGCATCTCGTGCGCCACACGTGCATCTTCTGACAATAAGTAATGAAAAATTTCTTAAAGTTGTGGATGAAGTGTGGTCTAGGAACTTGGGAAGATGTAAAATCGCAAGTATTTGGAGAAATCAGAAGAATGTTAAGCAGGCAATGAATAAACTCAATGTAAAGGAATTTGGTGGAATTGAGGACAAAATACACAAGTGCAGACACCAATTAGAACTATTACAACAGGACATGGGAACCCCGAGAGAAAACTGAAGCTGAAAATCAAGCAAAAGAGACACTTTAGAAATGGTTAAATGTGGAGGAAAGTATAATCAGGCAAAAGTCAAAAGTACAGTGGTTGAAGTTAGGAGATTCAAATACAACATACTTTTTTGCCAACTTGAAACAGAGGTCAACACATAATAGAGCAAGTATGCTAACAAATGCAGATGGAGTGGTGGTAACTCATCCCACAAAATTGAAGATGAAGTGCTTAGCTACTATAAAAATCTCTTGGGATCATGAGATCATGTGCTGAACAATTACCAATGGTTAATCCTTTAGTAATGAAGGACGGACCTGTTTTGGATAGGAAACAACAAATGCTACTAATAAAATCAGTGACCAGAAGTGAGGTAGTAGAGGCTTTGAACGGGATAAATGATATGAAAGCACCACGATGTAATGGATTCAATGCAGTATTTTTCAAAAAGGCATGACCCATAGTAGGAGAAGACAAACCATGTATTAGGCCATCAACTGCACTACAGTTACATTGTTCCCAAAAATCCCAAACCCAGAAAGGATCACACAATATAGACCTGTATCATGTTGCACCCTACTATACAAGATAATATCAAAGATCTTAACAAGCAGATTACAACAGGTGATGGATAGTATAGTCGATAGAAATCAATCTGTTTTTGTTCCCGGCAGGTTGATAAATGATAACATTATTTTTAGCCATGAACTCGTCAAAAGATATGGCAGGAAAAGGATCTCCCCAAGGTGTATGATTAAGGTTGATACGAGGAAAACTTATGATTCTATTGAATGGGTATATCTTGAACAAGTGCTAGAATGTCTACAGTTCCCTTTACTTTCAAACGGGGTTTTTTTTAAACCTCTCTTCTAGTCATAGCTGAGAAATAATAATTCAATAATATTTTGGTGTACAAATCAATTGTGCATTTTGACAAATCAAAAAATGACATTTTTTTTTACCTATTATATCCTCAATTAAATGACTAATTACTTTGAAAAATGTAGAACTTTTCATCCACTTCATAATTAATAGGGGTAAAATGGTAAACTCACTATGTCATTAATTGTTTTCTTAATATGTGCGTCAATTCAAAAGTGGACAAATAATTAGGGACAGAGGGAGTACTATATATTGATATAAATAATTCATATCAACTTAGTTTTTGATAGTCTATAAAATCCTATGTTTAATGGACATGAGGTTGACCTTATACTAAAATGCAAAATGATTAATGTACAAGACCAGGCCCAAAAGTGGCCTGGCCTAATAAATAAAATCAATACAAAGTACAGTAAATAGACATTAGTCTGAAAATAGTTGTGCCTCAAACTTGCTATCATATGAGTCAAGAATGTTGCTCATGAGATATCAAATCTCTCTATAATAACATAATGTTTCGATTAGGGGAGACAATTAAGCGGATTAGGTTAAGTTTGGATGGGTCAAGATCCAATTGAATCCAGATTTGTTTGAGTTAAAACAGATCAAGTAATGAGTCATAATCTAGTTCGTCAATATTTACTAAGTTTTAATAATTTTATTTGCTCTTTTAAAAAAATTTAGTACCTATAAAATTATTATTTTTCTTTATTATGACTATACATAACACGTCAAAATTAAAAAAAATAGTCTTTTAAAATTATTTTGACAAGATTCCTCATTAGTCCAAAAATTTGGACCACATATCAACCCAATATTCAATGAATTGAACTAATAAATGTGTAGGTCAATTACCCATCCAAATTTATCAGAAAGGTATTTTTGAAAAAAAATCATCTTCAAAGTGAAAAATAAATATAACATACATGAAATGGGGCAGGATAGTTTTTACGAAAAATGCTAATAGAGCAGGATAGGCTCAAAACATTAGTATTATTTTGACAAGATTTCTCATTAATTAGTCCAAAAATTTAGGCTACATAGCAACCCAATATTCAATGAATTGAGCTAATAAATGTGCTGATCAATACCATCAAAACCTATCAAAAAGGTATTTTTGAAAAGAAATATCTTCAAAATAAAAAATAAATATAACATACCTAAAATGGGGCAGAATAGTATTTACGAAATATGCTAACGGAGCAGGATAGGATAGGGTGATTCAAAACATTAGCAGGTCAAGACAAAAATAGATTTGAATTTCTTTACATATAAAGGATTATTTTTTTTGATTGATATTTATCAAAGACTAAAATATTTCAACTCTCATACATTAATATATATAATTTAAATGATCACACCAATTTTTATATTCACTTAAAAGATCACTCAATTTTTTATTGGCAAAAGTACTCATTACCCCCCCGAACTTGAAGCTTTTTATACGGTGTACACCTAAACCAAATTTCGTTTTAATTACCCTCGAACTTGTTTATTCCTCCGCCGCGTACACCTTTTTTGTCCACCAGGCGTAGAAATTGACAACACACTCTACTAGGCGCGTGAAGAAGTGATTTTTTGCCACATCACAAAGCTACAACGGTAAAAAACGTAAAATTTCCATTTTTCTTTAATATTTGGCATATTTTAAACGAAAAATAGGGCAAAATGTAAATGAAAAGTTAAGGAAACAAAGATTAACACTTACTTGGTAAGAATTTCAGACAAATTTGAAATTCAAGGAGTTCCGCGAAATCAGCCCTTACTCAAAAATAACTTTTAAACGATGAATTTTAATATTTGGCATATTTTAAACGAAAAATAGGGCAAAATGTAAATGAAGAGTAAAGGAAACAAAGATTAACACTTACATGGTAAGAATTTCAGACAAATTTAAAATTTAATCGACCAACTTCACATCTAGTTGTGCAGGTATTGCTTACTTTAGCTTTTGTACATTACGGAACAACACAAGACGTGGATCCAGAGAGTTGGCGGACAGTACCAGAGGATTTAAATTGGGCTTTGAAGTATCTGGTGGTCCCGGGGGTTATTGTTTTGGCCTTCTTATGTGAGTGTTGTATTAGGTTAGGTTATTACTATTGTTAGCGACAACGAGAGGCAATAGTTGTTCCTGAAATTGAGATGTAACTGCTATTAAAGTTTAATTACATGATGTGTTTGTTATTAAACTATAGAAGCACAACAGATAACATTAGAGAATAAATTTGAATCTATTGTCTTGTGTTTATTTTTCTTTTTTCTGTTATTATATATATATATATATATAGAAGAAAGAAGAAGCTAAGAGATGATTAATATTTTTTGACAAACTATTAAAGTTTAACCACATAAACTTTCTAAGCCTAAAACATATTGCTTGCTAGAAAAGGAAAAACAACTTAAAAAGTGATGAGAATAGTGACATTAATTAATACAACACACACATGATTTGTTTTGTTTAGTTGTGCCGAGAAGATATTGTTTTTAGCCCTTTTAAAATAATTCTATTTCATAGCATTCAGAACCAATAATAAACCATTAAGGAGAGATAATATCACCTTATTTTATACCTCTTTCAGATTTACAGAAACCATGACGGATTCCATTAATGATAATAGAGCAAGAATTCTCCATATCATATTTCTGAGAATCCAAATTTTCTCATAACATTGGTAAGATATTTCCAAGTGGGGTCCATATATGAAGAGGTATTTGGGTAATAGTGAAAAGAAAATTGCAAAAGAAGTGAAATAGAGAGATACAAGGGTCCCACGTGCATGGAAAATAACCCCACTTTTCGGCTGAAATAAAGAAAAAAAAAACTTGTGAACTGGCTTTTGTATCCTATAAAGAGAAAGTACAATTCTAAAGTAGTCATGTACAATATTATTTCAGCATAAAATTAAGAAATTTCCAATATCGCCCCTCATTAGGAAAGCAAACATGTCGATGAACAATTGCTTTCCTAGCCTATAAGTAATACTAGATAAGGGTGCCCGTGCAAGGCACATGCATATTGTGAAGATAAAAGTAGTTATAAAGAAAGACGTAAAAATATGTAACATGATTAAAATAAATACCAACGTTAACACATCTCATAGTATGTTACATATATTTTGCGGAACGTTATACATAGAGCTTTCTAGGAAAGGCCCAAACAGAGATGTAACTTATTGAATTCTGGAATGTCTCAACAAAAGTAGTACCTGAAAATAAATTATAGGAGTGAACAATAACACAATTCAGCGGACTTGCATAATAAAATTGGTTAATCGTTAGTTCTATATGCCCCTCACCTTCTATGCTTCAAATAAAAATGTTCACAAAGCTCCAAGAGTCATAGATATCACTCATTCTCATTTGTATCATTCAATTTATACTAGTAAATAGACATAAGCCTCGAAAGTGAATAGTATAAGCTTCTTCATTATCTTCCTCGACTCTCGTGCATGGTGCCTTGTTGATTTGTGTTGATGGTTGCAGTAATGTCGGTTGCTAATAAATTGTCTAAACTTCTATCATTTAACATTTATAATCTTAAAAATGAGATATGTCAATAGGTAAGTGACTTGATTGTGTAAAAAATCTTACACTTATGATGCATGTATGTAACTTAAACGCTATATAATTATAATGACTACTTGTTAACATCATGATAATTTTTATGAAAAATGCTAACAGAGTCAAAACATTAGTATTATTTTAAGAGTGAACCCGTTAGTAATGTTATGGATTTGAACCAAAAGTCCTAATTTTTCTTCACATATAAAGGATTAGTATTATTTTTTAGTGATATTTATCAAAGACTTCAATGTAGGACCATAGTGTAGCACATATGTGGAAACGTGAATAAATATAATAGCATACCAAAAATAGCAATCTCCCTTTTTTTTAAACATTTACATTTACGTGAATAAAATAAAAAGGCTTTAAAATTATTTTGACAAGATTTCTCATTAGTCCAAAAATTTGGACCACATATCAACCCAATATTCAATGAATTGAACTAATAATTATGCAGGTCAATTATCCATCCAAACTTATCAGAAATGTATTTTTGAAAGAAATTCATCTTCAAAGTGAAAAATAAATATAACATACCTAAAATGGGGAAGAATAGTTTTTACGAAATATGCTAACGGAGCAGGATATGATAGGGCGATTCAAAACATTAGCAGGTCAAGACTTGTCCCGCTCCACCCTATTTACGTTCCTATGAATAAGCACAACCACAAAACATATTGAAGGTATTTTCTGGTGGGTTTTTATTGAAGGTGAGGTTTTGAATTTGTAACATATTTTTAGAGTGAACCCATTAATAATGTCACTCCCCGAACCCATTGCTAGCCCCAAGAGAACCCTTGGCCTGACTTACTTACTCATCGGAAAACTTCACCCAAGATAAATACCTTTAAAACAAGTAGACTGAACTACTCAAAATATAACTTAGAATGTATTATAATAACATTCACTGCCAAAGTGGCAACTCAAGTTTCAACTTAACTGAAAAGGAAAAGTGAAGACTCATGAACTAACATCAACTAACTCTGTCTATGAAGCCTCTAAACAACTGAGATGGACGTCGGGACAAGACCCATGACATCTTAATGAACTAAAATACTGAAAGCAATAAAAGGATCCTTCGAAAAGCTAGGAGGCTCACCAACTGACTCTGAATGCTCAACTGGACACTGGATGCTGATCCTGATTACCTGCGTCTGCATCATAATAGGATGCAGGCCAAGTGACATCAATACATAGTTGGAATGCTACACATAGCTTAAGCTTGAAAAGAATCTGAAAGAAACACTTACCTTGACTTTACTCAACTCCTGAATAACTTAACTCAATATAAAGCAATAAACATATGCAATATATAGAAAGCTTGTAAAACAGTGGAAAACAACGTAGTTCGTTAAAGAAAAATGCAATAACAAACTTAACTTTGTGATCACCTAATTTTTGACGTGTTTATTTTACTCCTATAATATATAGTAACGTATTTTCTTATATTTTGTTTGTATTTTTGAGTTGTTTGTCTTTGTTATTATTATTATTATTATTATTATTGGCCCAAATGACCTAATTTTGATTGAATTGGGCTGATTTAGACCAAATTCTGATAGCTCAATCAATTTTGACCCGGTCCAATAGAAATGACCAAGATTGAATCTCAACCATTCATGATATTTTGATCCAAGGGCTCTTATGTGACCCTACCAAAAAATACAAAACTCCAAAAATTAAATTTTTTATTTGTATTTTTATTTTCTTCTCTCCTTTGCTTCCACCTGCCAGCGGCCACCACCCCTTGGCCGAAAAAATCTCCAAAATTTTACCATTGCTTCCTTTCACCCTCCTCTACACAAATTTACAAACCATTCATTCATATCTATAGCCAAACTCCGTAGATCTAAGAAAAATCAAACATAACTCTTCACTTTTTTCTTTAGATTTACAAAGTTTCGGTCATCCCCGTCCTATATCCTTTACATGAAAGGGTAGAGCTCTTAATGGGCTATCCTTTGATGTAAACTTTATTTCCAAAATTCGTCAAAAAAATTTCGGTGGAGTTTTTCGGTGACCTCCATTCATCCGAAAATTTATGTCAATCATTTCCCCCTCTCATCCTCTATCCAAATTCGTCATTATCACATTTAAAAAAAATTATCTAAGTCGTTTTGGTGCCGGATTTGTATTGTTTTGTTAGTGTTCTTCAAGTTTTATCATGTTGAAGTTGTTGCTTGAGTTTTTTTATTTTTTTATTTTCTGCCTTATTAGTTGTGTTTGATCTTCAAAGTAGTTTAGATGTGTAGATTTTGTGTTGGTGGACTTATTTTCTTTTGATTTTTGGGTCTTGATCAAATGAGTCTACATTTTGGGCCTATTTTAAATTTTCAGACGTCCCATTTAGCTATTGTTCAAGAGCAACTTTCACATATAACAAACACAAAATTCATATTTGTATGCTATAGCAAAGTTTGCATAACTGCGCTCCATAGCAAACATGCTATGACTAGGCTATTTTGTTGTACATATATACAAAAGATACAACTGTATAATTCACTGGCTCCTCTTCAGATTTGTATAATTTCGCTGGTAGGCTATTTGTATAAATTGTTGTCAGCTTCTCGTTTGTATAGATCGTTGAGAGTCTCTCAATTTAATTTTATGTGTTTGTATATCTATATAAAATTTGAATTTGTATACAATTGAATCGAAATAAAACGTTTGTATATCAAATATCGTTCTCTCTCGGTTTATATAAACATAAATTATACATTGTATTTTGTATAATCTGTGTTTGTATAAAGCGAGAAAGAGAGAAAGGCAAAAGAGAACTGGACAGGGGAATATTTGTATTGTATAATTATAAGTGTATATGATGAAGATATATGTATTTGCATGTGTATATACAATTTTCTCTCGCTTTATACAAATAGAAACATAATTTACACATTTCTATTTGTATAAAGTGAGAGAGGTGAGCAACAGAGAGAGCGAGCGAGAGAGGGAGAGTGGCGAGCGAGAGTTTGAGGGAGAGAGGCGACTGACAAACAGTTTGCTACAGGGTACAATTTGAATTAATAATTTGCCATTATGTACAATTTTCCCATTATTCAATTAATGAATAAAAGAAATGGATCATCTAAAATGACATTTTGGGCCTATTCTAAATTTTCAGATGACCTATTTAGCTATTATTCAATTAATGAATAAAAGAAATGGGTCATCTTAAAAGCTTAATTCAGTCTTTTAATTAATTTTATCTTGGAAAAAGAAAAAAAAAAGGAAATTCTATTGGTCATCTTGGGTAGCACCTTGGGAATATAAAGATTCCAATGCATGCATTGACTCTAAAGTTTTTAAGAAGAATGAGTGCTAATATTCACCACCTATTTAAACCCATTCTTCTTTCATTTTCAAGGGGACAAAAAAAAAAGAACAAGAACAGAAAATTATAAAAGGGAAAATCATAAGAATAGAGAAAAAAAAGTCATCTTCTAAAAATATATTTCATCTTTTGTGGTCTTTGGGAGTTCAATTAAGCTTTGCTTTCATCATTGTTTTGCCATCATCTCTTTAGGTATATATCTTTTCCTACATTTTGCAATGTAACTTCAAAAAAATAATGAAACATGTTTATATTATTTTGGTTAAATTATTATGTTTAGTTTATTTGAATTAGTTAAATATGTTATGATACTTAATATGATTATGCTTTGTTGTTATCGTATATTTGTGTTCTATTATTAAACTAGATGTTAATTTTATCTTTATCATTATGAAGTTGATACATAACTTTATTGGAATTAATTAAATTATGTTTTGTTGTTATTATATATTTGTGTTCTTATTAAACTAGGAGTGAATTCTATCTTTATCACTATGAAGTTGATACATAACCCATGCTTTTGCTAAAAAAAAAATGATTGTTTTTTTTTGCAAAAAAAAAAAAAAAAAAAACACAAAACTAGTCATTTTTTTTGCAAAAAATGTAAATCTAGTCTTTTTTGCAAAAAAATGTGAATATGGTCTTTTTTACAAAACATGTAAATCTGGTCATTTTTACAAAAAATGTAAATCTGGTCATCTTTGCAAAAAAATAGAAATATAAATTCTGTTTTTTTTCTCTTAAGTAAATATATGAAATGATTATTGAAACAAAAATACAAAATTTGTTACTTTTTGGTTGTAATTTAACTATTAGATAAAATTGACTATTTTTGCAATATTCTTTCAAAAGAGAACATATGACTATTTTGTGTAAAACTGAAATTTGACTAAAGTGGCCATTTTCTAAAATTATATCAATATATAAAAAAAAAAGTATATCACTAGTTGTTTTAAAAGGGGTTTAGTTATTATTCTTATTATTTTTTTTAAAAAATATATACTTTTTTTTCCTTTTGTTGTTATATTTAAAGTAGTGATACTTAATATATTTATTTGTTTTTTTTTTTTAAAAAAACTTTAATAAGCAATTTTCAAAAAAATAAATAAATCTTTTTTCATGTCTATATGTAGCAACAAGTTCATTTTTTCATTATTTTTTTTGCTCAATATTAAATAAAATTTGGTCATTAATTATCAGTTTTTTTAAAAAAATATTAAATACCACTATGTGTTCGGTTACGATCCTTGGTGTATATTTTTTAAAAAAAGTGATCTTGTGTTTGATTACGCTCCTAAGCCAATCATTTTTTATTAAAAAATAAATAAATTAGTAACTAACACAAATTTAATATTTTATCCTAAAATTATTTTAGCCAAACATGAGTTAATAAAGAGATCGTGCGAGAACCACAGGACTCGTGGGTGCCTCACACCTTCCCTCCGGTTAATAGAATTTCTTATCCAATCTCTATTTTCGTAGATTAAAAATAAAGAGTTTTTTTCTGTCTTTTAAATTAGGAATTATCAGGTGACTTGAAACATCTAAAAAATCCAATTTCAAGTGGCGACTAAAAAAGAAAATCATTTTTTCTTTTAGTTTTATATTATTATTTATTTTTAAAAAAACCCCATGGTGTGACTGATCTGGTGACTCCGCTGGGGAGTTTCTTTAGAATTCAAGTTTTGTACATTGACTATATCTGGCTATTTTGATTATTTGGATATTTTTTGTTTGTATGTTGGCTATTTGCGTTATTTCAATGATTCATTGTTTTGATATTGTGTGATTGTATATAAATTGTCTTCTCTTGCATACTCTTTTAGTCTCTGAAATTTTTGTTATACACTGCTTGTGCGGATTCGCTCCATGACACCTCTGTATAGGATGAGGTAGTGTGCGATTACGCTCCTAGTTCTAGGTTTGTCACATATGTTAGGCGAGATTGGACCACCAGTTAAGCCGGGATAATTCTTCTACTGTTACACACGTCCCTCCCTGGCTCGAGTTGTCCACTCGAGTAAAGCCAGTCTAGACACCTTCTATATAAAGTGTTAAACATAGTAAAAACTATCCCTGGTAGACTACGTTTATTTGCATCATATGCATTTGACCTAGAAAATCTAAGACATGTACCCACTCTAGACCAACATGTTCATTTTATGTGCTACGTGAAAATAATTTGTTCAGAAGGCCTTTACATTGTTGACCAACTTTATAATAGCTTTGTTTTTCATTTTTTTTTTTTTTAAAACAAAAAATAAAATAGGTTGAAATAAAAGGGGTGGTCTTTTAAGTGTGAGCTTTTTTTTATGAACTACGCACACCTGATTCTCACTAAAATGAGATACATAGGTATCTCTTCTCGAGTTCGGTGTTTGTAAAAAGGGGTATTTTGTCTTTTAAAAAAAATCTTTTTTTAGTTTTCTCCCTTAGTTAGAGTTTGTCATAAAACATTAATTGGATTCTATTTAAAGGTACAAATGACACCTCCGACCAAAGGACAAGGTTCCAAATGGCCTAGAAGTGAAGGAATTCCAGAGTTCATGATCGTTGACACAATACCCAAGGATTTATAGCGATGGTGGACAGACAGACATGGAAGTCATGTGTAAAGGAGAGTAAAAGAACATTTGGGACAGCTAGTGCATCTAATGGAGATTAACCCTAGAAGGGATGTGATCGTGATATTGATTCCTTTTTGGGATCCAAAAAATAATGTGTTTCGATTTTTTGACTTCGAGATGACACCAACTCTGGAAGTAATCGCCAGCTTTATGGGGAAGGGGTCCAGTGTTTGGGGTGCTGATTTCTACAATAAAAAACTTATAATTCCAAAAAACGTTGATGCCAAAAAGTTCCTGAAACTTCTCAAGATCAATCAAATAAAGAAGGAGAGTTTGAAAAATGAGTGGGTTTCATTGGACTTTCTATACGAGAGGTACGACCCAAATGATGGATTTAAAAATTATCAGAACCAACTTAGCAACCAAGGGGGTGAAGAGGCTTAGAAGGCGAATGGATGTTTTACCTTCATGGTCGCCTTTTTGGGGCTCATTGTTTTCCCCAAACGGGACAATCATATCGATATTCATCTGGCTTGGGTGGTAAAGGCGTTGACCACAATGGAAAGTCCTACTATTATTCCTATGATCCTGACAGATATGTTTCGTGCATTGACTAAATGCATAAGTGGGGAAATGTTCTTTGAAGGCTGCAACATGTTGTTGCAAATATGGTTTTTGGAACATCTTTATCATCATGATGGTGCACCCAGGTTCACTCTAGATTGGTGTAATTATGTTTCCTCCCATAAGGAAAGGGAAGGAAAAATCTATTTTCCAAAAGGAATTTTAGTGTGTGAAGAGAAGCTTTCGGTGATCACGTCTGATGGAATAATGTGGAATTATTACTGGTTCCATGCTAAGGATGTCATTTGCATGTATATTGGTATCTCATTTCTTGTGTTGATTAGGCTTAGAGGTGTTCAACCCTATGCCCCATTTCAGGTTATGCGTCGATTGGCTAGAGTTCAAGAAATCCCACTAAATAATGATATGAGTAGATTTGTATTTGACACCCCGCCAAATTTTGCCTTTGATAGCACTGATATTCTGAAGATCTGGTTTGAGAGTATAATTTCTGAGCTAAGTGAAATGGTTATGGAGCAAGATAAAGGAAAAGTGGTGTCTGGGTACCTATTGTGGTTTTGTGATCCAGTAACATTTGGTGACATTCCCGAAAGATCCAACAGAAAAAGAAAAGACCAACACATCATAAGACAATTGGAAAAAGAGTTGGAGAAGGTCAAAACCACCACTGCCTGGCAAGAAGTTCAAGTCCAAAGAGGAAGAAATCACCAGTTGGAGTTACAAGATGTGGAAGGGGAATTGAAACATGCAGTGGGGAAATTAGCTTGGTTAGAGGAAGAGTTGGATAGTAGAATTCATTTGGCCCGACAGATAAAAAGGGAACAGAGTTTTGAAATTTCTCGATTGAAGAGGGACTTAGTGGCATCTGAAGAGGTCGTGCACTACCTAAAGGGAGAACTTAAGCGGCATGAGGATAAATTTGAGAAAGAAAGGTTATGTTGGATGCGTTTACATGATCAACTTAATGCACAGTTAAAAGAACATAATAAGAAAATCAGTCATTGTGTCGATATCGAAGAGGGGCAAAGACAAATGATCATAGAGAGAGCAACACTTCACCATCAACTTGAAGCAGCAGAGGAGCGAGAGGCCTCTTGAGGAACAATCGTGGTGATCATCAGGTTTGGTTGAATAACTGCTATGAAAATATGGGAAGGGCTAGGCGTTAAGTTCATCAGCTGGAGGAACAAACCTCATATGTTATTAAAAATCATCGTCGTATGAATATTGCAGAAGTGGCTGAGCAAGCACGGGCCATTGTTCCCCATCTGCCGAAGGTGCTGTTGAGTCTGTATGAGACCTTGGGAGGACAAAGAAAGCCCAAGGAAGATGATGAAGATTGAAGAAGAGTTTAGCTGCTTTGTTTGTTTGTTTGTTTCATCTTGTTTTGTTTAAGACTCAATGTTTTCAGTTTAAAGTTTGGTGTTCAAAGAGATTATGTTGATCATGGTTGTAACCCATTGATTTTGTCATTTTGTTTAAAGTTTTTTGGAAATGAATGAAATGGTTTGATTTTGCTTTTCTAAATTAATGTTGTTGAGTTGTCTAAATTTCTGAACTACGCAATGATCTGATTCATGCGGTGACATGATACGTAGGCAAGCTCCAAAGGATTTGATCAAAATTTTTTTTCTTAAAAAAAGAAGGAAGAAAAAGGGAAGACAATGAGCGAATCAAAGCTGGGATGAGACAATGGCCTTCTGAACTCATGTTACTATGTGATTAACAAATGTGGGATTGATGTCTAACCCTTTACAAGTTTGTTCATTTCTCTTTAGTTTAGTAAGCTTTTGGTGGTTGGTTTGTGGCAAACTAGAAGAACGCCCGTACTTTCCCAGGTCTAAGGTAAGACCGTCAATGATAAGCAATACTGAAACTGTGGTGAACCCAGCGGATACTCCAGTTGAGTCAACAACAAGAAAGTCAACAACTGTTGAGGAAAATCGGATATTGAGACATGTTATGGCATAGTTATGGCAAGCCTAGGCTAATGGCTAAGAACCACCAACGTCTGTTCTTGGTTTTCTTGAGTTCACTAGTATCCGATCTTTATTTTCTCAAGTCCCGATATCAGATCCTTTCTTCCCTTCGGGGTATGGTCCATTTGATAATTGTGGGGCCGGACCATCAACAACACGCCCTCAAGGCATGCCATTCAGGAATAATCCCACTGTCGCGACAGCTGCACCAGTCTATACTCTGCCACAACCAACCGTGACGCAGAGAGCAGCTCAAGAGGGACAGTTCACCGTCCATCTAGAGCGATACTATACTTTTGGGATAGCATTCGGGGACCCTAACTCTATACAATTCGGCTCCCCTATTGATGTTGAGAGGCCCACTCAAGAATTAGAGCAATAGGAAATGTTGAAGAAAATGAAAAGCATCGAGCAACACATGAAAAGTATGCAAGGGCTAGGAGGGCACAAAAGTGTCACGTTCAAAGACTTGTGTATGTTCCCTAATGTCCACTTGCCACCTGGATTCAAAACCCCTAAGTTTGATAAGTATGACGGGCACGGTGATCCCATAGCTCACCTTAAGAGATACTGCAATCAACTTAGAGGTGCAGGGGGTAAAAAGGAACTACTCATGGATTATTTTGGTAAGAGTCTGACTGGTGTTACCTCAGAATGATTTATAGACCAAGAGATCTCCCACTGGCACATCTGGGATGGTATGACTCAAGATTTTGTTAGACAATTTCAGTACAATGTTGACATTATGCCAGATCGTAATACACTCTCTAATATGAGAAAGAAGCCAAATGAAAGCTTCAGAGATTATGCTATCAATTGGAGGGAACAAGTAGCCCGGGTCAAGCCACCATTTGATGAGCAAGAATTGGTTGATATCTTCATAGAGGTTCAAGATCTTGACTACTTCCACCACCTGACAACCGCAATCGGAAGACCGTTTCACACAACAATTAAAATTGGAGAAATAGTCGAAAGTGGTCTTAAAACAGGAAGGATTGTGAGCCAGGCAACAATCAATGCTACCACACAGGCCATTCAAGGCGGTTTATGAAGTTTTGGAAATCGTAAAAGAAAAGAGGAAGTTTCTTCGCTAGCATCAGGGTTAAGGGGTGGTCAAAGAAATTCTGATTGTCCTTACCTACCACTCTAGGGAAAATCTAGTTATCCTAAGCAT
Organism: Solanum verrucosum; assembly: GCF_900185275.1. Classification (NCBI taxonomy): domain Eukaryota; kingdom Viridiplantae; phylum Streptophyta; class Magnoliopsida; order Solanales; family Solanaceae; genus Solanum; species Solanum verrucosum. Next base: position 536,997 of record NW_026020129.1, on the reverse strand, counting down.
TACTACCCTTATGTCCCTCAATATGCAGTATCTCTATCTCCATACAATGTCTTCAATGCTCAGTCATATGTGTATCCTCCTAATCACCCACATTTTCGAGTCCTAACTCAAGGAAACCTTCACCCACAGCTACCACCCTATCAGGTCCCTTATAACCCTCCTCCTATGCAAAATTATGCTCATGAGCAGGGACAGAAAATCAAATTCACTCCATTGGGAGGTCATACTCCAGCTTGTTTCAAAAGTTAAGAAAGATAAGAGTGACTGGGTCTATCCCACCACATCGTCTGAATCCAGCTGCTCTAGGTTTCCAGGCCAATGAAATATGTGAGTATCATTCAAGGGCCCCAAGACACAACACTGATAATTGTTGGACTTTGAAAGGGGCGATAGAGAAGCTAATTGATCATGGAGTGGTCGTTGTGACAGATGATCAAAAGACTCCTAATGTGACTAATAACCCACTCCAGCTCAAAACAATTTAGTGGGTATGATCTGCGATGATCAAGAGTACAAACTCCTTGGCAAAATGGGAAAGTTGTTTATGAAGATCGGAGAGGAAGACAAGTTGATAAAGAGTTTAGAACCAGCTACATCTTTGAGTGTGGAAGGTGTCAACCTTGATACCAAAGTTTTATGTGTCTCGGGGGTTTCGAAGGGGATTTAAGTTTGAGCAGGTATGCCGAAGTTGTAGGTATCAAAGGGTTTTTCATTAACACAACAGGACCAAAATTGCTTGGCAAAGTTGAAAGGACCTAGCTTTGTTAAGCCCGTCCAACAGCTTCCGGTAACTAATGCAAAGGCTGTCTGTTGGAACTATAACAAAATCACTGTGGTTTACCGATGAAAGGAGATTGTTGAAGAGGTTGATGAAGCAGGAGGGTTGACACGCTCTGGAAGATGTTATTCTCCAGAAGAATTAAGATAAGGGAAGATGACTCAAGGCATCCAAGTACCATTGAAGAAAGCAGTTACCGAGGAAGAAGCATAAGAGTTTCTAAAAAAGATTAAGGTTCCAGATTACTCTGTTGCGGAACAATTGAAGAAAACCCCGACACAGATTTCCTTGTTGTCTTTACTCTTGCACTCAGAACAACATCGTCGTGTGCTGAATAAGATTTTGAATGAAGCACATGTATTGAAGCAGACCACTTTAAATCAGTTAGAGAAAATGACCAAGCGCATCTTTGAGTCGAACACCATCACTTTCCCTGGTGATGAGTTGCCCACGGAGGGAGCTGGACATAACAAAGCTTTGCTTCTTATAGTGAAATGTGAAAGGTACTATGTAAAGAGGATTATGATATATGGGGATCAGAGGTAGACATACGTCCTCTCTCTACGCTGCAAAGCTTGGAAAGTAACAGAGTTCGCCCCAGCAATGTATTTGTTTGAGCTTATGACGGCTCAAGGCGGGATACCATTGGTGAAATCAAGTTAAACATGACAATTGGACCAGTGGACTTTATGATTGTGTTCCAAGTAATGGACATGGACACATCTAATAATTTTCTATTGGGAAGGGCATGGATCCACATGGCTCGGGTAGTCCCATCAACTCTGCATCAAGTTGTTAAGTTTAAATACGACCATCAGGAGATCATTGTGCATGGGGAAGATGATTTACCTATTTACAGAGATCCATCCATTCCATACATTGAGGCACAAGAAGGATGTGATTCCGTTGTTTACCAGTCTTTTGAGGCCGTATTAGTCGATCACTTTAAAGAAGGAGACCCTATCATCCAACCATGTCTCTCTTCTTCCTCTTCAATTGTAGCAACGACCATGCTCAAATATGGTTATCAACCTGGTAAAGGTTTGGGACTTTGTTAGCAAGGAATCGTGGATCCCATTACTCTATTAGGAAACCAAGGCACCTCTGGCCTCGGATACAAACAAAGCAAGATAAATGGCGATAAGTCTAAGAACCACAAAAGGACTGATTGGGCGTTGCTACAACCGATTCCCCATATTTCTCATTCCTTTATCAAATCTCAAGGTGCATAAATGAAAACTTCATTTACTCATGAAGACATTGAAGAAGTTATTCAGGATCTTAGTAAGTTATTTTGTGAAGTAAACATGATCCAAGTTGGTGAAGGTACAAGTCATGCCGATATACAGTTCGTGGGCTCAGGTGTTGAGCTAAACAATTGGGAAGCCACTCATTTCCCCTTAAGGAAGGAGTCTTGGTTGTTTGATTTACTACCCTTTTGTATTTTGTTTTTGTCAGGTTTGTGATCCAAAAATTTGAAAGTATTCTATATTAATGTCAACCCTTCTATCCTTTTTTTTATTTCAATGAAATGAAATTCCAGTTTCATAGTAAAATTTTGTCTTTTCCCCTCCCCTAATTCTTATTCTCCATTTTTCAGTTCTATAAATGCTGGCTTTGATAACATGACATACATGCGGAATTCACTCCCAGATCTCAAAAAGTTCTTTATTTTTTTAATCACCGAGTCGAGAGGTTGAATATGATGAAGAAGATCCTTTTAGGGAAATTAATAGGGAATTGGAAAAGTTTGAGCACAAACCTAAGTCTAATCTTAGTGAAACCGAGGCCATTAATTTGGGAAGTAATGAGGAAGTCAAAGTAATAAAAATAAGTCTTCATGTCAAGAAGGAAATTAGGGATGCCATAATACAACTTTTGTTTGAATACAAAGATGTGTTTGCTTGGTGCTGTGATGACATGCTAAGTTTGAGTGTTGATTTAATGGTCCATAAGTTGCCTACTCATCCTGATTTTCCACCCGTCCAACAAAGAAAAAGAAAATTCAAACCAGACGTGAGTGAAAAAATCAAGGAAGAAATCATGAAACAACTAAATGCAAATGTGATCCAAACCATTCGTTACACTACTTGGTTGGCAAATGTTGTTCATGTGCCGAAAAAGGATGGAAAGTCAAGAGTTTGTGTTGACTATCGGGATTTGGACAAAGCTAGTCCAAAAGACATTTTTCCCTTGCCCAATATCCACATTCTAGTTGATAATTTTGCGAAACATGAAATTCAATCTTTTGTGGATTGTTATGCGGGGTATCATCAAATCTTGATGGGCGAATAGGACGCTGAGAAAACTTCTTTCATAACTCCATGGGGAACCTATTGCTACAGAGGTATGCCATTCAGTCTTAAAAATGCTGGGTCAACTTACATGAGGGCTATGACCACCGTGCTTCATGACATGATGCATAAAGAAATTGAAGTATACGTCGATGACGTAATCATCAAGTCTAAAACACAAGCTGATCATGTGCAAGATCTGAGAAAATTCTTTGAAAGAGTGCGAAGATATGATCTCAAGCTTAATCCAGCAAAATGTGCATTTGGAATTCCACCTGGGAAACTTCTGGGTTTTATTGTTAGTAGAAGGGAAATCAAATTGGATCCTTCCAAAATAAAAGCCATTCGAGATTTACCACCCCTGAAAAATAAGACCAAAGTCATGAGTCTAGAGGTTGAACTACATCAGCAGGTTTATTGCTCAACTCACAACCACTTGTGAGCCCATTTTCAGACTTTTGAAAAAGGATGCTGCTGTCAGATGGACGGAGGATTGTCAACAAGCTTTTGAAAAAATCAAGGAATATTTTTCCAACCCTTTCGTATTGGTCCCGCCTGAACCTGATAGGCCTCTCTTTCTATATCTTTCAGTGACATATAATTCCTTTGGGTGCGTTCTCAGTCAACACGATCCACAAACAGGAACGAGCAAGCTATGTACTACTTGAGTAAGAAATTCACTAGTTATGAGGTCAAGTACACGCCCTTGGAAAGGACATGTTGCGCCCTAACTTGGGTAGCTCAAAAGTTAAGGCATTACCTTTTGTCCTACACAACTTACCTCATATCTATGATGGATCCTTTGGAGTACATCTTTCAGAAGCCAATGCCAATTGACAGAATCGCGAAATGGAAAATCTTGCTCACTGAATTTGACATTATATATGTCACTCGAACTACAATGAAAGCTTAAGCTCTGGCAGACTACTTGGCAGAGAATCCAGTCGATGGCGACTACGAACCACTGGATACATGTTTTCCATATGAAGAGATTAACTTAGTTGAAGAAGTAGATCCAGATGAAAATCAAGCCTGGCAATTATACTTTGATAGAGCAATCAACAAAAAAGGCACAGGGATTGGGGCATTTCTCATATCGCCCACAAGGCAGCATTACCCTACAACAACTCGACTTCGTTTTTTCTATACAAATAACACGACAAAGTATGAAGCTTGCATCATGGGTCTAAATATGGCAATAGATTTGGGTGTGCAAGAATTGATTGTGTTGGGAGATTCTGATTTGCTTATTCAGCATGCTCAAGGGGAATAGAAAACTCGAGACCTTAAGCTTTTTCCATACAAACGATGTGTGGAAGATCTTAGCAAAATGTTTAGGTCCATCGAGTTTAGATACATCCCCAGATTTCATAATGAATTGGCAGATGCCTTGGCTACTTTGGCCTCAATGCTTCCATATCCTGGAAACACTTGCACTACTCTCTTAGAGATTCAACTTCGGGACCAACATGGCTATTGTAACACTATGGAAGCAGAATCAGATGGTGAGCCGTGGTACCTAGACATCAAGAATTTCTTGCAAATAGGGAAATGTCCCGAACATGCCAATGGAAACCAAAAAAGGGTTGTTAGACGTCTGGCTAGTGGTTTCTTTTTTAGCGGGGAAGTTTTATATAAACGCACACTGGATCTGAACTTTTTGAGATGTGTGGATATTGAAGAAGCCGAAAAGATCATGAATGAAGTACATGTTAGGGTATGTGGACCACACATGATTGGATATGTCCTTGCGAAAAAGATACTCTGAGCAGGATATTACTGGCTTACCATGGAACGGGATTGCTTTCGTTTTGTGAAAAAATATCATCAGTGTCAAATTCATGGTGATCTCATTCATTCACCTCCTTCAGAGTTGCACCTCATGGCCGCTCCTTGGCCCTTTGTTGCATGGGGAATAGATGTCATCAGACCAATTGAGCCTAAAGCTTCTAATGGACATCAATTTATTTTGGTCACAATTGATTACTTTACTAAATGGGTGGAGGCAATCACTTTCAAGGCAGTCACTAAGAAGGTGGTCGTGGATTTTGTCCATTCAAACATCATTTGTCGTTTTGGTATCCCAAGAACTATTATCACGAATAATGCTGCAAACCTTAATAGCAATTTGATGAAGGAGGTATGTGAACAGTTCAAAATTGTGCATCACAATTCTACTCCATACTGACCAAAGGCCAACGGAGCTATGGAGGCAGCCAATAAGAATATCAAAAAGATTCCCAGAAAAATAGTTCAAGGCACTAGACAATGGCATGAGAAGCTGTCTTTTGCATTTTTAGGATATCGCACAACAATGCGCACCTCGATTGGTGCAACTCCTTATTTGCTGGTGTATGGGACTGAGGCTGTGATACCAGCGGAAGTCAAAATTTCATCTCTTCGAATTATTGTCGAGGCTGAAATTGAAGATATTGAATGAGTCAAAACCCGACTCGAGTAACTCACATTAATGGATGAGAAGCGATTGATGGCCGTCTGTTTTGGTCAGCTTTATTAGCAAAGGATGGCTTGTGCATACAACAAAAGGTGCACCCAAGACACTTTGAAATAGGTCAACTGGTCTTAAAGCGCATTCTCCCGCACCAAGAAGAGGCCAAGGGAAAGTTTGCCTTAAATTGGCAAGGTACATATCTTATCAAGGAAGTGTTGTCCAAAGGAGCCTTGCACCTTACTGATGTGGAGGGAAAAATCACAGGCATAATTGTTAATGCGGACGCAGTCAAAATATACTACATCTAATGTGTTCTAAGATACTGTGACAAGTTTGTGGCTGAGAGAACAAAGACATCTCTTTCAAAAAAAAAAAAAAAACCAAAAAAAAACAAAAAAAAAAAATAATCCAAAAAGTCTCTCTTTGAAAATTTGAACTACGTTTGACCTGATTCTGAAAGGGTACGTAGGAAACCCTTTGGGGTTCGGTCATACCAAGAAAAAAAAACAAATCAATTTTCCAGTATCTATAGAAAACTGGGGCATTTTTTTAATTTTATTTTGATAGAATAGAGTCAAATTGTAATTCTGTTTATGATTTTATTCTAGCAACCGACATTTTGATCAACTCTAAGAACGATAGATTCAATATGCCTTGCACGAACAATTGATCATTAAAGACAACATTGTCGAGTCAAAAAAAAACTTATGAGCCTCATCGGTGAAAACCTTTATAGGCACTATAAGACGACAAGAGAGAAAATCTTATTGGTGAAAACCCTTGCGGGCACCTTAATGTAAAAAACAAAATCATGAAAATGACTAATGGGAAGAAATCTGCAAAGATCACCATTTCTCGATACCTTTGCATGAAGAATACATAGATCAGTTATAAATTGATAATGGTTTAGATTTCGAGAATTAGACAACTCAAACGGATCCGGGATCAAGTCCAAAGTGCATGTCATGGTTCACTCAAAGTCGACATATGCCTCCAAATAAGTTCTCTTTCTCATTTTTCTTCAAAAAGGAATGCCCTTCCTTAAGTTTATAGTCTTTCTTGATCCAATTTTTCACACTCTTCTGATATTTTTCTTAGTCTTTTCGGTATAATCTCTTGACAAAATAAGGTAAAAGATTGCAAAGCTTATTACGGATTTTCAAAAGTAAAGATGAGTATCCGAGTAGACATGCCATCGAGCAAGGACTAAAAACGCCCTAGATCTTCATTGAAAACTTATAAAGGAACACGATATAGTCTCTTAAGTCATGAAAAAAAATTCAAAAGGAAAATTTATTCTTTGGGACATCAGTCGCACCATGATATTTGGTAGTACAAAAAAGATCAAGGCCCCTGAATTGACAAAGAGGAAGCTTCAAAGGTTGTTCAACCAAGGATTTAGAGTAGAGTTGGAGAAATTGGTCAAGAGTATGGTCAAGTCATCGGAGCATTAAGGCCATAAACCAACCACCACTTTAAACTAACAATTTTCTCTTTCTTTTGCTCAACACAGGAACAAAAGAAAATGCGAAATTACAAATAAAAAATGAAACATCACAAAAAGGAAGTTCTCCAAAGTTTTCACATGTTTGTTGTTTCATCTCATGCTATTCACATTCTTGCCTCTCAATTCGAGAGCTTCGGGCAATACACACCAATCTAAATTACGTACAATACGCACACGTCTTTTATTCATCTGCAATACGCACCAGTCTGAATTCCGTGCAATACGCACCAATTTGAATTCCGTGCAAATACACACTCGTCCTTTATTCACGGGCAAAATGTATCAGTCTTTATTTCATGAGCAAGATGTACCAATCCCAATCCCATGCGATACGCATCGATATTGAATTCATGGGCAATACACACTAGTCTTTTTTCATGTGCAATACGCACCAGTCTTTATTCATATGCAATACACATCAATTCTTTATTCATGGGCAATATGTACCAACATTCATGGGTTATAGACACAATATTCACATTTTTGAGGATACACCCAATCTTAGGACAATCCACAAAGACAATACGTCTTATTTGAAACTCTCAGGGCAACACACCCCACTTCTCCTTTCTTTCTAGGGTTATACGTCCTAGTTCAAGATTCTCATTTTTTCTTTCCTAAAAGAAACACATCCTTTTTGGGTTCTTCAATTTGTGATCTTGAGTTTTGAGTTTCAACCACCAACTCTAGTTTAAAACATGCACCTGAGAATGATCCACAAGCCGCCAAGAGAGAATAGAGATCAATCTCAGAGATAACGCACAGAGCAAGTCGAAGATCAAGACGAGACCCTAAGAAAAAACATCAAGTAGGGATCTTGTAACTCTTATAATATAGAGAGGCGTAGTTCTCTAGGTCTTTTCTTTGTAATTATAGACAATAGATAATCACAAGCAATATGAAACAACCTTTTGACACAATTTTTGATAGTTTCAGCTATCAAAGTTTCTCGAACTACACTGACATGATTTTCTTTTAATCAAGGCTATGTAGGCAACCTATGAAGCAAGGTTTGATCATCTTTTTCAAAATGACTTTAACGGAGTTTGAAACAGTAAAAAATTAGCCACTTCGTTCACTTTCTTTGCTTAAAAACTCTTCATGTTTCCAAGCAAAGAGGGGGATGTTGTGAACACATAATTTTTGACGTGTTTATTTTGCTCCTATAATATATAGTAACGTATTTTCTTATATTTTGTTTGTATTTTTGAGTTGTTTGTCTTTGTTTTTTTTTTTTTAATTATTATTATTATTATTATTATTATTTTTATTGGCCCAATGACCCAATTTTGATTGAATTGGGCTGATTTAGACAAAATTCTGATAGCACAATCATTTTGACCCGGTCCAATAGAACAGGTCGAGATTGAATCTCAACCATTCATGATATTTTGATCAAAGGGCTCTTATGGGATCCTACCAAAAAAATACGAGACTCCAAAAATCAAATTTTTTATTTGAATTTTTATTTTCTTCTCCCCTTTGCTTCCACCTGCCGCCTGTCGGCCACTGCCACCGCAGCCACTACCTTCGGCGGCCACCACCCCTTGGCCGGAAAAATCTCTAAAATTTTACCATTTCTTCCTTTCACCCTCTTCTACACAAATCCGCAAACCATTCATTCATATCCGTAGCCAAACTCCGTAGAACTAATAAAAACCAAACATAACTCTTCACTTTTTTTTTTCAGATTTACAAAGTTTCGGCCATCCCCGTCCTATATCCTTTACATAAAAGTGTAGAGCTCTTCAAGGGCTATCCTTTGATGTAAATTTTATGTCCAAAATCCGTCAAAAAAAATTTCGGCGGAGTTTTCCGGCGACCTCCATTCATCCGAAAATTTATGTCAATCATTTCTCCCTCTCATCCTCTATGCAAATTCGTGATTATTACATTTTTTAAAAATCATATAAGTCATTTTGCTGCCGGATTTGTATTGTTTTGTTAGTGTTCTTCAAGTTCTATTATGTTGAAGTTGTTGCTTGAGTTTTTTTTTTATTTTAATTTAGGTGTTTTTATTAGTTGTGTTTGATCTTCAAAATAGTTTAGATTTTTAGATTTTGTGTTGGTGAGCTGATTTTCTTTTGATTTTTGGGTCTTGATTAAATAGGTCTACATTTTGGGCCTATTTTAAATTTTCAGATGACCCATTTAGCTATTATTCAATAAATGAATAAAAGAAATGGGTCATCTAAAATGACATTTTGGGCCTATTCTAATTTTTTAGATGACCCATTTAGCTATTATTCAATTAATGAATAAAAGAAATGGGTCATCTAAAAGGGCAATGCAGTCTTTTAATTAATTTTATCTTGAAAAAAGAAAAAAACAAAAAAGAAAAGAGAAAATTATATTGGTCATCTTGGGTGGCACCTTGGGAAGACAAGGAGTCCAATGCATGCATTGGATCTTAAGTTTTCAAGAAGAATGAGTGTTAATATTCACCACCTATTTAAACCCATTCTTCTTTCGTTTTCAAGGGGACCAAAAAAAAAAGAAGAACAATAACAAAAAAGTAGAAGAGGGAAAATCATAAGAATAGAGAAAAAAAAGTCGTCTTCTAAAAATATATTTCATCTTTTGTGGTCTTTGAGAGTTTAATTAAGCTTTGCTTTCATCATTGTTTTGCCATCCATCTCTTTAGATATATCCCTTTTCTTACATTTTGCAATGTAACTTCAAAAAATAATGAAACATGTTTATTTTTTTTGGTTAAATTATTATGTTTAGTTTATTTGAATTAGTTAAATATGTTATGATACTTAATATGATTATACTCTGTTGTTATCGTATATTTGTGTTTTATTATTAAATTAGGTGTTGATTTATCTTTATCATTATGAAGTTGATACATAACTTTATTGAAATTAGTTAAATTATGTTTTGTTGTTATTATATATTTGTGTTCTTATTAAACTAGGAGTTAATTTTATCTTTATCACTATGAAGTTGATACATAACCCACGCTTTTGCTAAAAAAAAAAAAACACATATCTCAAAGTCTTTTTATTTTATTTTAGTTTCTGGTCATTTTAAGAAAAGAAAAATATAGGCTGTTTTTTTTGACAAAAAAAAAAAAACACAAAACTGTTCATTTTTTGCAAAAGTTGTAAAGCTGGTCATTTTCGCAGAAAAGGTAAATCTGGTCTTTTTTGCAAAATAATGTGAATCTGGTTATTTTTGCAAAATATGTAAATCTTGTCATTTTTACAAAAAATGTAAATCTGGTCATCTTCGCAAAAAAAATGCAAATTTGATCATTTCATAAATTCTGTTTTTTTCTCTCAAGTAAATATATGAAATGGTTATTGAAACAAAAATACAAAATTTGCTAGTTTTGATTAGTAATTTAACTATTAGATAAAATTGGCTATTTTTGCAATTTTCTTACAAAAGAGAACATATGACCATTTTTTGTAAAACTAAAATTTTACGAAAGTGGTCATTTTCTGAAATTATATCAATATAATTTTTTTTTAGTATATCACTACTTGTTTTAAAAGGGGTTTTGAGTTTCGTTTTTATTTTTTGCCTTATTAGTTGTGTTTGATCTTCAAAATAGTTTAGATATTTAGATTTTGTGTTGGTGGGCTGATTTTCTTTTGATTTTTGGGTATTGATCAAATGGGTCTACATTTTGGGCATATTTTAAATTTTCAGCTGACTCATTTAGCTATTAGTCAATTAATGAATAAAAGAAATGGGTCATCTAAAATGACATTTTGGGCCTATTCTAAATTTTCAGATGACCCATTTAGCTATTATTCAATTAATGAATAAAATAAATGTGTCACTAAAAGGACAATGCAGTCTTTTAATTAATTTTATCTTGGAAAAAGAAAAAGAAAAAAAGAAAAGAGGAAATTATATTGGTCATCTTGGGTGGCACCTTGGGAAGACAAAAAGTCCAATGCATGCATTGACTCTTTAGTTTTTAAGAAGAATGAGTGTTAGTATTCACCACCTATTTAAACCCATTCTTCTTTCATTTTCACGAGGACAAAAAAAAAAGAACAAGAACAGAAAATTAGAAGAGGGAAAATCATAAGAATAGAGAAAAAAATGTCCTGTTCTAAAAATATATTTCATCTTTTGTGGCTTTTGAGAGTTCAATTAAGCTTTGCTTTCATCATTGTTTTTCCATCATATCTTTAGGTATATCCCTTTTCCTACATTTTGCAATGTAACTTCAAAAGATAATGAAACATCTTTATATTTTTTTGGTTAAATTATTATATTTAGTTTATTTGAATTAGTTAAATATGTTATGATACTTAATATGATTATGCTTTGTTGTTATCGTATATTTGTGTTCTATTATTAAACTAGGTGTTACTTTATCTTTATCATTATGAAGTTGATACATAACTTTATTGGAATTAGTTAAATTATGTTTTGTTGTTATTATATATTTGTGTTCTTATTAAACTAGGAGTTAATTCTATCTTTATCACTATGAAGTTGATACATAACTCACGCTTTTGCTAAAAAAATAAAAACAAATCTCAAAGTCTTTTTTTTTTATTTTAGTTTCTGGTCATTTTAATAAAAGAAAAAAAGAGGTTGTTGTTTTGCCCAGAAAAAAAAAACACAAAACTGTTCATTTTTTGCAAAAATTGTAAATCTGGTCATTTTTGCAAAACCTGTAAATCTAGTCATTTTTACAAAAAATATAAATCTGGTCATCTCCGCAAAAAAATGTAAATTTGATCATTTCATAAATTTTTTTTTATTTTCTCTTAAGTGAATATATGAAATGGTTATTGAAACAAAAATACAAAATTTGCTACTTTTGGTTTGTAATTTAACTATTAGATAACATTGACTATTTTTGCAGTTTTTTTTCAAAAGAGAACATATGACCATTTTGTGTAAAACTGAAATTTTACTAAAGTGGTCATTTTCTGAAATAATATCAATATAAAAAAAAATTAGTATATCACTACTTGTTTTAAAAGGGGTTTAGTCATTATTCTCTTCTTTTTAAAAAAAAAATATATATACTTTTTTTTTCCTTTGTTGTTATCGTCAATGTATTGATACTTAATATATTTATTTGTTTCATTTTTCTTTTAAAAAAATGTTAATAAGCAATTTGCAAAAAAAAAAAACAAAAAAAAATAAATCTTTTCCATGTCTATATGTTGCAACAAGTTCATTTTTCATTAATTTTTTTTTTCATTATTAAATAAAATTTGGTCATTAATTATTAGTTTTTTTTTTTAAAAAAAATTCAATACCACCATGTGTTCGGTTACGATCCTTGGTGTGTATTTTTTCTAAAAAGTGATCTTGTGTGCGGTTACGCTCCTAAGCCAATCATTTTTTATTAAATAAATAAATAAATTAGTAACTAACACAAATTTACTTTTTTATTCAAAAATTATTTTAGCCAAACATTAGTTAGTAAAATAACCCTGCTAGAACCACGGTACTCGGGGGTGCCTCACACCTTCCCTCCGGTCAATAGAATTTCTTACCCAATCTCTGTTTTCGTAGACTAAAAATAAAGAGTTTTTTTTCTCTCTTTTAAATTAGGAATTATTAGGTGACTTGAAACACCTAAAAACCCCAATTTCAAGTGGCGACTAAAAAAAAAATATTATTTTTTCTTTTAGTTTTATATTTTTTTTTTTTTACAAAACCCCGTCATATCCTTAACAATTGTAAAAAAGGTAAGTGGTGTGACAAACTTTACTCATGTAATAAATTAATATAGTTTCTGTGGGAGATTCTCTAACCGACAACCACCACTATGAGCCTAAGTGGTGATATAGCGTCTTGCCCACGCTGCCAGAAGTGTCCTATACTTTGCCGTCATATAGAACTACTTAAATTAGTGGATCCACTAGCTTATGCTAAAAGCATCTTAAGGAGTCATCTAAAAAGTATGATCTTTTACTACCCATGACAGCTACATGGTTTATGGAGACGTGAGTTATCTGAACTCAAGCTCGTCCCCATATCGATACTCAATACTACTCCCAAAATATATACTTTAGCTCATATGTTTGTAAAAACAAAACTCTTTCTTTGGTTTGAGATAATTACTCAAAAACTTAGCTTAAAAGCTATCTTGGAAATCTCAGTTTCCTTTCTTGCTCAAATGTTAAAACATTTTAACTCTTGGGAATACTTAGTTCCAGTATAATCTTTTGAAGAATGAATTTTACTCTTACTCTTTACTGAAAACTAGCTCAAAGGCTCTTTTGGAAATCTCAGTTTCCTTTCTTGATAGCCCAATCAATTTTGACCCGGTTCAATAGAAATGGTCAAGATTGAATCTCAACCATTCATGATATTTTGATCCAAGGGCTCTTATGGGACCCTACCAAAAAATACAAAACTCCAAAACTCCAAAAATCAAATTTTTTATTTTCATTTCTATTTTCTTCTCCCCTTTACTTCCACCTGACGCCGGCCGGCCACCACCTCTTGGCCGGAAAAATTTCCAAAATTTTACCATTTCTTCCTTTCACCCTCCTCTACACAAATCTGCAAACCATTCATTCATATCCATAGCCAAATTCCGTAGATCTAAGAAAAACCAAACATAACTCTTCACTTTTTTCTTTAGATTTACAAAGTTTCGGTCATCCCCGTCCTATATCCTTTACATAATAGTGTACAACTCTTCAAAGGCTATCTTTTGATGTAAATTTTATGTCCAAAATTCGTCAAAATATTATTTGGCTGAGTTTTCCGCCGACCTCCATTCATCCAAAAATTTATGTCAATCATTTCCCCCTCTCATCCTCTATCCAAATTCGTCATTATCACATTTTTTTGAAAGCATATAAGTCATTTTGCTGCCAGATTTGTATTGTTTTGTTAGTGTTCTTCAAGTTTTATCATGTTGAAGTTGTCGCTTGAGTTTTTTTTTTTTGAATTTCGCTTTTTTTTTTATTTTCTGCCTTATTAGTTGTGTTTGATCTTCAAAATAGTTTAGATGTTTAGATTTTGTGTTAGTGGGCAAATTTTCTTTTGATTTTTGGGTCTTGATCAAATGGGTCTACATTTTGGGCCTATTTTAATTTTTCAGATGACCCATTTAACTATTATTCAATTAATGAATAAAAGAAATTGGTCATCTAAAATGGCATTTTGGGCCTATTCTAAATTTCAGATGACCCATTTAGCTACTATTCAATTAATGAATAAAATGTATAAATTATAGGAACCACATATTATAAGTACTAAATAACATTCTATCCCTTCTAGTTTTCTATTTACCAAAAATCCCTTAAAAATGATGTTTGCGGGATACATAGCGTTGTGCACGGGATACATTAGGTTTGATACATTCCACATAGCGGGATACATAGCGTTGAGCACGGGATACATGCAGAATACATAGCGTTGTGCACGGGATACATAGCGTTTGATACATTCCACATAGCGGGATACATAGCGTTGTGCACGGGATACATAGGTAAAATAAGGGATTTTTGAATTTTTTGAAATAAGTAGGGATAAATGGATATTAAGGTAAGTAAAGGAGTGTAGTTAAGTAATTTGTCCTAAAATAAATGGGTCATCTGAAAGGGCAATGCAGTCTTTTAATTAATTTTATCTTGGAAAAATAAAAAGAAAAAAAGAAAAGAGGAAATTATATTGGTCATCTTGGGTGGCACCTTGGGAAGACAAAGAGTCAAATGCATGCATTGGCTCTTAAGTTTTCAAAAAGAATGGGTGTTTCTATTCACCACCTATTTAAATCCATTCTTCTTTCATTTTCAAGGGGACAAAAAAATAAGAGAACAAAAATAGAAAATTAGATGAGGGAAAATCATAAGAATAGAAAAAAAAAGTCCTCTTCTAAAAATATATTTCATCTTTTGTGGTCTTTGGGAGTTCAATTAAGCTTTGCTTTCCAACATAGTCCCGATATACTCTTTTGTAGAAATACACTTCAAACTTTACTCCTTACTCAACTCAAAACTCAAGTCTTAAAACAAAGTTATAATATTTGTAAAAGACTTTTGCAAAACTTTATGAACTTCTCTTAACTTGACTCTTGACTTCTCTTGACTTGACTCTTAACTTCTCTTGAATTGAATTGAATTATCGATTCAAGGATTATGATTTGTGATAAGAAAGATCTCATGATGTTTATGAATGATTTAGATAGCTAAACATGAGAAAAGATCAAGAAATCAATGTCTGAGAGTGGGTCAGCGATGCGGAGAAGTATTTAAATTTTTGGTTCGAAAACAACTTTTGAGGCAGAACGGTCCGTGACCGCTCCGCGGCGCAAAACAATTTTTTCCAAATCTGGTGAGCAGGTCCGCGATGCGGAGTCATTGCCCAGATTTGCTCGACGAAATTTCTTCTTCGATTTTTAGTTCTAAACCCTCTAAACTCCATTGGTTCTTTCCCCAAACACTTAGAATCATCTATACCCTCAAATAACATCATATTCTACTCGAAAACATAACTAAAAACGTGAATCAATCTCAAGAAAACTCCCACAACACAACCCATAAGGATTCAAACGAACTTCATCAAGAATTTAAGGGATTTACTTTCAAATCAATATACTTTGCTGAAATTGAATCAAGTTGGGCGCGTGGGTGAACTAACCCACCACTATGTGATCTCACATACCTTGTAGGGATTACCCCCGACGAAATCCACAAGCTAAACTCGACAATCTTGACGAATCTTGCTTCTCTTCTCCTTTCTCCTCTTCTTTTCTCTTTTCTCCAAGCACTAGTGTATTTTGGTAAAAGCGTAAAATGATCTAATTCTGATTAGACCCTAACTTAATTACCAAAAATGAAATAAATTAATTGGGCAGGGAAAATACCAAACTACCCTTTCAAAATCCGGATTAGACTTTCCTTATTCCAACAACCCAACTTCCAAAGGGTATAACTCACTTATACGAACTCGGAACCGTGCAAACTCAGCGGCGTTGAAAAGATAATTCCAAGAGCTTTCCTACCATATCTGGAAGTACTTCTAACTCACCCTGAGCTAGAAGTTATGATCGTTTGAAGTTGGCCAAAATTCAACTAATTCTAACTTAACAAAATTTCCAGATTTTCATTCTTTCCAAAAATGACTATTTCCAATTATTAGCTTCTTCCTAGTTATTTCAAATTGTGAGATATTACAATATCACCCCCTTGGGAACATTCGTCCTCGAATGAGATTACTCTTACTAGGCTAAAGGTGTAACATGCAACATTCAGTTCAAGCACCCACAAGCAAATGCAAAACAACATGCCAACTTAAAAATAAATACTAAAAAAAGATTAGTACCTTAATTCAAAACTTCTCTGGATTCGAAGAGATGTGGATATCTCTTCTTCATATCCTCCTCAGCTTCCCAAGTAGCTTCTTCAACAAATATGTTCCTCCAAAGGACTTTGACTTATGCTTCCTCTTTTCTTCTCAACTTGTGAACTTGGCGATCTAGAATTTGAACCGGAATCTCTTCATAAGATAACTATCCTTGATCCCAATATCTTCAATTGGTATGATCAATGAAGGATCGCCCATGCACTTATTCAACATAGAGATGTGAAACACCGGATGAACCGCGACTAACTCTTGTGGTAGTTCCAACTCATAAGCTACATTACCTACCATTTTTGATATTCTGTAAGGGCCAATATACCGGGACTAAGCTTCACCTTATTACCAAATCTCATAACACCTTTCATGGGTGAAACTTTTAAATATATCCAATCATCTACTTCGAACCCTAACTCCCTTCTCCTAACATCAATGTAGGATTTCTGACGACTCAACGCCGTGTTCAACCTCTCTTGAATGACATTCATTTTCTCCATAACTTGATGTACTAAGTGTGGTCCTATCAACCCTGCTTCACCAACTTCATACCATCCAATAAGAGATCTGCATCTTTTCCCATAAAAAGCCTCATATGGAGCCATTTGGATGCTAGCATGGTAACTATTATTGTAAACAAACTCAATGAGAGATAGGTGATCATCCTAATTATCCTTGAAATCAATCACACAATCTACCTTGATACCTCAAAACACCACCCCCCTTGTTCAAAAGCCAATACTTTTTGCTTATGAACCTTTGCCTTTAATTCAAGCAATAAAGGATCTTGGTCTTGCTGTTCTTTCACTTCTGACACTAATGAAGTTCAGACCCATTCATCACCACTCCTCCTCCTTGTGTGGGTTCCATTTGTCGAACTCCTAGCCGTGCAAGTCTATGGACCTCTTTTGCTAACTCTTTCTTATCTTCCTCAAACTGGGCAGGTACTACCCATAGATAACCTGCTCAAGGCATCAGCAACAACATTAGCCTTACCTGGGTGATAATGAATACTCTTGTCGTAAACCTTGAGTAATTCTAACCACCTCATTTATCTGAGATTAAGCTCTTTCTGACTATGAAGACTTATTGTGATCGGTGAACACACCCACATGAACACCACACAAATAATGATGCTATATTTTTAAAGCAAATACTATGGAAGCCAACTCTAGATCATGGGTTAATTTGGGTAATTCTTCTCATGAACTTTCAACTGTATGGAGGCATAAGCTATAACATTGCCATTATGCATTAATACACAACCCAAACCAACTCTAGATGCATCACAATACACCACAAAACCTTGAGTACCTTCTGGTAAGGTCAAAACTGGGGCATTAGTCAACCTCTTCTTCAATTCCTGAAAGCTTTTCTCACAAGCTTCAGACCATTGAAACTTAACTGTTTTCTAAGTCACTTGGTCAAATGAGATGAAATAGACGAGAACCCTTCGACGAGCCTTCTATAATAGCCAGCCAAACCCAAGAAACTCCTAATATCAGTTGGAGATGTGGGTCTAGGCCAATTCTGCACTGCCTCAATCTTCTGAGTATCAATTCTAATTCCATCACCGGAAACTATGTGGCCCAAGAACGCCACACACTCAAGCCAAAACTCACATTTAGAGAACTTGACATATAACTCTTTATTTTTAAAAGTCTGAAGAACTATTCTGAGATGGCTAGCATGATCTTCCTCATTCCTCGAATAGATTAGTATGTCATCAATGAACACGATAACAAACATATCTAAATAAAACTTGAATACTCTATTCATAAGGTCCATGAATGCTGCAGGCATATTGGTCAAACTAAAGGACATGGCCATAAACTCATAATGACCATAACAGGTCCTGAATGTTGTCTTTGGAATATCACATTCCCTTACCCTCAACTGATGGTACCCTAATCTGAGGTCTATCTTTGAGAAACATAAAGCACATTGAAGTTGATCGAAAAGATCATCAATTCTCGGAAGAGGATACTTATTCTTAATGGTAACCTTGTTCAACTGACGGTAATCTATACACATATTAAAGGAACCATCTTTCTTTCTCACAAATGGGATCGGAGCGCCCCAAGTGAGATACTTGGTCGAATGAAACCTTTCTCTAAAAGTTCTTTCAACTACTCTTTTAACACTTTCAACTCTGTTGGTGCCATTCTATATGGCGGAATAGATATAGGACGAGTATCAGGAATAGTATTTATACCGAGGTCTATTTCTCTCTCAGGAGGGACTTTGGGAAGATCATCAAGAAAGACATCTGGAAACTATCTTACTATTGAAACTAACTGAATAAGAGGTATCTCAACGCTAGAGTCGTTAACTCGGACTAAGTGATAGACACACCCCTTGGAAACTAAATTTCTCGCCTTAAGATACGAAATAAAACGATCCTTAGGCACTGCTGAACTGCTCTTCAACTCCATAACTGGTTCACTGGAAACTGGAACTTGACTACTCGAGTTTTACAATCTATTGATGCATAATTGACATGAAGCCAGTCCATACCTATAATGACATCAAACTCTACCATGTCTAACTCAAGTAAATCATCCATGTTACTCTTGTGATTGATGGAAACGGAACAATCACGATAGACTCTTTCTGCTATAATAGACTTACCATCAGGTGTAGAAATACTAAAGGCTCAAGAAGCTACTTAGGAAGAACATCAAAATTGAAGCCTTAGATCATACCAGTGATAATATCTGGTGAATCCTCTTGCTCTTGGCAACTAATGATAGCATAAAGACGGTTTCCTTCTCCATCTGCCCTTGAAGTAGCTCATCTAGATGCAACTCTATTTTGTGGAGAAACTGAAGAAGACTAGGCTCTATTGCCCCCATTACCATTACTCTGTTTGATCTTAGGACACCCTCTCATAAAATGATCGTTCTGGCCACACTTGAAGGAACTAGTAGAGCCATCACGACACACCCTTGAGTGGCTCCTACCATACTTAGTACATGCATGAGTCTTAGTACCCCCTTGTGCCTTACTACCTTGCGAATGTGCATGTCTAGCTCTAAAGTTCTGAGAATTCTGACTATTTTACTCATATTTGTTTCTTGGTGCAGGTGTACTAGCAGATGATGGAGCAGGTCCTTTCTGCTTATGTTGGAAAGAAGACCGGTTTGCATTACTCTCTTGCTGCCCGAATTCATTCCTGATGTCTTAGCTCTCTTATTCTCAAACTCTTCTCTATCCTTCAACTGGTCCTTCTCAACTTGTTGCACATGGATCATCAACCTTGCTATGCTTGTGTAACCTATTAGCATGGCTGCCTTACATTCCTTACTTGATAGACGAGTCAACCCAACTACGAATAAACTCATCCTACTCCTCATGTCAGCAACCATCTCTTTGCTAGGCTCACAGGGAAAGAAACGCCTCATGAAAGCACTCTCAAAGCAGTCCAACTCATAATCGGTTACGCGCAAGCACGAGTTAGAAAGAAACTTTTTAGAGATAAAACTTTTACGCACGAAATTAGTATGAAAGAAGTGAAGGAATTTCCTAAATGTTGCAGCCTCCTAATTATAGATGTGGTGCATTTCACACCAATAACTAAGACTCTATAGACACGGCTTCATAGACTCCCTAGGACTCTTGAACTCTGTTATCTGATACCAAGTTTGTAATGCCCCAAGCCTACACCATAGACGTGGCCGACACTCGAGAACCTATGTTGGCCCCAAGAGAACCCTTGGCCTAGATTACTTACTCAAAGAAAGACTTCACTCAAGATAAATACCTTTAAAACAAGTAAATTGAACTACTCAAAATATAACTTAGAATGTATTATAATAGCACTGCCAAAGTGGCAACTCAAGTCTCAACTTAACTGAAAAGGAAAAGTGAAGACTCATGAACTAACATCAACTAACTCTGTCTATGAAGCCTCTAAACAACTGAGATGGTCAGAACAAGATCCACGACATCCTAATGAACTAAAATACTGAAAGCAATAAAAGGATCCTTCAGAAAGCTAAGAGGCTCACCAACTGACTCTGAGTGATAACTGGATCAACGAGGCGCTGGATGTTGATCCTGATTACCTGCGTCTGTATCATAATAAGATGCAGACCAACTGGCATCAGTACATTAAATGTACGAGTATGCGAGTTGGAATGCTAAACATAACTTAAGCTTGAAAAGAATCTGAAAGAAACACTTACCTTGGCTTTACTCAACTCTTGAATAACTTAACTCAATATAAAGTAATAAACATATGCAATATACAAAAACCTTGTAAAACAACTTAGTTCATTAAGAAAAATGCAATAACAAACTCAACTTTACTCATATAATAAAGTAATATAGTTTTTGTGGGAGATTCTCTAACCGACAACCACCACTATGAGACCTAAGTGGTGATACAACGTCTTGCCCACACTGCCAGAACTGTCCTATAATTTGCCATCATATAGAACTACTTAACTTAGTGGATCCACTAGCTTATGCTAAAAACATCTTAAGGAGTTGTAACACCCCGTATATCTAATGACCTAAGCTAGAGCCTAACGTGTAGTCTAGTAGCCTAATGAAGTGTAAACGTAAGGTTAAGGTCCTAAAATAATTTTCCTAACTTAGTATTAGGGTTCTAGTGCTTAAATGTTAAGGCACAACCTCCCTAGGACTCCCCAAGGGTCCAAGAGGAGGACCTAACGGAGGGTCAGAAAAGCTGTCCAAAACAACCTCATTCATGAAAGGAAGACCACGAGGCATGGACTGACTCATGCCCCGTAGATGGGAATCATGATTCCAGCCTTAGCATCCTCAAAAGGGTCCCCAAAACTCCATATCCTAGCCCCATTCCACGAAAGTGCAGTACGGTCCGTGGACCAACACATTCCCCGTGGAAGGGACTCGTGAGTTGAGACTTAGTCTCCTCACCAACACCTCAAGCCACCCCTATCTGACCCAAACTATGAGTGACAAGCACAGTCCGTGGTTCAGACCACGCCTCGTGGACGGGGACTCATGGATGGGGCTTGAGTGGGCTGCCCTAAGTCGACCATGTGGGGGTAGGTTAATAAATTACTAATTAATTTTTTTAAGTTTAAAAACGGTTATTATTATTTATATTAAGTATATTAAAGTATTTTTAAGTATTAAAAATAGTCTTTTAACCCCTCACAACTCACAACTCAAAATCAAAACCCACTTCCTTCTCAAAATATTCTCTCTCTAAACTCCATTGAAGAACAAAGAAGAAGCTCAAGATTAGGGTTCAATCTCCAAGCTTTTCACTCCAATTTCAAGGGAAAACATCAATTAAGGTATGGGGATCTTGATTCATGGAACACTTTTCTCCATAAAGCCCTTCAACTCTTGATTTCGAAATTTGTATATTGTTCAAAAAACTAGGGTTTCTATTCTAATCATGGGTTCTTCTTAAAAATGATTTTATTATATTAATTGCATTATATTATGGATTATTTGATGTTTAATGGTGATTTTCATTGTAAATTCCCCTTGAACCCATGAACATCCCCATGACCCCAATTTCAAGTATATTGATGGGTGTATTGATGCAATCATATTACTATGAATTGTTTCTATGTGAATTTAGTTATTGAATATTGTTTTATTCATGCATATTGTAGTATATTTAGGTGTAATTGTGAGACATGGTTCATGACCTTGAAAAAGGGGTAAATTGCTAGGGTTTGTACATGCTGATAAAAGTTGTATATAACCTATTGATTCACTTAGAAAGTAAATCTTCTACAACTAATGTGTAAAGTATGGTATTGTTGAAAGTATTGATCTTCTCTTACCCTTATACTTAAGGATGCATAAATAGTCTAGGATGATGATGATGTATTGTGTTGATTGAAAGTCTATTTCTCATGAAAACACTATGAATGTAATGTGAAAGTCCTACTCACACACTAATGTTGATTCTAAGGTTGAAAGTACATTCTCGCCTTTAATGAATATATGAGCTATTTTGAAGGATTGTATTGAATGAGGGATAGAGCATTCCTTCACACATGTAAATGTAATTCAAGACTTAATTATGTATAATTTGGGAGATAATGCTTAGCACCGAGTGGATATGGACAATGAGGTAAAGGCCCTTCCGCCAATGCAATAGGGAGGGTCATCAAAAGTGAACTCATGAGACGGAAGCCCCTTCGCTAATGCAATAAGCGGGTTTCTAGAAGCAATCTCCCTATCCTATAACTATGTGCCAACATAGGACTTAGCTAGTGGATCAACCTAGACGCTAGTACACTTAGTCCTATCTTAGTCAAGTAGGACACCTTTTTTCGGTGTGGGTTTACACGACACCGGATTTCATGTAGCTCACATGGTCTATGTCGGTTATGGTAGTCTTCCCTATATGAATGATAAGGAATGAAACATGGACTATACTATGACTTCTTGATGGGTTGACTTAGTAGGAGTGAGGGTATGAGACTTCACTTCCACATTGCACAAGTGGACTTTGTAGGATGTTGTGGGATGTTTCCTTTATATTGTGATGAGATACAATTGCATACATGTGTCTAGAATGGTTAGTTGTTATGAATGACTTTCCTTGTATTCAAAGTTATGTTCATGATTGTTTCTTTATTGGTGACTAATGATTATAGTGAGGTATAAAGATGATATGTATGGCCAAGGGAGCTTCAAGGGGACACTTAGTAGGGTTGGTATTATGGGATGCCAACCATAAATTGCACAATTGTTCCTTATGGGTTGCTAAGGTGTTTATATTACCATGCAATGAGTGTAAATATGATTATGGCTTGTGTTGTATATTGTAAATGCATGTTGGTTTCTAAACTTGTCAAAGGCATACCTTTCAAACTAAAATGTCCTTTTTATCATATTTAAGGATTTTATGCATGTTTCCATACCTAGTACATATTGTGTGCTAACCTCTTCTTCATTATACATCTTAATAAGTGTAGGTTCCGGCTAGATGTCTTTCACTCTCTTTTTGAAGAAGACTTGGATTGCTTATCTCCAAGTTTTGGTGAGTCTTCAAGTTCGAGGACGGGATTTACTATTCCTTAGTTTCTATTGTACCTCTCATGTTGAGACTTTTATTGATGTATAAGGGATAAGTCCCAAACTTTGTATTCCTATGTTTTATATGGTGGTATGAGATATAGTCTAGATTTCCTATTATTTTCTTTTATGAAAAGTGAAGTTGGACTTCGATTGTAAAATTTTAAGTTTACGCATTATTTTAATGTCTTATGTAATGACGATGCTAGAGGCTTGTATGAGACCCCTTCGGGGTCAAGTACGCCATGTTACGTCTAGGGGGTACTCCCTGGATGTGACAAACGTGGTATCAGAGCATAAGGTTTTAGGAATAATATTTTGGTTGACGTCTCATGCACCATATCTATTAGAGTCTTGTTCATGAATGTGAAGCGCGCCAGACTTATGAATAAGAGGCTAGATGATTAGGAACATTCCGTTCTTTCATACTCTTTAGTCGTTCTTAGAGTTCTTACTATATGAATCCTTTCTTCTAACCCTTCTCTTGTGATTATAGGAAAATGAATACAAGAGGGTCGAACTTAAGAAGAAGGGTAGAAGAGATGGTTAATGATGATGGAATTTCTCCCCAAGGTCCTCAAGATCCTCAAGTTCCTAATGATGAAGGAGCCATGACTAATGTGGAGATAAGGGCGGCTCTCCAAACATTGACTCAAGTCATGACGGTGCAAGCACAAGCTGTAACAACTCAAGCTCAAGCCATGATGGCTCATGCAAATAGAAAAGTTGGTCCCGTGCTAATCCTAATGCAAGCACCATGACTTCAAGGTTAAGAGACTTTACTAAGATGAAACCTCTTATTTTATTGGGTTCCAAGATGAATGAAAACCCACAAGAGTTTTTGGAAGAGGTCTACAAGATAGTAGATGCCGTGGGAGTGACTTCTATTGAGAAATCTGAACTAGCGGGGTATCAATTGAAAGATGTGGCCCAAGTATGGTTTACTCAATGGAAGGATAGTAGGGCTATAAGAGCGGGTCCCATAAGTTGGGAAGTGTTAAAGAAGACATTCCTTGATAGATTCTTTCCCCGTGAGAAGAAGGAAGCTAAGGTGGAGGAGTTCATCAACCTCCGTCAAGGGGGAATGAGTGTCCAAGAATACTCCTTGAAATTCACTAAGTTGTCCACGTATGCCCCCTCTTTGGTTTCTAACCCAAGAGATGAAATGAGTCGCTTTGTCACCGGTGTGTCCGATGCTATTGAAAAAGAGTGTCGTGCGGCAATTCTCCATGACAACATGGATATCTCAAGGTTGATGGTTTATGCTCAATAAGTTGAGGAATCAAGGCTTAGGAAGAAGAATAGAGAGGTGAAGAGGCCAAGGCCCGACAATGGAAATTCTTCTAAGGGTAAGTTTGAGGGTCAAAGTGGACCAAGGTTTAAGAGGAGGTTTTCCAATCAAAGTTCCTCTAATACACTAATACCCAACAAAGATAGGGTGTCTAACCCTAAGCCTCAAGGAGGCAACATGGGTGGACCTTCCATGGAGAGACTTACATGTGCCAAGTGTGGTAAGAAACATGAAGGGAAATGTCTTGTCGGAATGGGTGTGTGCTATGGATGTGGCAAAAGTGGACATCAATTGAAGCATTGTCCAACTCGTGTGGCTAAGGGAAAAGAGGGTAACCAAGCTACACCAAGTGGTTCTAATACCACTTCCAGGAAGAATCACTTCTATGCTCTCCAATCTAGAAGTGATCAAGAGGGGTCTTCGTACGTTGTTACTGGTATATTGCAAGTATTTTCAATTAGTGTTTATGCATTATTAGACCCCGGTGCCACTTTATCTTTTGTTACTCCTTTTGTGGCAATGAAATTTGAAGTACCTCCCGAAGAGTTAAAAGAACCTTTTTCCGTGTCTACCCTGGTAGGTGATTCGGTTGTAGATAAAAGAGTGTATATGAGATGTCCTATCTCTTTATCTCATAGGGTCACTTTGGTTGATTTGATAAAATTAGATATGTTGGACTTTGATGTCATCTTGGGGATGGATTGGCTTCATGCTTGTTTTGCTTCCATTGACTGTAGAACTTGGGTAGTGAAGTTTCAGTTTCTAAATGAGCCCGTTTTAGAATGGAAGGGAGGAAATTAAATCCCTAGAGGTCAATTCATTTCACGTCTAAAGGCTTGTAAAATGATTTCTAAGGGTTGTATCTATCATATGGTAAGAGTTAAGGACATTGAGTCTGAGACTCCTCCTTTAGAGTCAGTCCTCGTAGTGAAGGAGTTTTCGAAAGTCTTTTATGTTTGCGTAATCAAGACACAACTTCCAATGCAAGTGTCTATGATCGTAAAATAGTAAAGTAACCAAACCAAAGGTTGGGGTCGAGTCCCAAGAGAGTGGTTTTGAGAATTAATAGAAAAATGAAATTAAGTTCTAATTAGTCATAGCTAAAAACATTATCGAATATAAACATGTTAAGTGTAAGGGGTGACGCAAGCAAAACCAACAAAAATATAAGGAGTACTAATCAAGGAGAGAGGATTTTTGGGATGTGATAGGAATATGGGATAAACTAAACTATTGGGTACATGTTTTTGATAAAAAATCCATTGAATATTTGTGACTAGGCAAGACTATAGTGGAGGTAAATTCTCTCTCGAGCAACTTAACCCCAATCAACTCGGTTTCTCTCGAACACCAAGTTGCCGCATGAAGAACAACCTCTGCCTTAGCCCACTCACTCTCTCAAGCTAAGTGTGTGGGAGAAGTACTAGGGTTCACTCTCTCGAGCTGAACCTCATGTCGACCTAATCCCACCAGCCATCAATTTAGTAGTCTTAGGTTTACGACCTCTCTCTTGAGCAAGCCGAAAACACAAAGGTGAAATCGTATTTGACACTATAATTTCATTAAGTTCCACCACAACTACTAAACGAAATCATATCTAAACAACAAATAAATCATCAACAAGCAAGACCCAACAGATAATCTAACCCATATTCACAAAATCACACCCCAAGAATTGGGGTTTTAGCTAGACATATAAAAGAGATAGAAATTTATACCAATATGAGTTTGCATTCAAATGGGTATGAAGATTTAAGTCTCAAAGCAAGCAAAGAGTGAAGGATCCACCAGACCCAAGTCCAAAATCTTGGAGTTGAAACCCTTTGAACCTTCAAGTTCTTCAAAACCCTATCCAAACTTAGAACTCAAAAATAGAAGCAAAGTCTGAAAAATTACTGTTCAAAGCTAGAAAGACGATCTTAGAATAATAATTCTCAATGAGTATTTATAGTTTTCAAAAATCTGTGCTGTGAAGGATCGCTCGACGAAGTTAGTCGAAATCGCTGATTAACTCGGTGATCCACCCTTTGGTCTAGTTCATCGTCGTCTTGCGTTAGCCTTCAACATCATTATGTTTTGGATCATTAGGCGACATAGTACTGCTTCGCGGAACTGCTCGGCGACACGCTGACTGCTCCTTTTCACCACCGATATGATCCTTTCTTTCAGGGCTCAACATACTGGAACAAAAGGCGAGGATAAGACCTTTTGGCAACTCGCTGAACGGGTTCGGCGATTCTCAGATCTTCATTTCTTTGTTCTTTCAGCTGCTTTTGTTCCTTTTTGCAAAGTAGTGTCCATGCTTTCCTTCAAACTCCAAATACCTGAAACTTAAGGCTTTTCATAAGATATTGAGACAAAATATGCATTTGAGGATACTAATTCTTTCAAAACATAGCCCTATATGAGTCCAATTTGTCGACTCATCAACACCCCAACTTAAACTTTTGCTTGTCCTCAAGCAAACTCAAGTTCAGCCGTTCAAAAAGGGTGTCTCGAACAGTGCTACACAAGTCTCAATCATGAATGCACACAACAAGACTCAATTTACTTATGCAAAAATCAAATGTGCACTCAAAGATTCAAGTTGTGACTCATCAATATCAAAGAATCTCATGCTCACAATACTTACTTCAAATGTAAGTTCAAGCTCAACCAAAGTGTTCAAATGCCCTCACACAAGGAATGATTCCATATTCACACACAATGGTTTAATAATTTAAAGTTTCGAAATTAAATGCAACACTCACTCTCACAAGGAAGAACACAATGCATGTTTTCACCCATAGGTTTACCCGTATTTTTCAATCAACATTTGTTTTGGCTTACTCAAAATCAAAAAGGTCTTTTCAAGGCTTGTAATGGGGTTGAGTGCAGATGTATGGTCATTTTAGGCTCAATGAATTTCATCCTCGTGAAATGTGGTGTTCAAAACACTTCCTTTCCTTTTCCTTCATCATTCTCTTTAGTGCTCATAAGTCATCCTATTATTTACTCTTCATGGATTGTTTGGAAACCCCATTTCTTTTGTACTTTATTCCACAACTTTTTTTTTCATTCTTTTTCTTTTTCTTTCTTTTTTTATATGGAGGGGTTCCATTTTTCTCAACACCATGGGTTAAAGGAGACTTTCCTTCTCTTTTCACCTCACCCCCCAGCTTAGGCTTTTAGCCTAAGTTGGTTATTCAACTAACCATAACTTTATGAGGATTATGGATAATGGATAAAAAAAGGTCTAGTTTTCATCAAGTTTCTTCCAAATGAAGGTAAGACTCAAAGAGTGTTTAAAAGTGGTTCACACACTCACAAGATAGGCCACAAAAGAGGTATATATCAAATTGGCTCACACTCTTAGAGTTGCCTAATATCATATCAAGAGAGAACCTTACTTAGTCGACCGGACCAACGGGGCAAATTCTAGGATCTATCATGCATATTTCAAAGTAAACTCAGCACAATAAGCATTGACACTACAGTCAAACAAGACTCCACACTTTCGCTAGTTTGCAATAGTCATCACAAAAGACTCAATTCGATACTAGGCTAGTCATAACGAGATGCAAAAAGTTCACATATTGTCTATGCAACATCATTTAGCCTCATCGTAGCCGCGCATTTATGTTCATTCGATTAAGAGCACTATTCAAGTCATCAGTATTGATCGGAACAAAGACTCAAATTTGCAAATGAACAGCCACATTCAATCACACAAGGGGTGGCAAAAAAAAATTCGGAAGAGTCAAAATCATTTGCAATTTAAAATGCGGAGCCACAAGCTCAAACATCTATAAAAAAAATAGTGTAATAACACAGTAATAGCTCACAACCCAAAATATATTATCAAAATAAATATGCATAAAGGTGGGCCTCACCCCACCACAAACAAAAATCATTTGTCCTCAAATGCGAATGAAAGTATCCAAAAGTAAAAGTAAGTAAGACAAAGAGGGAGGTAAAGAAATGATCATGTCTATGCAGTCTCTCCATATGTCTGGGCATCAGTGCCCGGGGTAACCTCAGGAGGAATAGCAGTGCCAGATCCACTAGGAGCTGTTGTGACGTCTCAGTCGGTAATGTCTGGATCACCGGCTGCATAATCGTCTCCACAATATCTGTCAAATCTCTGAATATGTTCTCATCTCGGTTATCTCTTATCTCCTCATCGTGTGCTTCTATGAGCTCCTCGTCAGTCTCTGCATCCGATACCTCATCTGCTGTCGCATCTCTGTGTACCTCTCCAGTGGTGACCATAATCTCGAGAGCGTCCAAGTCGTCTTCCTTCCTTATTAATGAACTGAAGTCAGTCGACTTTAAATAGTCTACGTTCTTCCTCAGATCTGCTACTCCAGCTTTTAAAACCGTTTCCTCAGAGCATTCCCCCTGTTTGCTTTCACAAGCTATGACTCTCACAGTTAACGCATCAACATAAGTCTTAAGGGGGTAAGTGCAACAAGTATGGCACTATTGATCATCCCTGGAATGGATCTCTCAAGTCGAGTTTCCCATGTATTAGCTGATTGGGCCAAACGCCTCATCTTCAAGATCATGGCTTGAGTAATCCTGACAGGTTCGAAGAAGGAAGAATTGCCTGGGGCCTGTGAAGAAGAGGAAGAAGCGGATGTACCAGAAGGCCCAGAGGTCGGAGTAGGTGAAGATGCCTATGTAGGTGATGAGTCAACATCAACATCTGGAGAAATACCTGTCGAAACTGCTCTCTTCCAGTCAGCCTCCTCTCGAATGAACTCGGCTTCAATACGCCGGATATCAGTGGAGGATAAAGGGATGACATCAATATCCCTCGCAGTGTCCCGGGGTACTCAGCACGCCGGCACAACTTAGTGCTTAGGACTGGGAATGGCAGAAAAGTCAGTTTCTGTTTGGCTCTCATGGCAATTTCCTATGAAATCAGCAGTCCTAGGTCTATGCGCTTCCTGGACATAATAGAACCGAGACAAGCTGCCTTAGGATGGCGCAAAATGGACTCGTTCTGGGATGGCATTATGGTGCTGTTGATAAAGCCAAACCAGAACCTGACAGCAATGTTCATGTCCCTCTTCTCAATAAGAGTCCCTACCCCAATCCACCTCGGGGTGGTGTCAGAAATCAGAGGAGCCAGCCAACTCTTCAGGTCATCTAGGGACTGAACAATAGGCAACCCCTCGTAAAGAAGTGCAGAATGCAGCGGTCTACCTAATACAATGTTTATATATTCGCTGTTGCAATTCATTTCCTTGCCTCTGACCATGACTGACTTCACCGGTCTAAACTCACTTGTCTTCTTTTTGCTTTTGAGCACCAACTCCCAAAAAGTTGTGTAAAATTCCCTAACACAGGAAGGAATGTAAGGGCCTCGGGGCTTTGTGAACTGTTCAAACTCATGGTAGCATAGGGTGTCCATAACATCGGGATATTTGCCTTCCAGGACCTCCATAGATAAAACTTCTCCTCTAGGATGGTCCATACCCCATCACCTTTCAATCTGTTCATCAGTCTAGGTGGAGAAATAATAGGGGGTGCAGGGGCCACTGGAGGTGCCTTAGCTGGCATTGAATCTTTTTCAGGAGGGATGGCAGCTGCGAGAACTCTGGTGGGCGAGGATTGAGATCTAGCCTGGCCTCTACTCCTTCGATGAGCTAAAGGCTCTTTTCCTAGATATGTGTTTCTTCCTTTTGCCTTTATCCTCCGGTAAGAGTCCTTCTCCTTTCCTTTTTGGAGGATTTGGCCCCCACTCATTTATGGTTATCCCCTTTGCTTTCTTCTAAGGTTGCGTGGTTAGATTTGAAAGTACCATATCTGCAAAAGATCGAAACAAATTAGGAGAAAATCGAACATAAGCACATAAAATCTACTGCAGACAGACTCATCGAACCTCTTTGGCGAGCTAAGTCGGGCTAGCCGAAGGGATTGGCTTAAAAATTTATGGCAAGTTGGCTAGAGAAAGGCCCTTCGGCGAATCGCTAACTACTTTCGGTGAGCAAAGGTTTGTCTGCCGAAAGTTACAGTGCAACAAGGGTTTCAAAGGTGCAAATAAAGAGCGATCAAGAGTACTTTCGGCGAGTCACCGAGTGCTTTCGGCGACCTCAGGATTCTCGCCGAAAGTTACAGATTCAAACCACAAATTTAACACGAAATTTAAAGCGAGATGAAGACATTAGGCAAGACATTAGACCCAGCTCGCCGAACGGCCCAACATGCCCATTTTCAATCCACCTTCTCGAATTCAACCTTGCAACCCCCGAAAAATAATCAAAGCATGCACTAATGGAATTCAAACAAGACCCGTACTACCCATCACCCCGGGATACTCAGAATTTTCCCAGGTTTGCCAAATTTGGTCCTTTGACAATATTTGCTCTTAAGAGTGGTGTTACCCGCTATATCATTGAGTAGTTTTAGTCATTTAGTACAAATATGGGCTACTCAGACTTCACCCAATCAATCTAAACAACACGCAACCACAACCCAATATAATTTCATTCATTTAATTACGGGCATTTGACGATCAAAACAATACGGGCAAGATTTTCAAATTAAATTTGGCATTTAAGCATTCTAACTCTATCAGAGGCCCAACACACAGCAATATGGTACAATCATTGCAAGTGAGTACAAAATTTTCTAATGTAAACTCGGGATTCGGAAACCAACCTTGTATGCTGATTAAAACGCGATTGAAAAGCTAGGCAGCAAAGAAATCCTTGTTCCAAGCACACATCAACAAATAAAATACTAATGGAATAGAAAAATATTGAGAATACTACCTTGGTGTGAGTTTGTGAAGATTAAAGCGAGGGAAAGTGAAGGATTTCAAATTCTGAGACTCTTAGCCATTATAAACTGTCCAGTTCGTGCCCGTTCGGCGACATTAGTCACACTCGCCGATCCACTCGGCAACAAACTGAGGCTCACCGAGTTTTACAGGACCTTCAGTCAAAGTGAGGGTCCAAATGGCGGTCTTCATCGTGAATGCCGAACAGGTCGGCGAGTTGCCAAATTTCTCCAGGCCTCACCGAGTTTTACTTACTCCAAGTTAGTCTTGTGTGGAGTCAAACATCCGGTCAAATCGGGCACGCCGACCATTTCGGTGATTTGTCGATTGACCATTTTACTCGCAAATATGCATTCTCCAAACACTTTCAACATTTAAACCTGCACCACTAACACACCATTATTTATAAAAGAAAACAAAAGCATTTAAAGCCTTAGGTTGCCTCTCAAGAAGCGCCTTAGTTAACGTTGTGGCACGACGTGAGTCCTTACTCATTCTCCATTGGTGGGATTGGTCCTACTATTACTAGGTAACCCCAATGGTTCATTTGAGTGAAGGGGAGGCACTACATAACTCTTGAGTGTCCTGATCAGCTGGATCGATCTAGAATGGGCGCCAATCATTTGATTCAACACTTCAATATTCTCCTTCACCTCTTCCAACATTCGGTCTTGTTCGGTGATCTTTTGGAGAATGATTTGGAGTGTGTCCTCGACACGATTGTTCTCCCTTTCTCTAGACGCTAGTACACTTAGTCCTACCTTAGGCAAGTAGGACACCTTCTTTTGGTGTGGGGTTACACGACACCGGATTCTATGTAGCTCACATGGTCTATGTCGGTTATGCTATTCTTCCCTAAATGAATGACAAGGAATGAAACATGGACTATACTATGACTTCTTGGCGGGTTGACTTAGTAGGAGTGGGGGTATGGGACTTCACTTCTACATTGCACAAGTAGACTTAGTAGGATTGTAACACCCTGAATGTTTATGGTTGTCTTTTGTCTCGCGTACAACACTTATGATCCTAAATTTGAGAGTTTTACTGTAGCATCGCTCGTGTTAAAAAATATTAATTTTAAATTGAAATTTGACATGAATATATTTACATGAAAATTATTTAGTTACAATATAGTCGTGGATATATTTTATAAGTTTTTTTAATAACTTATTAATCATTTTAATGGAGATATTTTCTCTAGCCACGTAGAAAAAAATCATTTTGGATAAATTTTACATACTCTTTCTCTTTAAAAATAAATACTCTTTAATTATGTAGTTCCACGTAAATTAACTGGAACATGTACTTACATATAATATAAAATAAATACATGTATACTTTTCCTCATTTAATGAATTAAGGAGTTAGTTGGGGTTGTGAAAATTATTTAAATATATAAGTATAAGTTTTCCTTTTTAATTTATTAACAAATCCCACCGCCTCTTATCCTTAACAAATAGATACAATTTTCTCCTTAGCACATATGTTTCTACAACTTAGAGAAATAAATCTTACAACATCAGTTCTTTAAAAATTATGGCTTCAGGTCGTTATGTACTATATGTAAATAAAGACACGCATATCATCCACAAATCAAAGTGTGCTATTTTCCGGGTTAAGCTTCCTAATTTCTCCGCTATTTTCTTGATTCTTGCATCGCATGAGTTCAAAATTATAGATAATCATAAGTATTGGACAAAGAAATTGGCTAGATGGAGTTAGTGGTGGCTTTTGGCATGCGGTAATCATGGTATGTTAAGGCAAAACTATCTTTTTTTTCATATCACACGAATCCTAAAGTTTATAAATCATCGAATGAGTCTTTTTTTTTACCATTCTATTGCTAGAAAGACCCTCTGTGAAGGGCATTGGGATGTCAGCTGATCGTATTTCTTGACTTTATTGTATCATTACTGTGTTTGTACTATTTGATGTATACTTGACGGTTAAAGTTATTTTCTTGCAGTTTCTTATTCCTATAACTTGTAGTGAGCTATTGTCCTAAGAATGAGACTGAACTAATGAAGATTTATTATGTTGTATCTAAGGGACAGTGAAACCGTTCTTTCTCGTGAGAAGTTCTTACGAAAATGTTGGATGAAAATTATTCTCATACTAAACCTTGTATCCTATTCTTTTGGTTTGTACCCTATTCTTTTGGTTATATACTTGTGAAACAATCTTGTTTCTACGCAGGCTCATTCCATTACCAAATTGGAGTCTTCTATAGTAAATCAAGTCAGGCATGTCAGTCTCTTTTGAGTTTCTAAATGATTAATCTCCTAAGTTAAAGTCCAGTAAAGCTTCGAGTCTATTATGAGTCGATAGGCCTAAACGATCGTACAAAATTTAAGTGAGGTTACAATGAGACTCTTTAAGGACCTTAAGCTATTTATGAATATTCTCAGGTTTAAGTTACCTTCTAAAGTCAAGTTAAGTATTCAGGTTCATTCTAAAAGCCTATGATGTTCTATGAGTCGTTACATATTATACAAAAGTGGTTACGGGTTTACGAGAACAAGAGTACCAATGGGTAAATATTGGTAACATGACAACGTCAAAATATATGCATTATGAATCCATGACATGACATGCTATGCATTCTACTCTCGAGCTATAATCGGAAGGTATGGGACTTATTGCCTATATTTATACGTATGAGATACAGATGGCCACAAGTTGGCAAATATGATGTCGGTTCACTTCCGGAAGGCATCACCATTGCTAGCATTTGGTTGGGTATGTCATGCATTTGTATATATATATGTATTCACAACATACTATTACTCGAGCATATTATGCATATTTGATTACTATGAAGTCAGGTATTAGCCATAGTGGCTATTAGAGTTTCAGTTTCAGGTTGTATCTCTACTACCCTTTTTATCGCAACTATTTATGGTTTCACTTATTGCGTTGCATACCAGTACATTTTCATTCGTACTGACATCCCATTGCCTGGGGGACGTTGCATGTCATGCTGTAGGTTCAAACAACTGTCCTGATCGGCTTTGCAATAGTGGTGTTGTCTCAACGGAAGATTGGTAAGCTCCATTCTTCCTGGAGCTATTGGTTGTATATAGGTTTTACACACTTGAGTTTTGTATATAGTTCTTGGTATAGGTGGGGACTTTCCCTAATCAGATGAGTGTTATTATTCGTAAAGACTTGTGGACATACCTTGTTGGGTCTTCTCGGCTTCGATTTGTAGTATATTGTTTCAGTTGTAGCCTTGTCGGCTTGCTAGTTCTTCATCAGCTAAGTCGGCCTTGCCAGCCCATTTCATTATGTCTTTGATGGGTTGTTTCCTCGCTAGTTCAATTATCTTGGTTCAACGGTAATTATGGCGGCCTTGTTGGCCCTCAATGTTTCACTTTCTTTATGTTTAAGTTTGTTTACTCGAGCAAGTGAGGCATTCGGTGCCTGTTACGCCTCTACTAATTTTAGGGCGTGACAAAGATGTTGTGGGATGGTTCCTTTACATTGTGATGAGATACAAATGTAGACATGTGTCTAGAATGGTTAGTTGTTATGAATGACTTTCTTTGTATTCAAAGTAATGTTCATGATTGTTTCCTTATTGGTGACTAATGATTATAATGAGGTCTAAAGATGATGTGTATGACCAAGGGAGCTTCAAGGGGACACTTAGTAGGGTTGGTATTATGGGATGCCAACCATACATTGCACAGTTGTTCCCTAGGGGTTGCTAAGGTGTTTATATTACCATGCAATGAGTGTAAATATGATTATGGCTTGTGTTGTGTATTGTAAATGCATGTTGGTTTCTAAACTTAGCAAAGGCATACCTTTCAAACAAAAATGTCTTTTTTTTAAATCATATTTAAGGATTTTATGCATGTTTCCATACTTAGTACATATTATATGCTAACCCCTTCTTCCTTCTACATCTTAATGAGTGTAGGTTCCGCCTAGGTGACATTCACTCTCCTTTTGAAGAAGACTTGGATTGCTTATCTCCAAGTTGTGGTGAGTCCTCAAGTTCGAGGACGGGATTTCCTATTTCTTAGTTTCTATTGTACCTCTCATGTTGAGACTTTCATTGATGTATAAGGGCTAAGTCCCAAACTTTGTATTCCTATGTTTTAGATGGTGGTATGAGACAAAGTCTAGATTTCCTATTATTTTCTTTTATGAAAAGTGAAGTTGGACTTCGATTGTAAAGTTTTAAATTTCCGCATTATTTCAATGTCTTATGTAATGATGATGCTAGAGGCTTGTATGAGACCCCTTCGGGGTCAAGTACGCCATGTTACGTCTAGGGGGTACTCCCGGGATGTGACACGAGTCATCTAAAAAGTATGATCCTTTACTACCCATGATGACTACATGGTTTATGGAGACGTGAGTTATCTGAACTCAAGCTTGTCCCCATATCGGTGCTCAATACTACTCCTAAAATATACTTTAGCTCATATGTTTGTAACAACAAAACTCTTTCTTTGGTTTGAGATAATTACTCAAAAACTTAGCTTAAAAGCTCTCTTGGAAATCTCAGTTTCCTGTATTGCTTTAATGTGAAAACATTTTAACTCTTAGGAATACTTAGTTTCGTATAATCTTTGAATAATGAACTTTACTCTTACTCTTTACTGAAAACTAGCTCAAAGGCTCTTTTAAAAATCTCAGTTTCCTTTCTTGTTTAAATGTGAAAACATTTACTCTTTGGGAATACATAGTCCCGATATACTCTTTTGAAGAAATGCACTTCAAACTTTACTCTTTACTCAACTCAAAACTCAAGTCTTAAAACAAAGTTAAAACAATTGTAACAAACTTTTGGAAAACTTTATGAACTTATGTTAACTTGACTCTTGACTTATCTTGACTTGACTCTTAGCTTCTCTTGACTTGACTCTTAACTTCTCTTGAATTGAATTATGGATTCAAGGATTATGATTTGTGATAAGAAAGATCTCATAATGTTTAGGAATGATTTTAGATAGCTAAACATGACAAAAGATTAAGAAATCACTGTCTGAGGATGGGTTCGCGATGCGGAGAAGTATTTAAATTTTTGGTTTGAAAATAACTTTTGAAGCAGAACGGTCCGTGACCGCTCCACAATGCGCAACAATTTTTACCAAATCTAGGGAGCAGGTCTGCGACGCGGAGGCACTGCCCAGATTTGCCTGATGAAATTTCTTGTTTGTTTTCCAGCTCTAAACCCTCTAAACTCCATTGGTTCTTTCCCCAAACACTTAGAATCATCTATACCCTTAAATAACATCAGATTCGACTCGAAAACACAACTAAAAACGTGAATCAATCTTAAGAAAACTCCCACAACACAACCCACAAGGATGCAAACGAACTTCATCAAGAATTCAAGGGATTAACTTTCAAATCAATATACTTTGCTGAAATTGAATCAAGTTGGGCGCATGGGTGAACTAAACCATCGCTATGTGATCTCACATACCTTGTAGGGATCACCCCTGACGAAATCCACAAGTTAAACTCGACGATCTTGATGAATCTTGCTTCTCCTCTCCTTTCTCCTCTTCTTTTCTCTTTACTCCAAGCCCTAGCGTATTTTGGTAAAAGCCTAAACTGATCTAATTCTGATTATACCCTAACTTAATTACCAAAAACGAAATAATATAATTGGGAAAGGAAAAGACCAAACTACCCTTTCAAAATCCGGATTGGACTTTTTCTTATTCCAACATCCCAACTTCCAAAGGGCATAACTCACTCATACAAACTCGGAATCGCGCAAACTCAGCGGCGTTGGAAAGATCATACCAAGATCTTTGAGCTAGAAGTTAATTATGGCCATTTGAAGTTGGCCAAAACTCAACTAATTCTAACTTAACAAAATTTCTAGATTTTCATTCTTTCCAAAAATGACTATTTCCAATTATTAGCTTCTTCCTAGTTATTTCAAATTGTGAGATTTTACAGGTAATGTCATAGATTTGAATTTCTTCACATATAAAGGATTATTATTTTTGAGTGATATTTATCAAAGACTAGAATATTTCAACTCTCATACATTAATATATGTATATATATATATATATATATATATATATATATATATATATATATATATATATATATATAATTCATCACTGAAGGAGTGAAGCTCTACCTTTCAAGTTTCTAAATCG
Source organism: Solanum verrucosum (assembly GCF_900185275.1). NCBI lineage: Eukaryota > Viridiplantae > Streptophyta > Magnoliopsida > Solanales > Solanaceae > Solanum > Solanum verrucosum. The sequence goes on along the minus strand of NW_026020129.1, from coordinate 499,431 downwards.
CTTCTACAGGTAAATCGTCTAAACTTCTACCATTTAAAATTTATAATATTAAAAATGAGATATGTCAATAGGTAAGTGACTTGATTATGTAAAGAATCTTACACTTATGATGCATGTATGTAACTTAAACGCTATATAATTATAATGACTACTTGTTAACATCATTGGTGAAAGCTAGAACGGTTTGTGTAATTGTGAATATGGTTCACCTACCCAAGGACTCTGAAAATAGTTGTGCCTCAAACTTGCTATCACGTGCACGTGTATCTCATGTGTCATATGTACATCTCGTGCGTCATACGTGCATCTTCTGTCAATAAGTAGTTAAAAAAACTCACATCTTGCACAAGCTTTTGTTTTCTTCATACCCCATACACACAACAACAACATTCAAACATTTTTTTCCTTCCTACTACTACACCCAAACTCCCACATACCTGGGTTGAGTTCGAGGTTTTTCTTTGTAGTTTCGAGTTTGTGGTTCCTGACTGTGGTTTTCTCTTCTTGTGAATTTATTTTCACAAAAAGTAACACTTGATCTTCATTATATAACTCGATTCACAATTATATAAGACATGATTATAATGTTATGAAATTGTTTAAATTCTATGTGTGTTTATTATTTTTTATTGAACATATGTTTGAACTTGTTATATTATTAAATTTAGAATAAAATTGTATAACATGTGATTATTTCTTGTATCCCTTTCTCACTCTTTTCTTTAATTAATTATCAAAATTTTGGTGTTTGTGCCTTACTAATTTTGATGAATACATGTACGGTGCATTTAGAATGTAGTTGGTCCAAAAGTTCTTGTGTATTTTCTTTGTTCTTCAACTGAAAAGGTTGTTTCTACAAGTTATTAGGTGAGTTTTTGATAAAGCACATACAAATTTGCATAGATTTGACACCTTCTTCTTGTTTTTTTTTAAATTCTTTCTGGGTTATTTCCACCCAAAAATTGGCCAATTCTTCAAAAAAAATAAAAATAAGAGACTCCATTGGGCTAGTAAGGGGTAGTTTTGAAAATTATTACTAATTATTAGTTCATTTTCTTTGATTAGGGTTGTTTAAGGGTGTTTTTGTCGTTTGACATCATTTTAGAGCAATGTATAATAACTTTAAGGATTCACCTGTATTTTCATGGTTTGCTTTTCAAAATTTGTAAGCGGGTAAAATGGTGTTTTTAATTGTTTATGCTTACGTCATACGCATATGTCACGACCCAACCCAAACAGTTAGCTATGTCGGAACGTGGCAACCGATCCAGGTTAGTTATGCTGAAACGTGGTAATCGATCCCATAGTTATGCCGGAACGTGGCAATCGATCCAATAGTTATGCCGGGACATGGCAACCGATCCGAGTTAGTTATGCCGAAATGTGGCAACCGATCCATTCAACACACCACAATCACAATCACAAGTACATTCTCAATAATCATACAATCAAGAAGTGATTCATGGCATATAGTTATTCATCTATCTCATTTACAACAAGTGATAAACAATGCAACATTCATATACAAACATTAATTTGACCATACTTAGCCCTAGTCATCATCTAAGGCTTGTTTCTAGGGTTTAGTCACAATTCATCATAAATCCTCAATTCAATCACTCCAATTTATGATCTAGCATGCATTCATAAATATAGTTCCATTCATGATTTCATAGTCTTATTCTTGAACCAATTGTATCCATGAAACAATTCTAGAGTCCCTAACAATTTATCAATTTCTCTTCTCAAGGCATAAACCCTTATACTTTGATTTCTAGGGAATACTCATGGAATTTACTTGGTGCACAAAGGTCTACATATAACCCTACCATAGATTTCCATATATTACGTAGTAAGCACAGATTTATAACTACTCAATTCATAAAACCTAGCCTACCAGGGAGCCAAGCAGTTGCACGGAGTTTTGACTTCAATTCTGGTTTTCCGGGCTTCGTGACAATGAATTTGGCCAAGAATTCGCAAGATATCACCATCCTCCCGCTAGAAATCTTCTTCTCTTTTCTTCCCAAGCTTAGAGCATTTTTTTTGAGGTTTCTAGGTGTTTTACGACTTATTTAGGTATTTTAGGCAGATGGAGAAAATAGGATTTCTCGTAATTTACATTTTGCCTCGCCTATTCCGCCCTGGCACCAACTTTGTCATGCCCCAAACTCAAGGGGTGCAACTGGCTCTTAATGCCAAAACTCAGGCCCGACCCGACCCTACTGAACCATTTGCTACTAGTGCATGGAAGCCACATGCAATCAAGAAAACAAACAAGTATATCTCGGCTTAAAATTAAGCCATCGGCCGGCAAGGCCCCTATCAACAGATCTATAAATGAAACAGCAACTCCCAAGAGTTCATATAAAGAAATAGACAACTAGCACAGAAGTTCTGATTGGGACGTCGAGACCACCATGATCTCTATACTAAAACTGAAAACATGAATATATCAAGACATTACATCAAACAACTCACAAGTTTCAGCAAACCAACAAACTAGTCTAGCATGGCCATAATGTAGCTACACACCCCACACACTAGTCTTTAATCCTCTAAGAGTAGTAAAGATTGGCGGGACAGGGCCCCAGCCTACCCATAAAATATATACAACAAAAGCTAACAAACCTCCAAACTCTGGCAGCTCTGGAGGAAAGGGACTAGCGAACTAGATAAAAGTCAATCATGTTGCTGAGAAGGTCTACTGGGTCGTCTGTTGGGACCTGCATGCGTGAATGCAGCGCCTCCAGGCAATGGGGCATCAGTACAAAATAGTGTACAGAGTATGAAAGGCAATAAACTATGAGCAGGTATCCTAATATACTAGAATAATCTGATAAATAGATCAAGGATAAGATAAGTGTACCTTCCTGCTCATAAATCTTAACTTATCAAAAATATTAAAACATCAACCTAACCAAGCCCCCATAAGCTTGGCAGGTACAAACAGCACACAAGACCACCTACTCAGGCTCCTTTAAGCCTAGAACGTACCAATCAGTGTATATACCCCTATCGGTAGTCACCTAGCCCCATAGGCAGTCACATAGCCCTCTTAGGCTTTAATATAGCCCTGTAGGCAGCACTTAGCTCTCTTAGGCATCAACATAGCTTATAGACAACTCATAACCCTCTTAGGCAACAACATGGCCCTGCAGGAAACATATAGCCTTCTTAGGCGTCAATATAGCCCTGTAGGCAACTCATAGCCCTTGTAGGCATCAATATAGCCCCGTAAGCAACTCATAACCCCCTTAGGCATCCATATAGCCCCATAGGCAGAACATAGCCCTTCTAGGCATATATCACATTATTTTAGCTAACCACAATAGCCCCAAGGGCAACAATAACAATCCAATCACTAAAAGCGAGCAATTTAGTTATAAGCAACCTATACAAATAGCCTCTAAGTCATGTCCAACATAAGGACGCTACTAACTGAATAAGAATCCTGACAAGGGAAGATTATATCAACTCGAGCAGCCAACAATCAATAATAATGGCTACATGTATAACAAGGATAACAACCCAATTACATTGCTCCTAAGATTTAAGGAAACATGCCGTACGTAGGAAATAGTCTTAACATACCTTTTTCGTTGAATTCACGTGGCCTAACGACTTTACGCACAACCCCCTCGATACTACAACAAGAAAGGACCATAATTAACACAAAAGAATAAAGGATACCACGATAATCCGAGAAAATATATGTATTTCTGTCACAAATTGCTATTTGTGACTTATCAAAGCTAGAGTCGATGGAAGAAGGGTCTTACCTTGATTTTAAGTTCGTAATACACCTCAAAACTTTAAAATATGCCCAAACCCCTGCTGTCCACACACCAAAGTACGATATGCTAGGAAATCGATAAAACAAATTATACCATGTTAACGAGCTCAACACGTAGAACAACTATTATCAAGGACTTAAGTCACGAAAATCTGTAACTTGGTAGATCCTAGAAGTGGGTTTTGTTGGTTTTGTGGTTATTCACTAAGAAAAATGAAGGGAAAATGAATAAAAGTCGAAGAAGATGATATATATAAAGTTCCACCGACCTAGGGGACCCACCTCACCTGCCTGCTTGCGTAAACTTATAAAAACGTGAATATCTCTCCATTCTGAAGTTGTATGAACAAACAGGTTAATGTGTTGGAAACTAGACTCGTAGACCTTCGATTTCATACGTCGTGGGCACCATAACCCTTTATGGACTGGGATAAAATATCCGAGACATTTGACCCAAATTTCAGACAAATCTTTTAAAAGGAATTTACGGTAACTTTTGCCAACTTTTATTTTGCCACTTACCTAACTTCAAAACTTGAGATACAACCCTTGAACACTTAAAATATCACATAACACATCATTCTAAATTTATTACCCACCCTTCTGGTCTTTCCACGAAGATACGGGTCAATTTAGACGTTTCAAAAAGTCGAGGTGTTACATCCTTCCCCCCTTAGAAACATTTATCCTCGAATGAAAAATCTAAGTCACGCGGTTAAGTCCTTAGGAATTTCTAAAATTTAGGTAGAGTATCCTTTTTAAATGTAACTATCCAGGAACCTGAAACGCAAAAATTCTAACCTAGGTGTCTCATAGGATGACATAAATAGCTAAGCACTATAGCTCTGCAATAAAAGTCCGAGAAAATATACAACGACAACAACAATAATTGTAAGCAACAATATATAAAAAAAATCAGATAGGTATCTAACCTCACTGCACTAATATAAACTGATATGCCATCACCTTGGGGTATGAAACAAGTGAGGATATTTGGACCTCATGCCATCCTCAGCTTCCCAGGTCACCTCTTCTCTATTCTTGTTTCTCCACAATACTTTAACCGAAGCCACTTCTTTGGTCCTTAATTTATGGACCTGCCGATCTAATATGGCAATTGGAGTTTCCTCGTAGGACAACTCTTCTGTGATCTGAACATCCTTAACTAGGATAACCCAAGAACGGTCTCCTACGCACTAGCATCGATACATGGAAAACTGGATGAACAAATTCTAGCCCTGAAGGCAATTCTAGCTCATAAGCCACTTGTCCTACCCTCCGAAAGATCCGGTATGGCCCAATGAATCTTGGACTAAGCTTGTTTTTTTTGCCAAATCTCATAACACCCTTCATAGGAGAGACTTTTAAGAATACCCAATCATCGACAAAAAATTCTAAGTCCCTTCGTCGCACATCTGAGTATGACTTTTGTCGGCTTTGAGTTGTTAACAACCTTTCCCGAATGAGCTTAACCTGCTCCAATGTCTGTTATACTAAGTCGAGTCCAATCAACCCTGGCTCACCTACCTCAAACCATCCAATAGGGGATCTACATTTTCACCCATACAAAGCCTCATAAGGTGTCATCCCGATGTTGGAATGATAATTATTATTGTATGTGAACTCAATAAGAAGCAAGTGGTCATCCCAACTTCCTTTGAAGTCCAGCGCGCACGCTCGTAACATATCCTCCAGTGTCAAAATTATGTGCTCAGCCTGGCCATCTGTCTGAGGGTGAAAGGCTGTACTAAGATTAACCTGTTTCCCCAGTCCTTTCTAGAAGGACTTCCAGAATTTGGCGGTAAATTGTGTTCCTCTATCAGAGATAATAGATACTAGGACACCGTGTAGCCTAACAATCTCTCTAATATAGACCCCTACATAGTCTTCGGCCGTAAAAGTCTCCCTGACCGGTAAGAAGTGGGTTGATTTTGTTAGTCTATCAAAAATTACCCAAATAGAGTCAAACTTGCGACGCATTTGAGGTAACCCTGTAATAAAATCCATATTAATTGCTTCCCACTTCCATAAGGGTATGGCTATCTCCTGAACAAGCCCAGCGGGCTTTTGGTGCTCAACCTTCACTTGTTGGCAGTTAGGACACTGTGCCACAAACTCAGAAACGTTCTTCTTCATCATGTGCCACCAATAGATCTCCTTAATATCATGGTACATCTTCGTTGAACCAGGGTGAATAGAATAACGAGAATGATGTGCCTCTTCCATAATCCGATGTCAAAGCCCTACAACATTTGGAACACACAATCAACCGCTATATCTAAGGACTCCATCTCCTGCTATATCAAATGCTAAAGACTGCTAATGATGGGCCTTGGCTCGGAGATTCTCTAAGCTAGGATCCTCTTTTTGGCATGAGTTTACCTCTACAACTAGAGATGATACGGATGTGTCCTGAATTGTGACCCCACTATCGTCTGCCTCTAACAATCTGACTCCCAAGCTAGCTAACTGATGAAGCTTTCGCGCTAGCTCCCGCTTCTCAACACTTAAATAGGACAAACTACACATAGATCTTCAACTGAGGGCATCCACTACCACATTTTCCTTTCCTGGATGATATAAAATATCCACATTATAGTCTTTCAGTAATTCAAGCCATCGACATTGTCACAGATTTAACTCCTTCTGTCTAAAGATATATTGAAAACTTTTATGATCTGTGAAAATATCAACATGAATGCCATACAAACAGTGTCTCCAGATCTTTAACGCAGGCACAACTGCAGCAAACTCTAAATCGTGGGTCGAATAGTTCTTCTCATACTTCCTCAACTGCCTTGAAACATATGTGATAACCTTACCATGTTGCATTAGAACACATCCCAACCCAAAACCAGAGGCATTACAATACACCACATAGCCCTCTGAACCCTCTGGCAATGCTAGAACTGGTGTTGACGTCAACATGTCCTTCAGTTACTGGAAACTATGCTCGCAAGCCTCAGTCCACTGGAACTTAGCCCTTTTTTTAGTTAACTTCATTAATGGTGCTGAAAGTGAATAAAATCCCTCTAGAAACCTTTTGTACGTAGTACCCTGTTAATCCTAAGAAACTACGAACCTTAGTCGGAGTCATGGATCTGGGCCAAGTCTTTACAACCTCAATCTTTTGTGTGTCAACCATAATGCCGGAATTTGATATGATATGGCCTAGGAAAGCCACAGAGCTCAACCAGAACTCACACTTAGAGAACTTTGCGTAAAGTTCCTTCTCTCGAAGAACATGAAGGACTGCTCACAAGTGATTTGCATGCTCAGGTTTTGAATGCGAATAGACCAAAATATCATCAATAAATACAATCACAAACGTATCTAGATATGGATTGAATATGCTATTCATCAGGTCCATGAACATTACTGGGGCATTAGTTAATCCAAAATACATTACCAAGAACTCAAAGTGTCCATATCTGGTTCTAAAAGCTATCTTTGGAACTTCTTTCTCCCGAACTTGTATCTGGTGGTACCTTGATCTTAAATCAATCTTTGAGAAGTATCAACACTTTGTAACTAATCAAACAAGTCATCGAACCTTGGAAGGGGATACTTATTCTTTATAGTCTCCTTATTCAGCTATCGGTAATCGATACACATTCTTAGTAAGCCATTTTTCTTTCTCACGAATAACACTGGCGCACCCCATGGCAAAACACTAGGCCTGATAAATCCTTTATCCACCAAGTCTTTCAGCTGATCCTTCAACTCCTTTAGCTTAGCAAGAGCCATTTATAGAGGGATAGATATGGGTTTTGTACCTGGTAGCATATCGATAGTAAAATCAATTTCCCATTCTGGAGGGATACCAGGGAGCTCGTTTGGAAATATATCTAGAAACTCATCAACTACCGAAATAGACTGAAGAGTAAGTGGTTCTGCATCTATAACATGAACGCGAACAAGATGATAAATACAACCCTTAGTAATCATCCTCCTCGCCTTAAGATAGGAAATAAACCTACCTTTCGGTATTGTTGTATCGCCTTTCCATTCCTGAGCTGCTTCTCCTGGAAAATGGAATCTAACAATCTTTATCCGGCAGTCAACATTAGCATAACAAGACGCTAACCAGTTCATACCCATAATAACGTCAAAATCGACCATTTCTAACTCTACGAGGTCTACAGAGATCTGACGGTCGATAATTTCTACCATGCAACCGCGATAGACTCTCCTGGCAATAATAGACTCACCAACTAGTGTAGATACAACAAAGGGTCGATCTAATGACTCTGCTATACATAGCTTCAATACGATAAATGGAGTAACATAATACATAGTAGATCCAGGATCTATCAAAGCATAAAAACAATGGGAGCAAACAATCAATGTACTTGCCACAACATCTAGTTATGACTCTGAGTCTTTTCGGTCGGCTAGTGAATATATACGGTTCTGGACACTACCATAACTAGATGTTCCCTTTCTTCCTCCACCTCTACCTCTACCTGCAGGAGTCTGGGGTTCACGCCCTGTAGACTTTACTGATGAAGATGAACCTACTGACCTGATCAACTGACCTATACCACCCTGACCTATGGTTGGGCAATTTCTCCACCCATGCCCCTCCTGTCCACAAGAATTCAACCTGTGGAACCCTTCTTGCACCTCCCAAAATGTATCCTACCGCAAGTAGCACAACACGGTGGGACTATCCTAGCCTGGCCTGAACCCTTATGTTGTTGAGAGCCTGATGTTCGTGAACCCTCACCTAGGCATGACTGTCCCTGATGACCAAATCTACTACCCAAGAACTTCTGTAGTGGAGGTCTAGGTGGCCTAATAGAATATCGGGGTCTTGGACCAACCTGAAAATCTCCCTGTGACACAACGGGACTATCCCTCTTTTGTCTCTCTCTCAACGCTCTCACTCATATACTGCAGATGTCGGTGATCCTCTATTCCTTGTGCAAAGGCCTGAATTCGTGAGATATCCATATTATCATTTAGTGCAGCGATAGAACAAGTGTCGATATAGTCTGAGTCAAGCCCTCTCACAAATCTACGCACCTTGTCATGCATCGTTTTAACAAATACTAGTGCATATCTAGCCAATGAATCAAATCTCAGCCCATACTCTCGGACACTCATGTTGCCCTATCGGAGGTTCAAAAATTGGTCCTCCCGGCCATCCATAATATCTCGATCAAATAATGATCTATGAAATCTTTTGTAAAGCTATCCCAAGTGGGTTGAGTTATATCTTTTCCCTTAGATCTCTCCCAACTTTCGTACCACAATACTGCAACCTCACGCAATCGAAATGTTGCTAACTCAACTGACTCAGTCGTTGAGGCGTGCATGACTCTAAATATCCTATTAAGCTGATCAACAAAGTGCTTAGGGTCCTCTCTACGATCTGTACCTGTAAACTATGGAGGATTCAAGGCAAGAAATTCATGAACTCACAAGTATAACAAGGATAACAACCCAATTACATTGCTCCTAAGCTTTAAGGAAACATGTCGTACGTAGGGAATAACCTTAACATACCTTTTTCGTTGAATTCATGTGGCTAACGACTTTACTCACAACCCCCCTCGATACTACAACAAGGAAGGACCATAATCAACACAAAATAATAGAGGATACCACGATAATCCGAAAAAATATATGTATTTCCGTCGTAAATTGCTATTTGTGACTTATCAAAGCTAGAGTCGATGGAAGAAGGGTCTTACCTTGATTTTAAGTTCATAATACACCTCAAAACTTAAAAATATGCCCAAACCCCTGTTGTCCACACACCAAAGTACGATATGCTAGGAAATCGATAAAATAAATTATACCATGTTGACGAGCTCAACACGTAGAACAACTATTATCAAGGACTTAAGTCACTAAAATCTGTAACTTGGCTGATCCTAGAAGTGGGTTTTGTTGGTTTTGTGGTTATTCACTAAGAAAAAAGAAGAAAAGTCGAAGAAGATGATATATATAAAGTTCCACCGACCTAGGGGACCCACCTCACCTGCCTGCTTGCGCAATCCTGCGAAAACGCGAATATCTCTCCATTCTGAAGTTGTATGAACAAACGGGTTGATGTGATGGAAACTAGACTCGTAGACCTTCGATTTCATACGTCGTGGGCACCATAACTCTTTATAGATTGGGATAAAATATGCGAGACATTTGACCCAAATTTCAGACAAATCTTTTAAAAGGAATTTACGATAACTTTCGCCAACTTTTATTTTGCCACTTACCTAACTTCAAAACTTGAGATACAACCCTTGAACACTTAAAATATCACATAACACATCATTCTAAATTTATTACCCACCCTCCTGGTCTTTCCACGAAGATACGAGTCAGTTTAGATATTTCATAAAGTCGGGGTGTTTCAAACTTACCCCGCTCTGGCGCTGCCACCCTTGCAGCATCTGGCCCGCTGTAGCGGGACAAGGGCCCAGATTTTTCCCGAATCTTTGTTTCTCCTAAATAATGACTTTCGGGTCGTTACATCATATTTCCAAGACAAATTATATTATCATGTAAGACCCCATACTTCATCAAACTAAAGCTTTTGCATATCCATCTGTCTTTTCAAGTTAATTTGAAATGAGTAGTGATTTATCTTCTTTTAAATTCTCAATTTATCCAACATTATCGTAGTAGTTTAATTTATCCTGCTAAGTAAAGTTTATTAGAATATTATATTTAGATAAAATACGTAGTTAATCCTGCTAAGTGTTTCTATTTGGTATAAGATAAAATACGTAGTTAATCTTTAAAATTTATTAGAATATTATATTAAGATATTTCAACTGAGCCTTGTTTCAATTATTTCCATTTTGGGTGAAAGTTCCATTTCAGATTCTATTTTTGTATCGTACTACTTTTTCCAATTTTATGGGAAAAGGATGTCTTTGTCGTGCTTCTATGTAAAAAATAATAATTGGAAACTAATCGTAGGATCCCATTTTTGTGATGATTTTATTATAATTTAGATGGAAGTTCCAGATTCTATTTTGTCCTTCTGCCAATGTTACAAGAAAAGGAAATACTTCTATTTATGTGATACTTTTCAACTTATTTTAAATTTAATTGAAACTTTCATAACTTGACCAATTTATTTTGAAAATAAAAGAATCATTACTTAATTTCTTAAGTAAATTAAATAACCGTTTCTAAGGCAATTTAAAGAAACACCTTTTTTAAAAAAATAAAAAAATTCAAAGTCTAGAAAAGAGTTCATGTGATCTTTTAAAAAAAGGTATTTATAATCAATAAGGAAAGATAGCTACCTACCTACAACTTATATTCATCACTGAAGGAGTGAAGCTCTATCACCACCACCAAAACGTCCTCTGCCCCCCGCCACCAAAACGTATGGCACCAAAGAGGCCCTACCATCACTTGTACCACCAAATCCTCTAATTTCTGATCCATCAAGGTCCGGAGCTTTATATTTTCAAACTCGTGGAGTGTCTATTGCAATGTGGTTTAAGGTATGACTCTCAATTTTTTAATTTTTTTTAATCTTTGGGCTTATAACTGAGAGTCATAGCTGAGAAAACATTTTTAAGAACCCACAACTCTAGCGTGATTTTTTACACATACAACAAGGGTTACTTTTGATAAGGTGGAAGAGTACTTAACTAGCATGGTGGAGCTTCCTTTGTTAGGTCAAAAAGGAGATAAACATCAAAGTTAAAGAAACAATATGAAGGAATTATTGATCTCACATGATAAAAGGCCCAAGGCTAGGCATAAAATACAAAATACAGATTTGGCCCAAACGTAAGAATATATACTTTCTGATGCCACATAGAAAGGAATATTATTGTTAGAATAATACAGATTGTAACAATTGTGATCACCTACCCAAGGACTCTGAAAATAGCTGTGCCTCAAATTTTCTATCATATGAGTCAAGAATGTTGTTCATGTACAAGACCAGACCAAAAAGTGGCCTGGCCTAATAAATAAAATCAATAAATAGACACTAGCCTCGAAAGTGAATAGTATAAGCTTCTTCATTATCTTCCTCGACTCTCTTGCATGGTGCCTTGTTGATTTGTGTTGATGGTTGCACTACACCCTCCACCAGTAATGTCGGTTGCTAATAAATCGCTTCTACAGGTAAATTGTCTAAACTAATTCTACCATTTGAGTCCCCATATTATAGCAACAAGATTAATTAATGAAATAGTGGAATTTATAAATTACTAACATTTATCATCTTAAAAACGAGATATGTCAATAGGTAAGTGACTTGATTGTGTAAAAAATCTTACACTTATGATGCATGTAACTTAAACACTATATAATTATATATAATGACTACTTGTTAGCATCATTGCTGAAAGCTAGAACGATTTGTATAATTCATGTGAATATCACAAGTGTGATGCATGGCTGTCACCTACCCAAGGACTCTCAAAATAGTTAAGTTGTGCCTCAAACTTGCTATCATATGAGTCAAAAATGTTACTCATGAGATATCAAATCTCTCAAATGCCATGAAGCATGGTGAGGACAAAGAAAGGGAGTTGGTTTTTTATAGTAACATCATGTTTTGATTATGGGTGACAATTAAGCGGATTAGGTTAAGTTTGGATGGGTGAATCCAAATTTGTTTGAGTTAAAACGGGTCAAGTAACGAGTCATAATCTAGTTCGTTAATATTTACTAAATTTTAATGATTTTATTTGTTCTTTTAAAAAAAATTAGTACCTACAAAATTTATTATTTTTCTTTATAATGACTATGTATAACATCTCAAAATTAAAAAAAAACGTTTAAAATTATTTTGACAAGATTCTTAAGAAGCCCAAAATCTTCTTATAGCTATTTTACCTATATTTAACATGTTTACATGCATCTCGTGCACAAATGCATCCCATGCGTCATACGTGCATCTCGTGCGTCACACGTGCATCTCGTGTCACACGTCCATCTCGTGCATCACATGTGCATCTCCTAACAATAAGTAATGATTTGTCACACATTACAACCAATTTACAAATCTACATGAGACATAAAATTATGATATTCAATTATTTTAATAATAAATCTATCAAGACTATATAACAATATAAGTCATAGTCCCTGCCTCGCACAGGCATGCCCCATCGAGTATACATATAACATATAATTGAGGAACTTTAATCGCACTTAAATCTCAATCTCAGGAACAACTAACACCTCTCATCGTTGCTGGCAATAATTATAACCTAATTGAATACAACATCCACACAAGATGGCTAAAACAACAACACCCGGTACCAAATATTTCAAAGCCCATTTTGGATCTTCCGATGCTGCCCACCAACTCACTGGATCCACATATTGTGTTGTTCCGTGATGTGCAAAAGCTAAAGTTAGCCATACTTGTACAACCTATCTGTACACTTAAAATATTAATGAACTAGTATTTCTCAGCTATGACTAGAAGAGTGGTTAAAAAAATATTTTGAAAGTCGTACCTTAGTCCACAATGCAAGAGACATTTCACGAATATCTGGGCAACTACAATAAAAATGAATTATCATTTTAACTTAAAAGAAGATTGTATCAGTTATCTTAACAGTTGACATCAACTTAAATTGAGTTATTGACATCAACAAATGCCCCTATTACCCCAAGTTGGTCAATTTTTATTGAAATAATTTATTGAAATACCAGAAATGGCCCTAATGTGTGTTTCCTTTTTTTGTCTTGTGTGTCTGGGTATGTGGGAGTTTGGGTGTAGTAGTAGGAAGGAAAAAAATGTTTGAATGTTGTTGTTGTGCGTATGGGGTATGAAGAAAACAAAATCTTGTGCAAGATGTGAGTTTTTTTAATTCTCCCTCTATTCGTGTGTTACGTATTTGTGTGTGTGCTTTCTTTTTCTTTTCTTTTTTTTGCTATAGTATTATTTTTAAGTTTACTACAAAGGAAAATATCAAATATCTTTAACAACCCAAGCAATGATATTTTTGTTACTGCTCTACACAATCTATTTTAAGCAATTGAGTCCTTCTCTTCTTTGACAGAAAGATTGGTCACATTTGATGTTTTATAGATTCTCCTGGCAAGTAAATTTGAGCCTAGAAATCCCATAACACCTAACTTCAAATGTACAAAAAAAACATAAATAATACTAGTAAATCATTAGTAAATTAGATGATAGACATGATTTCAGTGAAATTCACACAAGTAGTGGATTAAATATAGTTCAAATGGTCTCTAACCCCACCCCGAAATTCATTCCTTTCATGTTTGTAAGGTTGTGTAAATCAGTTTGGGCTTTCGGCCCACTTCCTTTGCTCATAAACATGTTGTAGCTGATATGGAGTTATAGGCCTACCCCTTTTCTAGTCGCTTTGTCTAATGAGGCCCAACACATAATGCACCGGATAAAATGTCTAATGAGGCCCAACACATAATGCACCGGATAAAAAGTGGTGTGCATTATTTGTAGAAAAAGTTTTATAAAAGGGATCCAAATGTTGTTGAAAAATCTATTATGAGATTAATTAGGCATCCAAATATTGTTGAACTTTATGAAGTAATCGCTAGCAAAACAAAAAATTATTTTTTAAAGGAATATTTTAGAGGTGGTGAATTATTCAATAAGGTTGCTAATAGGGAATCAACAACACGAAATTACTTTCAACAACTAATTGCTACTGTTGATTTTTGTCATAGTCAAGGGGTATATTATTGTCAAGCCCCAAACTCAAGGGGCGCACTAGCTCCTAATGCCAAAACTCAAGCCCAAGCCGACCCTGCTGAACCATTTGTTACTAGCGCATGACAGACACACGGAATCAAGAAAACAAACTAGTATATCCTGGCTTAAAACTAAGCCCTCAGCCGGTAAGGCCCCCGTCAACATATATATAAAAGAAACAGCTACTCCCAAGAGTTCATATAAAGAAATAGCCAACTAGCACAAAAGTCCTGATTGGGCCGTCGAGGTCACCATGATATCTATACAAAAACTAGAAGCAGGTATATATCAAGACAATACATCAAACAGCTCACAAGCTTCAGCAAACCAACAAAACTAGGCCAGCATGCCACAACCTAGCTGTACACTCCACACACTAGTCTGCAAGCCTCAAAGAGTAGTAAATATTGGCGGGACAGGGCCCCAGCCTACCCATAAAAATATACTCAACAAAAGCTAGCAAACCTCCAAACTCTAGCAACTCCGGAGGAAAGGGGCTAGCTAACCGGATAAAAGTCAATCCTGCTACTGAGGAGGTCTACTTGGTCGTCTGTCAGGATCTGCATGCATGAATGCAGCGCCTCCAGGTAATGGAGTGTCAGTACAAAATAATGTATATGAAAGGCCGTAGACTAAATGAGCAAGTTTCATAATATATCAAAAGCAATCATGTAAGGAAATCAAATTTAGATAAGCATGCCAACCCACTACTGAATCTAATAAAATACAATAATGATCAAACATCAACCTAACCATGCCCCCATAAGCCCGATAGGTACAAACAATATACTACCTACTTAGGCCCCCAAAAGCCTAGAAGGTGCCAGATCAATCTGCATATCCTTATCGCTAGCCCCTTGTCTTTGTAAGAAGTTACATAGCCCTTTTTGGCAACGATATAGCCCCGTAGGCAGCGCATAGCCCTCTTAGGCAACATCATAGCTTTGTGGGCTGCACGTAGCCCTCTTTTGCATCCATAGCCCTGTAGGCAATACATAGCCCTCTTTGGCGTCAAAATAGTCTCGTAGGCAACACATAACACTCTTTGGCATCAATATAGCCCCGTGGGCAACACATAGCCCTCTTTGGCAATAACATAGTCCGATTAGACAACAGCATTACCCTCATAGGCAGTTCATAGCTCAACAGCTAACCACAATAGCCCCAAGGGCGACAACAAACAATTAAATAGGTCGAAGGCGAGCAATTTAGCTATAAACAATATATATGAATAATGTCCAAGTCGTTCCTAACTTAGGGTTGTTCTGAACAGATTATGAGTCCCTAAACCGAGGGTTTATAACCACTCAATTAGCCAACCACTCACAATTACATCTACAACATAACTAATATTAACTACCCTATTATATCACTCCCAAGCTCTAAGGAAACATGCCGAACGAAGGGAGTAGCCTTAACATACCTTTCCAATGAACGCTCGAAAGACCGTAGTTCCTTCACGAAAGTTGTTCCTTATGTCCTAAGTTTCGCAAACACTATATATACACAGCTGGTACGCACCTATAAACAGTTCATAATTAATCTTAAATCGGCAGATTTGCCATATTGCCCCAACTTGTCAAAACGTTCGTAGAAATTCATAAAAACAATCATAAAAGAGTCCTGAGATGATTACCTTAGTTAACCAAGTTTAAACCTTGAAGAAACACCAATAATTACAAATTTATATCTTCAAAAACCAGCTCCAAACGCAGCTGATAGAAGGGAAAAATGATTGCCACGTGTAGGGATTACGTTTCTAGGTACGGGGGTAATGTTTAATGGTAGAAATCATCAAAAGCTAACCTTCATCATGCTAGAACTCCATAGGAACCCTCTCTTAAGCTTTCTCTCTGGTTTGGAACTAAAATGAAATATTTTCATGGCTTAAAACGTTAAATAAGCCGACATACCAGATTTTTACCCGACCCGGATTCTGCCCCGACAGTCCTTATAAAACCCTCATAACTTTTTATTCTGATGTCGGTTTGATACGGGGTTTTGTGCGTTGCAAACTAGACTCGTACGCCTTCAATTTAATGGGTAATAGGCCTTCCAACTCTTTATATATTGGGAGAAAACATCCAATACATTTGACCCAAAATTCAGAGAAATCTCTAAAAAGGAACTTACGATAACTTTCGCCAACTTTTATTTTGTCACTTACTTAAATTCAAAACTTGAGATACAACCCTTGAACACTTAAAATATGACATACCACAACATTTTTCATTTATTACTCACCCTCCTTGTCTTTCCACGAATGTACGAATTAATTTAGACGTTTAGAAAAGTCGGGGTGTTACAATTATAGAGACCTAAAACCCGAAAATATACTCATGGTTGAAATTGGAAACCTTGGTTATCTTCCATTCCATGACATAAATATATTGGAAATGTTTAAGAAAATTATTAAAGGGGTATTTAAATATCCTGAATATTTCCCTTATGATATGTCATTTTACACACATATACAAACGGGAATACATTTTTTTGTTTATACAAACGTATATACTCCAACTACAAATTACTTATGTAAACATCAATCATTTATATGCATATGCAATTGTTATATACAAATAACTATTCATTTACCTACAGACCATTTTCATATCATATTGAACTAATTAGAAACTGAAATAAAACACCAATTAACTAACAAACATGTCAAATACAAATGTATACAATTGTAGTTAGAAACATAGAAATTTCGTAATGAATACAACGTATTGTTTATCTTTAGTTATATAAGAAATAAATAAATCAATGAAATTATTTTTCTTAATTCGAAAGAATTTGCAATATCATGAATAGAATGAGTCTTCGCTTTTCGTCAAGTACAAGTGTCACGCTCCGAGCCTACACCCTGGGCGGGACTGGCACTCGAGAACCATTGCTAGCCCCAAGCGAACCCTTGGCCTGGCTTACTTACTCAGCGGAAGACTCTAAGCATGGTTACAATTATCAAATGAACTTACTCAAATAGCTTAATAATATAACATAGAATGTTAGAAGAATTAAACACTCAACTTGGCCAAAATGGCAACCCAAGTCTTAACATAAAATGAAATGAGAAGACTAAAGAACTAATAATTGATTGTACCTAAGTCTTAACATAAAATTAAATGAGAAGACTAAAGAACTAATAATTGACTGTCTATGAAGCCTCTAAAACAACTGAGATGGATGTTGGGACAAACCCCACAACATCCTAATGAACTAAACTAGAAAGCAAATAAAAGAGTCTTCCGAATGCAAGGAGGCTCACCACAGACTCTGAGTGTTGAACCTGATCAACGAGGCGCTGGATGCTGATCCTGGTTACTTACGTCTGCATCATAAGACGATGCAAGTCAACTGGCATTAGTACATTGAATGTACGAGTATGCGAGTTGGAATGCTAAACAATACATAGGCTTGAAAAGATTCTAAAAGAAACACTTACCTTGGTTCTCCTCAACTCATGAATAACTTAACTCAAAATAAAGCAATGAACATATGCAATATATGCAAAGTTTTATAAATCAACAAAAGCAACTTAGTTTGTTAAAGAAATTTCAAATAACAAACTCAACTTTACTCATATAATTAAGTAATATAGTTTCTGTGAGAGATTCTCTAACCGACAACTACCACTATGAGCCTAAGTGGTGATACCGCGTCTTGCCCACGCTGTCAGAACTGTCCTATAATTTATCGTTATATTTAACGCTTAACTTAGTGGATCCACTAGTATATGCTAAAAGTATCTTAAGGAGTCATCTAAAAAGTATGATCCTTTACTACCCATGATGACTACATGGTTTATGGAGAATTGAGTTAATATGAACTCGCATCTCCATATAGGTGCTCAATACTACTCCCAAAATATACTTAGCTCATATGTTTTAAAAACAATCTTCTTCCTTTGGTTTGAGATAATTACTCAAAAATTAGCTTAAAAGCTTTCTTGGAATCAATGTTCCCTTTTGCTTGCTCAAATGTGAAAACATTTATAAACTTCTTTGGGAATACTTAGTTCCCTAATAGCTTTTTGAGAAATGAACTCAACTCTTTACTCTTTGCTTAACTTGAAAACTTTAAGAAACTTTGCTTTGACTTGCTTCTTAACTTCTAGACTTGACTCTTAACTTCTTTGATTTTGATCCTAACTTTCCTTGAATTGGATTATGGATTCAAGGTTCATGATCTCATGTTTATGAATGATTTCATGATGTTTAGACGTACCTTAGAGTGTTGGAATCAACTTAGAAACATAGGTACATTTCTAGGGAACAAGTATTAAAAGGTGGGGGACGAATGGGGAGAATTGGCGTCCCTGGCACTCTGAGAGGCGCGGAGCGCCAGCCCTCAAACTTCAGAGGACTTGATGGGGCATGCTGGCTGGCGCGTCTCCCCAAGGGGTGAACTTCAGAGCCCCTTTTGGGGCGCGCTAACTGGCGCGACGCCCCACCCCCTTCCCTAGGTATTTGACGACTTTTCTCCTTCGTTCTTCATCTCTAAACCCTCTAAACTTCCATAGTTCTTTCCCCAAACACTTAAGATCATTAGTACCCTCAATACCCAATAAATTTAACTCGAAAACAACCCGAAAACAGGAATCAAATCAACACTAGGCATTCAACAATCAACCAACAAGAATTCAACAATGTTCTTCAAGAACTTCACTTTCTTAACATTCAAACAACTCCAATTTTTGCTGAATTGAAACAAGTTTGGCGTGTGGGTGAACTAACCGATACTATATGATCTCACATACCTTGTAGGGATCACCCCCGACGAATTCCACTCGCAAAGCTTGATTGTTCTTGGCGATTTCTTGATTTCTCTCCTCTTTTCTCTTCTTTCTTCTCCTCTCCAAGCCCTGCCGTAAATTCTAATTTTTCTAAACTGAATAAAGTCTTGTTTTACCCCAATTGATTCCTAAAAACGAAATAGGCAAATTAGGTAAGGAAAAGACTAGTTTACCCTTCACAAATCCGGATTTGGACTTTCCTTAATCCAACAGCCCAACTTCCGAAAGGTATAACTTTCTCATACGAACTCGAAATCGCGCAAACTTGGTGCCGTTGGAAAGATCATTCCAAGGGCTTTCCAACCAAATCTTGAAGTACACCTAAATCATTCTGAGATAGGAGTTATGGCCGTTTGAAGTTGACCAAAAACTCACTTTTCCTAACTTGAACAAATTTTCCAGATTTGTCACTATTTCCAAAAACGATTATTTCAAGTTCTTAGCTTCTTTCTAGCTATTTAAAATTGCGAGATGTTACAACAAGAAGTCATATTAGGCAAAAATATCTAATTAGATTTAATAATTATGATTTAAGGGATATTTTTCTTTAAAAAAAAAAGAACTGAAACTATTGCATCAATTAAAACAAATCAATAATTGATTTGATTAAGATTTGTATAATCAGTAAAAAAAAAGTGAAATATACAAACGAGAACCCATCTAATCATTCAAACTATAGTTATACTATGTAAATAGGCAAACACTAATTAAAGAGGCCTATTATATTTCAAATCTTATCTATTTATGAAATTTTTCCAAGTACACTACAGCTAGCACACTGTAATAGATTTGATAGTAACTTGTATGCATCAAAATTGTACCACATGAAATTACACATTAGAGCAAGGTTGTCAAAGATAATAATTTTGACTTTCATAATGTTGGGCTAGCTCATGCTGACAACATTACTGCCTAGTTTGAATACAAATTCATAAACAAATAAATTCAAAGTTGAATTCAAAGAGAGTGGGAGATTGGGCCTCCAGGCCCACCCAACATTCCTTTCATTTTTGGGATTTGCCCACTTCTGTAAATCATTTTAGGCTTCAGACCCACTTCCCTTCCTCATAAACCTATTGTATTTCATATGGAGTTATAGGCCCACTCGGATAATGCATCGGATAAAAAGGAGTCACTCGGCGGTTGACATTATTCGTAGAGAAAGTTCCATAAAAGGCTATAGTATAGGTGTATATTATGTACCTCAGTGATATTTTTATTATTTTCATTTGTATTGAATTCATAAGTATCTTGATTTATTCAGAACAACTTTGGGTA
Organism: Solanum verrucosum; assembly: GCF_900185275.1. Taxonomy (NCBI): domain Eukaryota; kingdom Viridiplantae; phylum Streptophyta; class Magnoliopsida; order Solanales; family Solanaceae; genus Solanum; species Solanum verrucosum. The sequence continues at coordinate 478,884 of NW_026020129.1, read as the reverse complement.
TTCCCCACTATTAAGTTTTATCATGATTTAGCTTTCGTATTAGTTTAATTGTTATAGAAATATACAGTATGCTTATGATATGCCAGCTCAGGGTTAGCTTGGGGTCACTCGTGATCCTAGGTGTCATGTTTACGTCAAAGGGTAGCCTCAGAGCGTGAAAAACTTGGTATTAGAGCATTACGTTCAAGAGTCATAGGATATCTGCAAAACCACACTAAGTAGAGTCTTTTTCATGGGTGTGAAGTGCACCACATCTAATGAGAGGAAGGCTACAAAGTTATATAGGAAAACTTCACATTCTTGACATTTTTATCGTTCGTGGGTATGATCTACTTCTAACTCATCATTATGCATTTCAGATCATACCTCCTCGTAGAGCTAACGCAAGGAATGCTAACGCAATTCCTCCAGTCCCCGATCATGAGGTTTCAAATGCAAAGTTTCGGAATGCTATCCAGCTTTTGGCTAAGAGTATAGCTAACCAGAACAATCAGTAGGCCCAGTTCCTACCAATGCTAATCATGGATCAGTAACATCCAGGGTTTGAGATTTCATTTAGATGAGTCGGCCAGAGTTTCTAGGGTCGCTAGTTGTTGAGGACCCACATAATTTCATTGATGTGGTCAAAATGATTTTTGGAGTGATGCAAGTAACTAGGAATGATAGGGTAGAGTTGGCATCCTACCGGCTTAAGGATGTGGCTCACATTTGGTTCACTCAATGGAAAGAAAATAGGGGTATGGATGCGGCTCATATGACTTGGGAATGCTTTACTGGAGCTTTTCTGGACATGTTCTTCCCGAGAGAGTTGAGGGAGGCTAAGGCTCAGAAATTCATGAATTTGAGACAAGGTTCCATGTCAGTCCAAGAGTACAGACTTAAGTTCACCTAACTCTCTAGGTATGCTCCACATATGGTTGCTGATTCGAGGGCACATATGAGTAAGTTTTTGTATGGGGTATCCGACCTAGTTAAGACAGAGTACAGGAATGCTATGTTGCTAGAAAAAATAAATATCTTTAGGCTCATGACTCATGCTCAGCAGGTTGAGAGAGATAAGCTTAGAGAAATGGCTAAGGATAACAAGAAGGATAGGACATGTAACTATGAGTACTCTCAGCAGAAATTGGGTGGTGGAAGTCACTCTCAGTTTCATTAGAAATCTTCAGCCCCAACACCTTCAACACCTAGTGCTCCATCCCCCAAGTTTAGACATGGTCAAAAGGGTAGGGCATCAGGCTCTAAGTCTCATGGGAGTGCTTTAGGTAGCAAGACTTTCCCAACTTGTCCAAAGTGTGGTAAAAACCATCCAGGCGAGTGCAAGAATGGTGTTTTGGATGTGGTCAGTCTGGCCATAGGTTGAGGCATTGCCCTTCTACCAAACAGGGGCAAAAAGGTAACAACAGTGAGTCTCAGTCCACAGCTTTAGCAGCACCAGCAGGTCGCCCAACTCAACAGGGTGTTTTATCTGGTACAGGTGGCGGTCAGCGTCCGAACAAGTTATATGCTCTTCAGGCTCGCCAGGATCAAGAAGATTCTCCTGATGTGGTCACGGGTACATTACGAGTCTTTCAATTAGATGTTTATGTTTTGTCAGATCCAGAGGCTACTCTTTTCTTTGTAACTCCTTATATAGTAGCCAACTTTGGTGTCAGTCCAGAAACTCTCTTAGAACCCTTCTCAGTCTCTACTCCAGTTGGTGACCCAGTCATAGCTAGACGGGTATACAGAAATTATCCTGTCACAGTATCTCAAAAATTCACCTCAACACATCTTGTAGAGTTAGAAATGATAGACTTTAATATCATTCTAGGCATGGATTGGAAACATTCATGTTATGCCTCAATCGATTATAGAAGTAGGGTCGTTCGGTTTCAGTTTCCAAATAAGTCAGTCTTAGAATGGAAGGGTAGTAGCTCAGTGTTTATAGGTCAATTCATTTCTTACCTTAAGGCCAGAAAGATGATTTCCAAGGGGCATATCTATCATCTTGTTTGGGTTAAAGATTCAAACTCTGAAACCCCAACTCTTGAGTCAGTTCTAGTAGAAGCAGTGAAACAATGGCCCAGACTCATCTCTCCAACAGATATCAGAAGTTTCTTGGGTTTGGTTGGTTATTAAAGCAGATTTGTTGAAGGATTTTCATCCATAGCTTCACCATTGACTAACTTGACTCAGAAAAAGGTTAAGTTTCAGTGGTCAGATGAATGTGAGAAAAGCTTTGATAAATTGAAGACTAAGTTGACTACAACTTCGGTTTTGACTCTACCAGATGGGTCAAACGGTTATGTAATCTATTGTGATGCATCCAGGGTCGGTCTAGGTTATGTGTTGATGCAGCGAGGTAAGGTCATAGCTTATGCTTCTAGACAACTTAAGGTTCATGAGAAGAACTACCCAACTCATGACCTTGAGCTTACAACTATAGTATTTTCCCTAATGATTTGGAGACATTACTTATATGGTGTTCACGTAGATGTGTTCATAGATCATAAGAGCCACTCATATGTGTTCACCCAGATTGAGTTGAATCTTCATCAGATGAGATGGCTTGAATTCCTCAAGGACTATGATATGAGTGTGCTTTATCATCCCAGTAAGGCCAATGTAGTTGTTGATGATCTTAGCAGATTATCTATGGGTAGTGTAGCACATATTGAGGAAGAAAGGAAAGAATTAGCAAAAGATAGTCACCGGCTTGCTCACTTAGGAGTTGGTCTTACAGACTCGTCAGATGGTGGAGTAATAGTCTATAATAGATCTGAATCTTCATTGGTAGCGGAGGTTAAGGAAAAACAGGATAGTGATCCTATATTGCTTCATTTGAAAGGTGCAGTTCACAAGCATAAAGTAGAGGTTTTCTCCCAAGGGGAGATGGTGTGCTTCGTTATCAGGGTCGCTTATGTGTTCCTAAGGTGGGTGAGTTGAGGCAGGAGATCCTTACGGAGGCTCATAGTTCCAGGTATTTTATTCATCCAGGTGCCACCAAGATGTATCGTGATCTGCGGGAAGTCTTTTCGTGGAACGACATGAAAAGAGACATAGCAAAGTTTGTGGTTAAGTGTCCTAATTGCCAACAGGTTAAGGTAGAACACCAGAAACCAGGAGGTATTACTCAAGAAATTAACATTCCTACATGGAAGTGGGAAGTGATAAATATGGACTTCATTATAGGTTTACCTCATACTCACAGACAGCATGATTCTATTTGGGTAATAGTAGACAGAGTTACTAAGTCCGCTCACTTCTTGGTTGTCAAGACTACAGATTCGACGGAGGACTACGCCAAGCTTTACATTAATGAGATAGTCAGGTTGCATGAGGTTCCTTTGTCTATCATCTCAGATAGAGGTCCACAGTTTACCTCTCATTTTTGGAAATCATTTCAGAAAGGTCTTGGTACCTAGGTAAATCTCAGCATAACATTTCATCCACAGACGGATGGTTAGGCAGAGCGTACCATTCAGATCTGAGAGGACATGTTGAGAGCTTGCGTGATCGACTTCAAGGGTAGTTAAGATGATCACCTTCCTCGTATAGAGTTCGCCTACAACAACAGTTACCATTCTAGTATTCAGATGGCCCCTTATGAGGCATTATATAGTCGTAGGTGCAATCTTCAGTTGGTTGATTTGAAGTAGGTGAGGCAGAATTGATAGGGCCATATTCGGTGCATGAGGCTATGGAAAAAGTTTAGCTCATCAAAGATAGACTTAAGACAGCCTAGAGTCGTCAGAAGTCCTATGCAGACATAAGGAGAAGGGACCTATAATTTTAGGTCAGTGATTGGGTTTTCCTGAAGGTGTCACCTATGAAGGGGGTAGTCATGGAAGCTCAGTCCAAGATATGTAGGTCCTTACAAGATTCAAAAAAGGGTTGGAAATGTGGCATATGAATTAGAGTTGCCAGCAGAGCTAGCAGCAGTTCACCCAGTCTTTCACATTTTCTTGTTGAAAAAGTGTATGGGTGATCCAACATCAAAGTGCCATTAGAGAGTGTGGCTATGAAGGACAGTCTCACCTATGAAGATGTAACGACCCGTAAAGTTATTTTTGGAAAATTTTACAAAATTATCAATTTACCCCTCCCGATAATTATCCCGAGTCATTTTTTTCAATCAGTCAGTGAAGTTGGTTTGGAAATTTTGAATTATTCAATAACTATGGTTATTTAATTAACGGATATTATTAAATAATTAATTATTTATAGTTGGTGATTAATGGGCCAAGTCTATATTTTATTTAATATTCTTACCACTTGGCCATGTATTAAGAAAATAAATTAAAGAAATAAGGGTGAATACATTGTCATACGAAAACCTTTGCGGCTTAACTCGTGGCTCTCACACCGTTGATAGAACTGACAGAATCGTTGCAGGTAAGACTTAATTAAGTCATGATCTTGTTTCTTTTTATATCGATTGTTGGGTGTGTGTTGTTAATTATTATTTTATGAGTTTAAAGTATTGGTTTCAAATCAAAGGTAAATTAATGTTATTTTGTGGCAGAATTATCAAAGCAAATTGAATGCTAGTTGTATGGTAATAATAAGCAATTATTAGGCAATGATGATTAGAGTCTATGACAAGACAACTGACATATAGGTTAGCTACTGCGTATGTTGTTCATTCTTGTTCGTGGCTGACCAAAACACAATTCCTTTTGAATTGGTTCTCTGTTAGAAATTTCTCGTATTGTATCATATTATAATTCAAATTTTGGAATATTAATATAGGTAATTAAATATTAGATATAGGGTGTGTTTGGTATGGAGGAAAATGTTTTCCGGAAAATGTTTTCCTATTTTCTTTTGTTTGGTTGCAACAAAATGTTGGGAAAACATTTTCCTAAAGGACTTGTTTTCCTAAAATCAGCGGAAAACGACTTCCGTAACAAATCTGCGGAAATCATTTTCCGGAAAAGAAGTCGACGCGCAACACAAGCGAATTTCACCCCAGCCCACGCCCTTGCCCACCCTCAAACGTAGTGAAGGAGCGTTGTTTCTCCATTATTTCTCTAGCTTGTTCCTCTCCGAATTTAGGGTTTCCATTGTTGATCTTCTCATTCATATTCCTGTAAGAATTTCGAAGGTATGCTTTCAATAATTCTTCAAAATATTCATCTTTCACTTGCTTTTCTGCTGAAATACTTGCTCATGTGCTTGAATTTGACTTTACTTGGTGAATTTATGCATTGGATTCGACATTTTTTGGTAAATCTATGAATTGTGGCCTTTTGCTTTCGATTATTTCATATTTTTCTGGGATTTGGCCCAAGTATGTTTGGCTGTGTGTGTAATGTTATCTGTTCATTCTTTGATAGTTGAGCCGGAGATATGTAGATCTGAAATAGGATTTTAGATTCTAGTTTGTGGATTCTAAGGGAAAGTTGAAAAGAGTTATTGGGTAATTTGGAGGAAAGACATTTTAATTCTCTGCTGGTTTTGGTATTGATTTCCTCAAAATTGATCAGCCGTTACTATATGCCTTGGCAGATTTTCTTATTATGTTCTTTTCTTTGTTATATCATAAATGCAATTACATTATACTGGTCGTTGGAACAGATGGATATGACAAACAAAGATGAAGATGATGCAATAGTTGGAGCTGTAGCTACATCTGTTTTAGCTTTCGGAGTTGCAATTAATGTAGCCTATAATAATCAAAGTAGCATTCCTAGAGAACCTTATACGAATAAAGATCAAGAAAGGGAATTTTACATGAATAGTATTTTGAATGGAAGTGATGTTCATTGTATAGGACAGATAAGGATGAGCAAGCATGTGTTTTATGAACTATGCAATGCTCTTAGAAGAAATAATTTGTTGTGTTCAACCAAAAACATGTCTATTCAAGAACAAGTATTAATATTCTTAGAGATCGTTGGTTTTAATGAACGATTTCGCAAGATTGGATCACACTTCTATAGGTCAATCGAATCTATTCATCGATGCTTTCACACGGTACTTCAAGCAGTTTTGAAGCTCTACCCTATCCTTATAAAACCATCAGATGGTACTATTCAACCGGAGATAAGGAACAACTATCGATATTATCCATGGTTTGCTGTAAGTGACATACTAAAATTTCAAAATTTAAATCATTTTATGAAAATAGTACATAGTATTAACTTAGCTGTATATAGAACTGTGTAGGAGCAATAGATGGCACACATGTGCTTGCATCTGTTCCTATTGAACAACAAAGTAGATTTCGTGGTCGAAAAGGCACAACAACACAAAATGTATTGGCTGCCATCAACTTTAATTTGAAGTTCACGTATGTACTAGCTGGTTGGGAAGGATCTGCTCATGACTCTCGCATATTAAATGATGCATTAGAGAGACCACATGGGTTTCAAATCCCCCAAGGTATCTTATTCAATCTAAAATAGTTTATCGAAAAAAGTAGGTGAACAATGTATATTAATTAACTATATTATGACTTTGTAGATAAATTTTATCTTGGAGATGCGGGATATGGACTTCGTAAGGGATTCATTCCTCCTTATCACGGAGTACGCTATCACTTACAAGAGTATAGTGATCGTCCTCCCCAAAATGAAAAAGAATTATTCAATCTTCGGCATGCATCATTGAGATCCTCAGTTGAACATGCCTTTGCTATTCTCAAGCGACGATTCCGTGTGATTGATAATGAACCCTTTTGGGACTTTAAAACTCAAGTGGATGTGGTATTAGCGTCATGCATTTTACATAATCACATAATTGATTTGGAGCCTAACGACATGATAATTCAAGAAGTAGATGTGGAACCGCTAGTTCAACCTCAAAATGCTCAAATTACTCAAAGCTCTCAAGGGAGTCAAAGCTATCAAACCCAAAGAGAGAGACGTGAAGAAGCTAGAGAATGCCATTAATGAACAATTAGGAATGGACTGTTCTCCTAAGCATGTGGAGAATCATCTTAAAACGCTAAGAAGCACATGGAATACAGTGCAAACTCTACTAAACAAAAGTGGTCTTGGATGGGATGACAACTTGAAGATGATTACTGCCAGTCCCAGAGTGTATGCAATGCATATTCAGGTAAGGTTGCTGTAATCAGTATTTACGTCGTTTATGCAACTCTATGAATATTCAAGATATGCATGAAATATCTTAGATATTAATTTTGACTTGAACTCTGTTTATGTTTGTTTGTGAGAAATTAAAGAGTTGAGGCTTTAGTTTTATAGGAAAAGAAGAAGAGAGAGAGGGTGGTTTAATGGTTAGCAGATTAGGCTTTAGTTCTGTATTTCTCCATTTCATGAAGTTTATGTTATAATTGTGTCACATGTTGACGTCTCTTGTTTAATACCATATTTTTGTCATTTATATTGTAGGCGCATCCTAGTCATGATAAGTTCATCAACAAGAAGATTGATATGTTTGAAGAAATGTCTCTTGTCTGTGGGAATGATCGAGCTAGAGGTGATTGTGCTAAGTCATTTGAAGATATAGGCTTGGATTGTAGTTCGGAGAAAGGTAATGAAGATGAGATTGAAGGACCATCTAAGGAGAATGGAGTGCAAGATGTGAGTGAAACTTCTCAAGTCAAGTCAAGTCGTAAAAGAAATCGTCCTTCTGATGTGCAAGATGTGGTCGGTGATATTTCAACAAAACTTGGAGAAGTGGCAGCGGCAATAAGTAAGATAGCTGATAGCCGATTAGATTTGACAAGGTTGTATGAAGAAGTTATGGCAATTGAAGGTTATGGGGAAGAGTTCTTAGGGGATGCTTTTGACTATTTGGTACAAAGTGATACTTTAGCTAAGGGATTCATGGCTAAAAATCAAAATCTCCGTAAGGTGTGGTTGGAAAGGTTCAAGCGACAACATAAATAGAATATAGAAGTGAATCGGAAGAACATAACTATATAGAGTACTACTATTAGAGGACTTGATATCTTTTTGCTTGAATTTGATTTGTGTGCTTGAGGCAGAGTTGTTTTACATGTTTACAAATTGTTAGTTTGTTGATTTAATGGTGTTATTGAACTAAGTATTCATAATTATATTATTATGATATGATATGTTTGTACAACTTACTGTTTGTACTATGCACAGTTGAAATATGTGTGTGGTGTACAGAGATGAGCAACTGTGCACAATAATGTGAAAAACCTCAAGTCTCAACTGTATAGTGTTTTCCGGAAAAAATTCCTTACTCACCAACCAAACACTAGAAATTGTTTTCCGGAAAATGTTTTCCACTCACTAACCAAACATAAGAAAACAAGTTAAAAATCAACTTGTTTTCCAAGAAAATATTTTCCAGGAAAACATTTTCCATGGAAAACATTTTCCTTCATACCAAACACACCCATAGGGTATATGAATATCATTAGATTTATGGTATTGGATAAATTGGGATTTGACCCTAAGTTTGAAACTTAGGAACTTGATTATAAATTTGGGTGAGTTTTTGAGGCTAGGCTAAACCTATAGTAATATGGGTGTTATTAGTTTTGAAATCTTATGTGGTCATTTATTTGAATAGATTGATTTGAGTTGGAAGTTCAACGAAAAGGGAAGGCTCAAGTTCCGGAGTGAATTCTTAATTGATTGAGGCAAGTGGATTTCTAAACCCTTGTTAAGTGCATAGAGTCGTGTATTTCCTTGTGGTATGTGTTGGTGAGTAATGGAAATTGGTGATGGGTTGACTTGTCCATGTTGAATAGTTCTAATGATGGAAAAAGGGTAATAAAAAGGTAATGTGATTAATTGTTGGTGCGTGATGTTTGAGAATGATTTGAAAGGCTTATTGCTTAATTGTTGATGTTGTATCACAGTTGTATTGTTGTGAATTGTGCATTGTTATGATTGGTTCTGAGACATGGTTGTGATAAGTGTTATGTGATAAGAGGATGTACTATTTCAAGGGACGTATCGCGCGCCGCAATGGATACTATATATCGAGGGACATATCACGCGTTGCGATGCATACTATATATCGAGGGTCGTATCGCACGCCGCGATGGATGCATGGACAGATATGTCCCCCATGCATCCCGGACTGAGAGACAGCGGATGTGTATCGTTAGGTTAGACATGCATCACTATACTTGACATTGCATTTTATTGTATTGCACATTTTTATCATTAGTGAACTTGATCTTATGTGTTGTTGATATTGTGAGTGCCTTTCTGTGGAACTTGTGATTGATGAATATTGAGCCTATTGTTAAGAATATGAAATTGTTAGAGTGTTGTTGTACATGTTGAGTACTGTGCTTTGTAAATTGTGAGTTGTTAGGTTGGGATGATTTTATGCAGGTCGTAGTTGTGGAGATTCGGTTGGTGTGTAAAGAGTACCCGCATTCTATTCCCTTTACCTGTGTTTAAAAGTCTACTTGCTGAGTACCGTGCGATTTGGTACTCACCCCTTGCTTTTACAATTTTTTTTGTATGTTACGAGCCTGGATTTTGTGATACTTTCCATTCTCTTATTTTCCGAGGCTTCTTGGAGATTTTTGAGGTAGTTGTTTGTCATCTCAGCAGACCTTCTTACTCCTATTTATGATCTTGTTCTATTCTGGAAACAAGGTCATTTGAGATGTATGTTTTTCTTTTGTATCAATTGTAATATTTAGAGGCTTGTACACGTGACAACTAGATTTTGGGGGTATAATTTAAGTTGATTATGAAATTTCCGCATTTTATTATAATGGTTGAGTTTTAGGCTGACTTGTCTTGGTGGGATAAGACGAGTGTCATCACGTCCATTTTTGGGTCGTGACAGAAGAGGAGCCAATTGATAATCTTGATCGTCAGGTTCGTAGGTTGAGAAATAAAGAAGTTACGTCAGTGAAGGTTTTGTGGAGGAGTCAGACCGTAGAGGGAGCTACTTGGGAAGCAGAAGCAGCCATGAAGGCCAAGTATCCTCATCTCTTTCCTTCCGATTCCGTTTCAGCTTCAGGTAATAGTTCCTCTCCGGTCTCTCAGTTTACCCTTGTGTAAAATATCAGTCTCAACATCATGTTCCCTCAGTTATACTTGCATTTTCAGCGTATTTGCATGTTCTTGGAACTCAGTTCAGTCAAAAATCAGGTTCTAGTACTTAGTGGTAGGGATTACAGCTCATTCCCTCCATACTCAGTTAGTTTAGGCTTTACTCGAGGATGAATGTTCCCAAGGGAGAGATATTGTAACACCTCAGAAATCAGACTTAGACTGTGCAGCAGAAAACACCAGAAATAGTGATTCACGACAGGGTTCAGGGACCGTGAAAGGGACCACGGTCCGTCGACCTGTCCGTGGTTCACACCCTCCCAGCAGTGGTGGACCACGGAGCCCTCCGCAGGCGGTGGACCACCTCACAAGCCGTGGGAAGGCTCGTGGGAGCCTGGGAGAACCCACCAGGACCAGACGTCAGACCACGGAGCCCTTCACGGGCTGTGGTCTTAATGACGGGCCGTGGTGGCGTCCGTCGTCTTGAGCCACCAGACCCCAACCTAAGTGAAGAACCACAGTGACCTTCACAGTCCGTGGTCCTTCACACGAGCCATGGTAGGGCTCGTGGACATAACCCCAGAAACCACGACCCACACGATGGACTATGGTCTTTGTGGCGGTCCGTAGTTGCATCCGTGGTCGGCCCCTGTCAAGTTTTTAGTAAGGTCACTTTGGTCTTTTCCCATATGCGTTGGACACCTAAACTACGTCGTTTAACCCCTAAACTATGTAGTTTTGGTCAGTTTTAGCCAAGAACCTACCTTAATCAATCATTCACCAAAAAAATCATCTATCTTAGAGCAAATCAAGAGAGAAAAGTCGAGTAGCCCTTCCAAGAACGTAACAAGTTTTCTTCAGTTCCAATCCCGATGTCGAAATATTTCTCTGTAAAATTCGTCACCAGGTATGTGAAATTTCACAAATGGGTTCCTTTCATCTAGTAGGTCCTTAGAATTCAGTCAATTTCTTGATTCTTTATATCATGTTTAGACCTAGGGTTTCTAGAACCTTAGATAAATTGTTGTGATTTAGCTGTTATGGTATTCTTATTCATATTATCATGTTTTCGTGACATTGTGCTTAGTTCCTTGCATGAAACTGAGAACCCTAGTTGTGTAAATTCATCTAGTTAATGAACTACACTAGCTAGGTCAGATAAACAAATATACATGCCTCAGATTTCGAATGTTTCATTGTCAATTATAAATGTTGCATTCTCAATTAGCATGTCAGAATATTGAGCTATGCAGTATAATTCAGTTATGATATATTGTTCACATTTCTAGTTGGGAGTAGGCTTAGATCAAGTGGACTAGGATTCAGCGTACCCGTATAGTCCAAGAACTACGTGTCCCGTAGGTTTATAAGTCCCCTCTGTGGGCATTACATTTAGTGATCACGTCAGTCATGCCTCTATACCCTTGGCAAAGTATATTGGGTCCTCTCGATGGGGAGTATACATCGAACGAACTCCATGCTTAGCTCACGTGGGTAGGTTTTCAGTATTTTCCAGCATGTTCAGATTATATCATTGTTCAGTATGTTGTTCAATTTATATGTTGTTCAGCTTTATCCTATCCTGCATGCTCAATACATTCCAAGTATTGACGCATACTCTGCGCTACAGCTTTTCATGATGTAGGTTTAGGTACTCAGCATCCAGATCACGCATAGATCGGCTCCCAATCTCCAGTTCAACAGCTTCAGTGGTGAGTCCTCATATTTCGAGTACAATAGACATATTTCTATATTTAGTCTTTTCATTTCAGTTTTCAATATTTGCTAGAGTTAGCTGGGGGCATGTCCTAGTAGCTTTAGTCAGCAAAGGCTTCTCTTCAGACATAGTTTAGTTTAAGCTTTAGAATGGAGTTTAACCTTTCATTTGTATTAAACTCATAAGTATCTTGATTTATTCAGAACAGCTTTGGGTATTCCCCACTATTAAGTTTTATCATGATTTAGCCTCTGCATCAGTTTAATTGTTATAGAAATATTTTGTCTGCTTATGATATGCCAGCTCAGGGTTAACTTGGGGTCACTCGTGATCCTAGGTCCCGTGTTTACATTAAGGGGGTAGCCTCGGAGAGTGACAATTATTTTTATAAAAATTCAATGATTGAATATGGAATCAACACAATCTTATTTTCTACAATGTAAGATGAAGATTAAAACATAGAAAATTGAGTATGATGTTTCATGATACATTTAAGATCCTATGATTTTATCAATTAAGACGTAAGAAATTAAAGGAGGTAAAAACAAATATGATGCATCATGATACATTTAAGATCCTATATTTCTATCAAGAGGTAAGAAATTAACTTTTTTGTTACCTTAGCTCAGCTGGTCATTAAATGGAGAAAATATAATGTATAAGTGACTATTCAATTGAAAATAGATTCTTAAAGTTTTCTGAGAGTCTTTTAGCCTTTAAGAGATTCTTATGCCAATAGAAGATAGAGAGAACTTATAGTATCTTTTATTTTTCATTTACTTTATATGATGGCATGAGATAAATTCAAATGGATAAACATGGTCAGTGAACATTCATATAGTCTGTGTCAGGTGAATATTTTTGTAGCATACATGAAGGAGTAGTTGGAGCTGTCGCAGAGAGGGTGTCAATTGCCTATGCCAGAACTGTTGTGGGGAGGGATAATGAACTCTTTCTTGGAGAATTGAGAATGACATATACTGACATGCTCCAAGCAATAAAGCTTTCATTTAAGTTAATCTTACCTCAATGTCACTAAATTTTATTGTATAGTAACTATTGGGTCGTATTTTTGTCTTCTTTAGACAAAGGTGGTTGTAGATGGGTCTTCTTTAGATAGAGGTGGTAGGGCTCAAGGACTCGAGGAAATCGATCTACACCTCAAATGCAACATTCTATCACATGCATGTCGCAAGCTTATGAACTTAAGCTCAACACATTAAGTAGAGACATTGCTAAACCCATTCAGCGGCTCATGTACTATACAAAATTATTGATATAATCTCTAGACTCATATTTGTAATCTTTTTTTTTCACCCGACCCATATTTGTAATCAACAAAGCAATGTCTCGTATTATCTGAAATTCTCTTATTTGTCTTCTGTATCATCTTTGATCACACACTATAAATGTCTAAGTAGTCAATTGAAAACACAAGGAGTTTGGCTTTGGTACCTTGTTAAGTAATTGGACAAAGAACTAAGTTTTCCTTGTTGAAATACACAATTAAGTTGACAATGTGTTCCAAATAAGCTGACAACGTTACCCTGGTGATCTGGTTCTTGTGGTAGCGTTTTGTTGCTTCTTTTGAATAGAATCTAAGATACATATCAAAATGTCATAGCATTTTACCACTAATGCAACCTTCCTCGCAACTTCAGTGTCCAAATCCAATAATTCTTGAGCTAGCGTTAGAATATTTGATTGTTTTACTGTGAGTAATGTTTAAGGGGTAAAACATTACCCACAGTAACATTTTAGGTCAGTAATTTGTGAGATTTGATTCTAAATTTGCAGAATTCAATGGCCCCTGGATTCAAAGGCATATATGCAAGACATATTTTGGTGTATGTTAGTTTTGTTCAGAAATAGATTGGTATATAGTGTATGTTTTTGTTTTATCTAATTTTGAAACTTCTGTTAAATACTTGTAAGTTTATAAGCTATTCTCTTATAGAATTTTCAAATACATTTTTTTTAAAATCATTAAAAAATAATTATTCATTTTTAACTCCCTCCCTGAGAATTTTCTATTTTTTTTCCTTTATTGATTTGAACTTGCAACCTTATTAATGGAGTTAGAAAGCTCAATTCTTCAAGTAAATATTTTTGTCTAATTTGGTGTTAATACGAGCATTTGAACATAGAATATTTTAATGTTAATTAGCGTAACTTAAACAAGTTATAAGTTTTTGTTGAATATTATAAAAATTTATATTTTGTATCGATGCTTTGATGTGTAAAGTGATGCGGGAGAAGGGGTACAAAAAGTTAGGTTTAATGGAACTTCACAATTTGGTGGGTCGGGTTTTAATACTTGGGTTAGGTAGAATATTAAATAGAGAATAGATTTTTAATACTAATAAAAATATATACACGTATGTGTTTTGTATGTGTCATGTAGGATAATAATATAAAAGTGGGACATAATATTTAATTGTGTATGAACAAATATGTACCTAAAGTTGGATGATAAGAGCGAATATATCAAAAAAATATAACTAAGGATAAATATAACATTTTTCTAAGAGTGAGGCAAGACCCTTTTTCATTTATCCAATTTTGTATAAAATGTTGCTCTACGGGACCTTGGCATTAAGTTGGTGAACATATTTTCCTGTTCTTCTTAAAATTGATTAGTGCCTACGGTTAACTACTTACAAGTTACACCTAAGAATAATAGATATTTGATTTAATTGTTAATGGGTTCAAAACTTTGGGAAAATGTTGTCAAATATTCAATTTTTTCGTTCATTTTTTTAAATTGAAACAATGTCAGTCCATCCATACCTGTAATATGCTGAAAATGGGATCAACTTGCAATTATTATCCGTTCGTCACTTAATTTTAGGGAAAAAGCCTTTTAAAGGTGTTTTAAAAAAAACATTTTATTTAAAACAGAGTTGAATAAAAGTTCAAATAATTTATTAGTGAAGGAATTAAATATCTTTAAAAAGCAAAAAAAAAAAAAAAAAAGGCTAATTTTGAATTTACACTTAAATTTATTTTGAACATTTGCTTTTAAATGAGTAGAGTTCTACTATCATCCAGTCATTCTTCTTATTTCAAAATGAAATTTGAACCGTCTTAATTTCAAATACACTCTAACTTATAATATTTACTCGAGTAGAGATATTGAACTAAACGACTAGTCTAATTTCTAAAGGTGTAGTTAAATTTAATAACTCTAAATGCGTATAAGAGATCTTAAAGTAATTCACACAACCTTAAACCATCGTAAAGTTTTTTAATAACTATGAAAGAATATAAAGAATTCAAGTTATTCTCGAAAATTTTAGAAAGAAATTTGATAATTAACGTAAATTCTTGTGATGATTCATCTATGTTAGATATAAAAAATAAAATAAAAAATGAAACGGAATAATAACACAAAAAATCAAATTCAAATTTGCTTAAATCTAAGAAAAGTACACTATTTGGGCCCAACTAATCTATTTGTTTGAAAGTTGGACCCACTTTCTTCAATTTTAGGCCCATTTTTCTCTGTTTGGTTGATCGAGAAAATGGGCCTAACTACTGATGGGCTTCACTTTATATGGTGCCTCGGCCCAAATATAGAGGCTGACTCAAAAAGAAGGCATGTAAGTTGAGCCTCAAGCTATCAATAAGTGCCTCAGCCCAGTGGGAAAATGGCCCAAATATTGTTTCATTTATTTGTATTTCGCAGGAAATGTTACACAATTTTTGCCATTTGATTTGGACCCACACATTTTTTAAAAAAAAGCGGAAGATTTAATTTTAGTGAAAATCACACCATATACACATTTAAGGGACAATATTACGAGTTTTAAACACTCTTAAAAAATTCTTCTTTATAACAGTTTATTTACGGGTTATAACATAATACTTAAATTTAACTTTATTTAAAAATCAATTACAATTTAATTTAAAAAATGATTAATCTCTTTATATTTTTATATTATTAATTATTAATAGTTAATTAATTTAATTGCAGCTCCTTTTTTAAAATCAAAATTATCAGTTACACGAATTTAGGGATTTACATTGATTAGACTTTCTTATTTACCGTTACACTCCAAATATCCCATACGCCAATCACAGTCCCCCCCCCCCCCCGGCACCCACGCCTATTAGTTTCTACACGCCACCACCCCATTACCCCATATTCACAATTTTCACTCTCATCTTCCTCACCACTCCACTACACCATATTCACAAACGTCCATCCAATCTTTCTCACAACCCCAATACCCTAACTTCACAATCGTTCCTCTCATTACGTTTCTTATCATTATCATGTCTAAGAAACACATTGAAACGCCTCGAAAGAGTGCCAGATTGGTTAAAGGAACTTCTATTGATGAAGTTCATGTTCCAACTTTAAATATATTAACTCAACCCCCCCCCCCCCCTCCGTCTAAAATTGCTGAAATTCTGGCGACGGGTGATTCATCTCAGTTGAAAGATTAAAAAGAGAAAAATAATGAAGCAAAGAAAAGGGGGACTCTGGCAAATCAAAAGGGGAAGAAGAGGAAGGGGAAAATTGTTGAAACCCCTTCTGAATCTGATTCTGATTTTGTTAGTGAAATAAAAAAGAAAAAAACAAAAAAAACAACAAATGTAGAAGTTGCTCAATCTTCAAAACCATCAACAAGAAGTACAACAAAAAAGAAGGAATCAGAAATACCAACATCCAAAAAACACAAAAAAGTTGTTAGGGTAAGTACTTTATTTAATTTATTTCCACATTAGTCAAAATAGTGATTTTTTTATATCACATTATGCTTATTGTTGTTTTCGAAACATTTGCTTGTGTGAAAATTGTTCGAACTATGAATAAAATGTGTATGGATCTGAGGTTAATGTTTGATTGTTGGATTTTGTATGTATTTTGATACAATATTGGTATGCGAATGGTATGAATTGTGTATTAACATTGGTGAGATTGTCTCTTAATTTCGTATATGGTATGAATTATTAAATTGATGTGAATAAAATTGTATGAATTGTTTAATTACTCTGTTTTGTATAAATTTAGAATAATATTGATATGAAATTGAAAATTTTCCTATTAAGAAGGATTATTTTTCAATTTATCCATTAATGTATTAAAATTGTTAATTATTGTTAGCATATTTTGATAAATTTATGAAAATAGATTGATGAATGCAATAGTGCACATGAAGCTGGTATGATGTTTGAATAAAATTGGTGTGCATTTTTTTTATAAATATGGCATAAGGCAGTACTAAAATTTATGTATATGCATGTGTATGAAACATGAATAATATTTGTATGAACATACTTTTATATTTATTTTTTTTATCAATGTTTACATGATTTTGATTTATTTTTTATTTAATTTATATGATATAATTTAATTATAACTATTTTTAAACTATAGTTACTACTGGAATGAAATTTGAATAATATTTATATGAAGTGTGTTTTAATTTAGTATAAACAATTTTATTGTATAGGCAAGGAAGATATACACACACTAGGCTTCATGTACAAACATGAATGTTTTTGATGATCTATTGAATTTCCTCGGGTAAGAGAGTTTTCAACAATTTCTCGAACAAACACCTTTTGGTGTATTTTATCACATACACCACATAAAGATTCAATGTCAACTATTGTGACATTTGATGATTCTTGAATCTGAAAATGTCAAAGACGACATGTTTGTTGTGAAAATAAACGGTACAGAATTACGTTTTGAAATCAAGAAATTTGCAGCGATAACTGGTCTTAAATGTGGACTTCTTACTGATTTTTTTCAGATCCGTATATTCTCAATAGACTTATCCTAAAATATTTTGGGGATATGACCAAAGTCCCTAAGTTAGACTTCTTCAATAAGTTTAAACATGCTAACTTTTTTTAGACTGAAGACCGCTTAAAAATTGGCATTCTGTATTTCATTACTTCATTTTTGACTGGTTCGGAGGCCTAAAAAACAACAATTCCTAAATTGTATTTTGATTTGGATGAGTCCGGTCAATATGTCAACTTCCCATGGGGCAATGAATGTTTTAGATTAACTCTTAAAGCTTACAGTCGTAGGTTGGGAAAAAATCCTACGTCATTCGAATTCAGTCAATTCCATATAGCGTTGCAGGTTTGGTTTTATGAGTGTTGTCATCCTTTTGACAACACAGTTGTTATCCGTGTTTCAAATGTCACACCGCGTATTCTCAACTGGAAGACATCGAATGAGAGTATTTTTTTCGATGACTTAAAGAATATGATTTTCAGAACACATGGCAACCAGGTTATCTTTTAGTTATTGTCCTTTACTAATTATAAGTTATTACATTTTTTTTTATAAAATTTACTTCTCACATCTTATTTTGTTTATCACAGCATAAATCCAGAAACATAGTGCTTACTGACGAAGAGATAAATGCCATTGATCAGATCATTTGCATCAATCTTCTAGTCACCATGAGACAGATTGACAAGCACATAACCGACATGAAAGCATATGTCGATAATTCGACAAAGTTGATAATTGAGGAGATTAGGTCTTCAAGAGGTCAACCAACACAAGCAGCACACCAACATGTATTAAATGGTATTAAAGGGTTTTACAAGTTAAAAAACTGAAACAATTAGTGTATCATGGTATGAAGTGTGTAGGTGCAAGTAATTATGAAATGTACAAATTTGAACTGAAGTTAGTATTATTTTGGTATGAAATTTGTATGACCAAATTTTATGCATGATTTTTCAATTTATGTCTATTTAATATTGGTATTAAATTGGTATGACCAAATGTTTATTCAGTATCTGTCTGTTTAATATTTTCCAGTTTTGTCTGTTTAATATTGGTATTAAATTGGTATGATTTTTTAGTTTTGTCAGTGGTGTTATAAAAATTCTATTAACTTTCTGTATTAATAATGTATTAAATGTTATTGTTCAATTTTTTATGTTGGTTCAATTTTGATATTAATACAGTATTACATCTATGAAAGGCAACATTAGTGAAATGTTATTGTTGTTTGTTTAAACTTTGTATTAATCTTGTATAAATTTTATATGAGACAGTTTTTTCGCATTATTTTATGATTGAATTTTATATTACGTCATGCATTAGGATGATGTCCGTCAACATGTTGAAGAATCTAAAAAATCTCCAATGAATCAGCCTTCAGTTTCAATGAGGGAATACGTTCATACTTCAAACATGGATGATATGAATTTCAATCCTATTATGATATGTATATTCACTTTCAAAGCATTTTTAACATTATTTTTTTTAATATATAAATGAAGCTCAGAAGTCAAATAACCAAACAGTTGGTGTTGTTTTTAATGCTGACATTCCTGGATCATCAAATTCAAAACCACCAACATTGGATGATTATCCGAATTTTACTATGACACAGATTGTTGCACTTGATTCAATTCTCAATGCTAATACAACCCCAGATGTGCAACCAAGAAATAGGAACCTCGGCAAGTATGACACATCTCCGTATATCCGGTTGTCAGAAGGCAAAAGTAGTTCAAGAAGAGTTCCTATTTTATTTCGTATTAAACATCCGCTTGAAAGTCACAATGGGTTTGAGGTTGCAGCTGAGTTGATCGATGAGTTTAACAAATGGGTTTTCAAAGATGTTTCATCTAGGCCTGGCAAGTATATGTGTAAATAAATCAATTTTTTTTCTTTTCAATATTATTCAATCAATTTGTATACACTGTTTTTAATATATTCTTATTGTTCACAGGAAATCAGCTTATTCAAAGCTCAAAGATAGTTTTGAACCTCAAATGGACTTTGGTGTTGTCAAAGTTGCAGAAAAGAATTTTTTCAACATAATGGTTAAACCTGGCAGGCATTGGGAAGACGGGGTAAGTCTTATATATCAACTTTTAAAATAGTTAATTTAAAATTCATATTCCAAATTTTTGTAATTATATTTGTAGTTTTTGTTTAAAATATATTTTAAAATATGCATATCCATGATGTATGCATATTGACTGATTTCTGAATAAACTTGGTATACAGTGTTCATGTATGCAATTAGTATGATTTTTGAATGAATTTGGAATAAAAATAAACTTTCATGAACAATTCACTAAACATGAGGTAGAATGAAATTTATATGCATTCTGTATATATTTGAAACATTTTTTTAATGGCTTTTTAAATGTTAACATGTTAATACCATTATGTATTATTTGCGACAGAAGGCAAAGTACTCTCCAATACCACTATCATACAGTACAGTTGACTGTTGGTTTATGACGTGGGTTGATAACATTGAAAAATAATAGAGAGAGTCAAATTGTGACATAAGATCCATTTCTCCCAACCACGATGTTGGACAGTGCATTAGAGGCATCAAACTGCTTGCCAGCATTCCTTGGAACAGTGTTGATGATGTCATTATTCCTGTCAATATTAGTGAGAAATTTCACTGATTTTTTGTTGTATTCAGAATCAAGCTTAGATGTCTACATGTATACGATTCGATGAAAGAAGAATCTGTTCACACCAAGAAAGTCAATGAAGCAGTTGGTAAACTTGCAACAATTATACCACTATTTTTTACGAGCACGAGATTTTATGGTAAAAGGCTTGATCTATATGCCAATAAACTCCCTAAATATGTACACAAGTCTCAATCCGTCCCACTTGATATCAAGCATATAATGCATGCTCCTCAACAAAAAGATAGTTCAAAGTACGTATTTCTATACTTTACTGATTTCATTAGAAAAGTTAACTTAATTTATTTCTTAAAATATTTTTTCTTTCTTATTTTTTTCATTTTTTCAGTGATTGTGGTTTGTACACATGTTTATTTGTTGAATACATCAGTAATGATGTTTTTTATATGCGTTCTATTGATATCGATGCAAAGTACCATCGTCAAAGGTATGCCACAATCCTATGGCATTATGGAAAAACAAAGAATGAGGATGACGCGATCAGTGAGAGTGAAGTTACTGGTACGATTGCTAGCAAATTTGGTAGACCTCGCATAACAAAAGAACATGTTTCGGATACCACCAATTATCCTACACCAAGATCACAGACAACAACTTAGATATAGTCTATTGCACCTTCTACTTTTTTAAAACAACATTTTATTTTATTTTAACTTTTGGACAATTTTTTTGTGTTAAAGTATTTGATGATATATAATATCATATGTTTTATTCCAGTCAGATATCATCTACAAATGAATTACCATTTTTTGGGATGCCAGTTATATACAGACTTCATACCAGTTATATACAAACTTCATACCAGTTGGATTCACCATTTGGGAGATATATTACGCATTGAATATACCATTTTTTGGGATGCCAGTTATATACAAATTGCATACCAATTTGATTCAATATTTAGACTTAATGATATTAATGTGTATTAGTAACTAGATTCAAAAATAATACCAATTTAGAGATCATGAACCAACTTTGTCTTATAAATAGTATCCAAACTGGACACTCATTGGATGAAACGTGTATAAAATCTAATTAATATGTGTATGACTCTGAATTTTAATGTTTGAATGTTAGGTATTGTATGAATTGTGATATAATGGTATGAATTGTGTTTTAACAATGGTGTGACTGTCTATTAACTGTGTATATGATATGAATTATTAAATTTGTATGAAAATAGCAATTTGTCTATTTATTGTCAAACGTGTATGAAATTGAATTAATTGTCAAACTAGCGATTTTTTTCTAAAAATATCACATTATGCTTACTTTATATTCTAAACATATTTTTGAATGAAACGTGTATGAAATCTGATTAATACATGTATGCCTCTGACTTTAATGTTTGATTGTTGGATATTGTATTAATTGTGATAAAATATTGGTACACAAATGGTATGAATGTTTATACGAAATTGATGAATGTTTATATGAAATTGATTTTTCGTTGGTATATATATGTGTGATATAAACTGAAGTTAGTATTTGAATGACACCTAAATAAGATTGGTATAAAGATTGTTTTAATTTCATTTATAGTAGGACACCAATTGGAAACCAAATTAATATTCATGATAACTTACATTAAATACTCAGGATACCAAATGCATTTCATAATTACCTTGTATAATTATTACTAATATTAACACTATCTTATATATTAAACTGAAATAAATTTTATTTCCAACAGTACGCAATTTGTATGATTAATAAATGCATCGCGTATAAAAAATGAACAAGATATTTAACACTTAGTTATAATGCATTTCACACCAATTATGTTTCATATCAAAACAAGACATGAGTCTAAAAGACAAAATAAAATTAAAATTTTATATAGTCTAAATAAATAAATAATTTTTTTTTTGCACAGGATAATTTGAACATGTCGTCCTGTTGTGGCCAACTTGACGACATCTACTGCAAGTAACTTTAGACCTTTTGAATTTTACATCAAAAAACCCCTTTCAGCGTTCAAGTTGCGGTCTTCCTACCGTTCTCTTTGGACCAAGCGGTATCAATTTAGGCTCTGAAACATAACTTGGTATATCCCATGTACTCTCGCATGGGAGAGGTTCAACAAGGATGGCATATGTATCTTGAAAATTCCTCAAGCTATAAAAAAGAGAGCAGTAATTTGTTTCATGTAGTCTTCTGTATCTAAGAATTGTCATTCCATGCCCGCATGGTATCTCATCATTTTGAAATCTTTTGCAACTACACATCTTAGTGTTTAAGTTTACTATGTACCACTTTGGTCCATCAACAACAGCATGCATATCAACTGTTGATGGTATTACCTAACACACAAAAATATTGATCATTAAAATGTTGTTACAAAAAAGGAAAAATACATAAAACCCCCCTGAACTTGGCACGAAAACTTATTTTAGTACTTCAACTACACGGGTGTTTATATACCCCCCTAATCTCATTTAAAGTGAATAAATATCCCCCTTAATGCTGACGTGGCATAAAGAAAATAGTCAAGCACGTCTTTCTTTTTGATTAAAAAATTGGTCTCACTAATATATGTATTATATAATAATTAAAAAAGAAAAAGAAAATCACCCACCCAACCACCCCTACTTTCATCTTCTCCAAACCCACCCACCCCCAATTCTCTTTTTCTTCTTCTGCAAAACCCCCCAGCCCTTTTCACTTATTTTGAACCCCTTATCTCGCCCCTGTCCTTCTTCGAACACCCCCATTATACCCTACCTCACCTGCATCTTAATCTTCATCTTTTCTTTTTTTTTCCAGATCTACTAAAGAGAGAAAAATCATTAAACTTCGTTCCGATCAAACTTGAGATATCTGTCAAACAAAAGAAAATTTCATTAACACATTTTTATGATTTCAAAAATTATGATTGTTGTATGTCACGAAAAAATAAGGGTTTTTGAAGATGGAATATTGGAAAGGATTTTTTCTTTTTTTACTATAGGGTCGAATTCATCTACATTTTCTGTTGATTTATTTGTCCTCAAATACCAAAGAGAGCAATAAATCAGTAAAAAAATCAATGTAGGTCCATATTTGTTGCAATCTCACATCAATGGATATTGATAGAAAATGTATGAGAATTTTCTCAAAAGAAATTGGTGAAATTGTTAGAAGATATTGAGGTTGAAAATAGAGAAGTCATTAGTGAAAATTAATGATAATCAAGCAAGAACTGAGAAAACACTAATGGAGGTGGAAGGTAGTGCTTCCATTACAGAGAGAAGGAAAAAAAATTAAATTTTAAAAATTGATTTCTGACATAGGAGAGAGAAGAAAAAGGGAAGGAAAAAAACAAATTTTTAAAATTGATTTCCAACACTGACGCGGCAATGATGTGGCGTTGATATGGCAATGACTTGGCGCGTGTGTAATATACTTGCCATTGTGAGACTGGTTTTGTATTCTTAGGGTGGTATTTATTCACTTTAAATGAGACTAGGGAGGTATATAAACACTCGTGTAGTTGAAGTACTAAAGTAAGTTTTTGTGCCAAGTTCGGGGGGGGGGGGGGGGTTATATATTTTCCCTACAAAAAAACAAGCCACTAAAAAAGGTTTGAATTATAGATTCAGAATGGATATCAAATTAATGTACTGTTTATTCTAGTTGGCAATTTATACTAAATTAATTCAATAATCATACTAATTGCATACCTGAATACATTTAAATAATAATGAATAAAGAAAAAATCATACCCTCATACTGCTAAACAAAGCAATACTTTTCTGGAGCATAAGATCATATTTTTTTGTAAGCTCTAATCTAGTTTTTGCAACCTCCTCGTTGTGCCTATGAATCCATCTTTGAACTGTTACCCTCATAAATTCAAGAAGTGAAATCACGGGCAACCTCCTTGCTATCTTGTTAACATTATTCAAAGATTCGGCTATGTTTGAAGTCATGGTCCATGTTCGCTTACATTTTGAATAAGCCCTTGACCACTTCCTATAGCCAATATCATATAAATAATCTCATATTCTTGGATCTATCTGATCTATTCTTTGCATAATCGCCTCAAATTGTTGTATTGTATAAGCCTTTGCCATTGTAAAAAATAGCTTCTTCAAATCTTCAGTATTCCTATGGAAGTTCTTCAAAACATTACAACATAAGTGTCATATGCAAGCAAAATGTTCCAATCCAGGATATACTCCGGCAGTTCCTTTCCATATGCTCTCGTTTCTATCTGACATAAAACACATGTTTTCCCTTTCTCCATATGTTTCCCTAAACTGTTCAAAGAACCAGGTCCACGATGCATCATTCTAAGAATCCACTATGGCATAAGCAAGTGGAAGTATGTGACCTGATGCATTAATTAAAAAAAAAACATCATACAAATTGAAAACACACCTTATATCATATTTATTATTGATTATAAATGTAAAAGATTCAAAAAATACCTCCTGGATCCATAGTGCTTGCAGTCAACATTGTACCACCATATGAGTCTCTTAAAGTTTCCCCATCAACAACTACAATTGGCCTACAATACTCCCAACCTCTAAAACATGCTTCTAATGCAACAAATGCATACAAGAATTTATATCATTCCGTCCTTTCTAATTTTAAAATCGAACCAGCTTATGTCTGCTCCAATATGTATAGATAATCTAAAAGTTTTTCAGTTTTTACAATTAGATATCTGAGCATTACAACACAACAAATATACTAGCTAGAAACAAACTGGACACCAATTATATTCAAATTAGACACAGAATAGATATCAATTGGATACATAAAGGAAACCAAATGGATATTGGAAATTCAATCTGTAAACAAATTGCATGCTAGATTGTTGCATTGTTAAAATTCACACCATTTTAGTCCATAATATAAAATACAAAATTTAGTTCTAAAAGAAAACTGGAAGTTTGGCATATGACTCGGTTGGATCTCCACACACCAATTTTATCGCCTTTTCTTTAAATCTCCAGGCATGCATGTATGTCAGCGCAACATCATGCACTTTCAACACGTCTTTCACTATATCTTTTGGAGTGTATACAGTCGATGGATCAATAAATTTATCCATTATTAAAACAGCTACAACGTCAGTTATTCCCTGACGCCTTGCATACACTCTATCTCTAACGGAACAAGTGTGTTCCGCACAGTACTTTCTGATTTTAAATAGCTTTGATTGATTCAAACATGATGAGTTCATCATCCAGGAACAATTATTAGCAGGACACTTCAGGTAATAACTGTTTAAAAAACAAAAAAAAATCATCAAAAACTGATATACCAAATACACTCAAAATAAATACACATTCAAATAATCAATTAAATCCTTACCAAGATGAACTAGAACGAGATACAAGAAATCTGAATTTTTTCACAACTCCATCATGTCGCATCACCTCCGTAAGTGTTTCTTTATCATTGTAAATCTGATTTTCAACTATAAATAAATTAGAAAGGTCACTGATTACTCCATTTCCTTCATCAGTATTTTCATCGACAACTCCATCTAAATTCACTCTTATCAAGCGGATGGAGTTGCTGGAGTATAAATCAAAGTTAGTTAATGTTCTACTAACATCAGAATGTCTCATATCCACAACAATTATAGAATCCTCATTATCTATTGCTATATTCTTCAAAGTTATGCACAATGGATATTTCGTGAAGAAATCTACATTAGCTTTCTTTTGATCTAAAAAAACACCCACACCAATATCATTGTGGATACTAACAGGGGGACATCTACCACTAACTATATATTTTATCTCTATATTGTGAATATTAGCATCTATCATTAGATGCGATGTTATCGCACTTACTAGACCATTATAAAGACTAGAATACTCATAAATAATCCCCTCCATCTGAAAATCAATATATTTCCCTGTTTCATTAAAAAAATAACAATTAGTCTTACATAATACAAAAAAAAAAAAAAATTATACACACTTGTCATTATTTTTTCATACAAAAATCATTCAGACAGTAAACTACAAACAAATTTCATTAAAAAATAAAATTTCAGATTTCATACCCACTTAATACAAATTTCATACGTACAATCATCATTTATACCAGATTTATATATTTCTCATACCAAATAATTCATTCCTTTCGCACAAATTTATACATAATTGACAAAACTTATATAAACAATAACATTTTTCATTTCATACTAACTTAAAACATTTTTCATACACTCATTCAAAATTCTAAATAACTTTTATTACTAACTAGTTAACACACTTTCAAATCAACTTAAAACAACTGTCATACAATTCTTCAAAATTCTAAATAACCTTTTTTTCACATTAATGAATACACTTTCATACCAAATTCATTACACTTACACTAACAAATTAATTCAAAACTATACATTTTAATTTATTTTTTCAGGAAAAAAAACAGTAATTAATATTATAATTTTAAAATACATACCCAATATACAACGATAAAAATATTTATATGTTATACATTTATACTCAAATCTTTCATATATTGCGGCAACTTCTCACGAAATCATTGTTTTTGCCAGTATAAAAATAACCAAAAAAACAAAAAATATGGTGACATTAAGCCCCTACCAAAAAACAGAAACTTACCAAGAAAATCACTAATATTACAGTTTCACAACAACTAATAGGTATTATGAACAAAAAGTATTGTTTATACAAAAAACCATATCACATTCAATATAGTGACGATTTACAAAAACAAAATCACAAAATGTGATTTACAGTTTCATTTTTTTTCATTGCACTGAAATCCAAATACAAATAGTAAACAATTAAAAATATTTACCTGAAAGATCCCATCTTCCGCCATGTTTAATTAATATTGATACGTAGTTGTCCATCACAAAAAAAAAAGTCAGGATTTTTCAAACAAAAAAAAAACTTCAATTTGTCGCCAGTGACAAATTTTCTGGAAGAAAATCGAAGAGAGAGAAACGTGAAAGAAAAATGGATAAAATCATATTTTTGAATTAATTTTAACAAATTAGAGTGAATTAAGGAAACTGAATATTCTTAATTAGTTTGAAATTCCTTAATTCATGCTAATTAATAATTATCTTAAATTAATTCAAATTTAATTGACACCCCTGTTTCCGTTTTTTTCATGTTTTCCTTCAGAAACGTTTTATTTAAAAAAAATTTATCTTTTTATTCATTTAAAATAAAATGTTTTTAATTATTAAAAATAACTTTTTTTTTAATAATCTGTTACAACCTGAAATTTTTAATATTACAACTTGAAAGTTTGATTCTATTGCTATAACTTGAAAATATTAGTCTAATTTATGTCATATATGAAATTTTCACTTAATTTTATACAAATCCATTCCCTATCTTTTCTCTCCCATTTTCTTTCAATTTCTCCTAAAATATCTCCCCAAATCAGTTTTTTTTAATCGGTTGGGGCCCACTCATTTTTAAAAACTGAAGATCTATTTTTATACAAATCCATTAGCTATCTTTACTCTCCAAATTTTTTTTTCAATTTCTCCTAAAATTTCTCCCCAAATCTGAATTTAAAAAAAAAACTTATATATAGTTTCCACTAATACATATTTTTAATTACATACAATTTTTTAAAATTATAATATATAGTTCCACTAATACAAATTTTTAACTATATATATATAGGGAGAGAGAGATTTTACTTATACATATGTATACATATACAATCGGCAAGCCTAATACAAAGAACATATACATATATTACTTATAGTTAATACAAAATTTTATTTATATACAGATTCCACATATATATATATATATATATATATATATATATATATATATATGCATATATAATTGACAAGTCTAACACAAAGAACATATACATATACAAAAAAAAATTGTATTTACGTACAAATTCCTTCCCCCCTCCACACTATATATCCATACACAATTGACAAGCCAAACAGAGAGCATATACATAAACCATTTACAACTAATACAAAATTTAATTTATATTTTGTTTATAAAAAATTGTATACAAATTAAAGGTATAAGAATTTGTATATAACTTAATTTGTAAAAGTATTTTTTCTTTTTGTATAAAAGAAAACTCATTATGTACCACAAATGAAGAAGACTTAGAAGGAAAGGAATCTTATTACAATATAATGTGCGTAGTTTAGCGATTTTATTTTTTTTGGTAATAGAAGTTACCGCCTTTTAATTTTTATTTTTTTAATCAAATTGTATATAAAAGGGGAGGAATCCCGAAATATACAAATTAACAACTCCATAGCAAACATAAAATTTGTTATGAAGCACAATTATACAAACTATAGTTATAGCATACAAATATAATGTTTATCTTTGTTATACCTAAAATTTGCTCATATACATATGGGGTGATTGCTTAAATCTATATATAAAAAAAAAAGTACAGTGGATGGCTGAAGGGTCACATTATGTTGTAATTTCTCACCCAGGCTGACCTCAGCTCATGTAAAGGTTTCAGTTAATTAGTTATTATTCAACTTTTCTTTGGCGCCCCACTGAACAACAGTTCTTCGCCTTACTATATTTAGAATAGTGGTTGATCCTTCAGGAGTTACATTCGTAACTTAATGTAATGTTATGTTCACACGGTGACGGACCTTTTTGGATATATAATCCAAGTCGAGAGTAGAGTTACAGGATAAGTCGTTTGATGGAAAACTACTTTCACGTTTGGTTCAGAGAGCACTTTTTCGTTGAGAATTCCTCGTTCCCTTTCGTGTGAATTCCCCAGCGGTGAATTTCAAACTTGTGGGGGCCTATGCTTTCCCGGTGGATGAAAACATTCTTTTGGGCGGCCAATCGCAATCGCCTCCGTGGACGGAAGTCCTTGTAGATTGGGGAACTTCTCGCTCAGAATCAAGTGTGAACCAAGCCCAAAAAAATGCCCCCGCAACAACGGTTGGTGTGAGGGCAGAGATCCTACCAACCCTTTAATTACCAGCATGGGGAGTGGCGATGGATGTCAAGTTAAACACTACAACGATAAAAATATTTATATGTTATACATTTATACTCAAATCTTTCATATATTGCGGCAACTTCTCACGAAATCATTGTTTTTGCCAGTATAAAAATAACCAAAAAAACAAAAAATATGGTGACATTAAACCCCTACCAAAAAACAGACACTTACCAAGAAAATCACTAATATTACAGTTTCACAACAACTAATAAGTATTATGAACAAAACGTATTGTTTATACAAAAAAACATATCACATTCAATATAGTGACGATTTACAAAAACAAAATCATAAAATGTGATTTATAGTTTCATTTTTTTTTCATTTCACTGAAATCCAAATAGTAAACAATTAAAAATACTAATCTGAAGGATCCCATCTTCCGTCATGTTTAATTAATATTGATATGTAGTTGTCCATCACAGAAAAAAAATCAGGATTTTTCAAAGAAAAATGAACTTCAATTTGTCGCCAGTGACAAAATTTCTGGAAGAAAATTGAAGAGAGAGAAACGTGAAAGAAAAATGGATAAAATCAGATTTTTGAATTAATTTTAACAAATTAGAGTGAATTAAGGAAACTAAATATTCTTAATTAGTTTGAAATTCCTTAATTCATGCTAATTAATAATTATCTTAAATTAATGCAAATTTAATTGACACCCCTATTTCCATTTTTTTCATTCTTTCTTTCAGAAACGTTTTATTTTAAAAAAAAAATTATCCTTTTATTCTTTTCAAATCAAATGTTTTTAATCATTAAAAATAACTCTTTTTTTTTTAATAATCTGTTACAACCTGAAATTTTTAATGTTACAACTTGAAAGTTTGATTCTACTGTTATAACTTGAAAATATTAGTCTACTATATGTCATATATGAAATCACGTAATTTTATACAAATCCAATCCTTATCTTTTCTCTACCATTTTCTTTCAATTTCTCCTAAAATATCTCCCCAAATCAGTTTTTTTAATCGGTTGGGGCCCACTCATTTTTAAAAACGGAAGATCTATTTTTATACAAATCCATTAGCTATCTTTACTCTGCCAGTTTTTTTTTCAATTTCTCCTAAAATTTCTCCCCAAATCATAATTTTTTAAAAAAAATTATATATAGTTTCCACTAATACATATTTTTAATTATATACAATTTTTTAAAAATTATAATATATAGTTCCACTAATACAAATTTTTAATTATATATATATAGAGAGAGAGAGATTTCACTTATACATATCAATACATATACAATCGGCAAGCCTAATACAAAGAACATATACATATATTACTTATAGCTAATACAAAATTTTATTTATATACAGATTCCACACACACACACACACACACACACACATATATATATATATATATGTATGCATATACAATTGACAAGTCTAACACAAAGAACATATACATATACAAAAAAAATTGTATTTACATACAAATCCCCCCCCCCCACACACACTATATATACATACACAATTGACAAGCCAAACAGAGAACATATACATAAACCATTTACAACTAATACAAAATTTAATTTATATTTTGTTTTTAAAAAATTGTATACAAATTAAAGGTATAAGAATTTGTATATAGCTTAATTTGTATAAGTATATTTTTTTTGTATAAAAGAAAACTCCTTATGTACCACTAATGAAGAAGACTTAGAAGGAAAGGAATCCTATTACAATATATTGTGCGTAGTTTAGCGATTTTCTTTTTTTTTTTGGTAATAGAAATTATCACCTTTTTATTTTTATTTTTTTAAAATTAAATTTTATATAAAAGGGAAGGAATCCCAAAATATACAAATTAACAACTCCATAGCAAACATTAAATTTGTTATGAAGCACAATTATACAAACTATAGTTATAGCATACAAATATAATGTTTATCTTTGTTATACCTAAAATTTGCTCATATACATATGGGGTGATTGCTTAAATCTATATATAAAAAAAAAAGTACAGTGGATGGCTGAAGGGTCACATTATGTTGTAATTTCTCACCCAGGCTGACCTCAGCTCATGTAAAGGTTTCAGTTAATTAGTTATTATTCAACTTTTCTTTGGCGCCCCACTGAACAACAGTTCTTCGCCTTACTATATTTAGAACAGTGGTTGATCCTTCAGGAGTTACATTCGTAACTTAATGTAATGTTATGTTCACGCGGTGACGGACCTTTTTGGATATATAGGGTGTGTTTGGTATGAAGGAAAATGTTTTCCATGGAAAATGTTTTCCTAGAAAATGTTTTTTTGGAAAACAAGTTGATTTTTGACTTATTTTCTCATGTTTGGTTGGTGAGTAGAAAATGTTTTCCGAAAATGATTTTTAGTGTTTGATTTATGAATGAAAAATATTTTTGAAAAATTTCTTTTATTTTTACTAGAATAGAAAATAATTGTTGAAATTGAAAATATTTTTTAAAAACAAACTTAATTTTTTTTTGGGTGTGGGGGCTGGTAGGGGGTGGTTGGGGTGGGGGGTAGGGGGGGTCGAGGGTAGGGATGAAAAATTGAAATTTTGAAGTTAAAAATATTTTTAAAAAACAAACTTAAATTTTTTTTTTGGGGGGAGGGGGGCGATAGGGGGTGGGTGGGGGGCTGGTAGGGCGTGGGTGGGGGTGAAAAATTGAAATTTTAAAGTTAAAAATATTTTTTAAAAACAAAGTTAATTTTTTTTTTTCGGGAGTGGGGTGTGGTAGGGGTTGGGTGGGTGGGGGATCGAGGGTAGGGGTGAAAAAATGAAATTTTGAAGTCGAAAATATTTTTTAAAAACAAACTTAAAATTTTTTTTGGGAGTGGGGGGCTGGTAGGGATGTGGGGGCTGGGTAGAGGGGTCGAGGGTAAGGGTGAAAAAATGAAATAATATTTTTTAAAAACAAATTTAATTTTTTTTCTTTTTGAAGGGGGTCGGGGGCTGATAGGAGGCTGGGGGCGAGGGTAGGAGGTGGGGGGGTGTAAAAAAATAAAAAATTGAAATTAGAAATATCTTTTAAAAATAACTTTTAATATTTTTTTGGGAGGGGTGGTTGTAGGGGGTGGAGGTAGGGGTGAGGGTGGGGTAAAAATATTAATTTAAAAACAAACTTTAATTATTATTTTTTTGGGGGGGCTGGTTTGAGGGTAGGAACCAAATAAATTGATTTTTTCAATAATTTTTTTTTAATTGGAAGAGAGTTTTGGAAAATGTTTTCCTTAAGTTTTGAAGGGAAGTCATTTTCCTTAAATTTGAGGAAAATGAGTTGATTTGGAAAATATTTTTCAAAACATTTAACCCAACCAAACATGAGAAAATTGAAAAACATTTTCCGGAAAATATTTTCCTTCATACCAAACACACCCATAATCCAAGTCAAAAGTAGAGTTGCAAAAAAAGTCGTTTGATGGAAAGCTACTTTCACGTTTAGTTCAGAGAGCACTTTTTCGTTGAGAATTCCTCATTCCCTTTCGTGTGAATTCCTCAACGGCGAATTTCAAACTTGTGGAGGCCTATGCTTCCCCGGTGGATGAACACATTCTTTTGGGAGGCCAATCGCAATTGCCTCCGTGGACGAAAGTCCTTGTAGATTGGGGAACGTCTCGCTCAAAATCGAGTGTGAACCAAGCCCAACAAAATGTCCCCGCAATAACGGTTGGTGTGGGGGCAGAGATCCTACCAACCTTTTTCTTACCAGCATGGGGAATAGCGATGGATGTCAAGATGAAGACTCATCAGCGCCAATTAGGGTGTACAAGAGATAGTTGGATCATAAGACTTTCTCTCACATCCCACTCCCTTCCATGAGATAGTCAATTTTAGCATCTTTGAAGAATCATATTCAGAAAAAGAAAGAAAACGATCTATTTCTTTCGATTGAACGTCAGTACTTTTGGAGTCTATCTATGTAGGTGTGCAAAACAACAGAGTCACTACTCTTCGGGAGGCAAAACAATTCCATAAAGTGAGAATTCCTCTCAATTCATTCTCTTTTTTAGTCTGATTATGGCATGTATCACGCTCATCTATTCTATAATCAAAGAAGAAGCCTATCTCTAACACCCCAGAAAAATTTTGAGCTAAGAATTGAACCATCATTCGTTGTGAGTAGGATTTTACTGAGGAATTAAAATTTTTTAAGTGTTAATTTCACTAGATGTAGCACCTTGAGTTTGAAAAAGAACTAAATTGGAAATAGCAAAATCTGAAATTTTGCAAGTTAGGCTAAGTATGAGTTTTGGATCGACTTCAAACAACCATAACATCTAGATCAAGATGACTTAGGTGCGATATCAGATACCCTAGGCAAGATATTTGAATTATCTTTCCAACGCCACCAATTTTCTCAGTTTCGAGTTCGTATGAGGGAGATATGTCTATTCGAAGTTGGGCTGTCTAGATAAGGAAAGTCAAAACCGGATTTTAGAGGGGTATTTTGGTCTTTTCCTTACCCAATCAGGTTTAATTCATTTTTAGTAAGGTTTTAAGGGTATAATCCTATTAGGTTCAGTTTTATAATCCTAAAATACGCCTAGGGTTTTAGTTTAAGAGTTGAAGAGGAGAAAAGAGGAGAGGATCAAGCGTTCATCGAGATTCTTGCATCATGTTGCGAATTTTCTGGGTTTAATCCCTAAGAGGTATGTAAGCTTCCATAGTGTTGGGTTAGTTCACCCACACGCCAATCATTCAGCGAAATTTCATTCTCGAAGTTGAAAGATTAGAGTTCTTGATGAGTTCTTGATAAATACTCTTGAAGTTCATTCTAAAACTTGTTGTGTTGGGGTTTTGATGATTTCTTGAGATAAAATTTAGTAATTTGAGTGTTTTTTGAGTATATTAGAGTGTACTTATGTTAAGTAATCGAATCCAAGAGATTGGGGAAGAAACCGTTTGATTCTAGGCGAGTTAGGGTGAGAAAACGAGCAAGGAAAATTCATCGAATTTTCTGGGTAGGGGCCTGGCGCGATGCGCCAGCCAGAGCACCCCAAACCCTCCTCTGAAGTTTATGGGCTGGTGCCCCGCTCCACCCATAGTGCCAGGGTCGCCTGCCCCATCCAGTTTGTCGTCGATTGCCCCGTTTGAGTTCGTTTAAAGTGCACCTTCACTCATTTTCGATTCTAACTACTCTAAGCTACTTCTAAACACCTAAAATCATTCCTAACATGATCAGAACCTTGAATTCATAATTCAAATTCAAGGTAGAGCTAAGAGTTAAGTTTTGAGAGTTCTTTCGAACATTCTAAGAAAGTCCCTTTGAGTCCTTTTGTGGAGTCTTCTACAACTTCTAGTAACTTGTTTCAAGACTCGAGCAAGTGAGTGTGAGGATGAGAAGAATGTACTCATGAGTCTACTTTGTCATCACGAGATCCTTCATATCATGAACCATAACTCTTGAATTCATAATTCACATTCAAGAGAGAGTTAAGAGTAGAGTTCAAGAAAGTCTTTGAGTTTAATTGTGAATCCTTTGAGATCAACTATTGATTTGAACTAAGTTTTGAGGAAGTAAGTATGAGAATGAGAAGAGTTGTATCATGAGTTCCATAATGTTATGTAGACCTACGAGTCAAGTCGTTCATGCCCATAAATTCCGCATGAACTCCATAAGTTGAGTATCTATGAGAGGAGTAATATCTCCATGTCCTAAGTCTTAAGTATTGAGTTTCTAACCCATTTGAGATTACATTCCTAATCATGGGACTATTACATGTTACCTATGAAGTCCTTGAGTTGGGTTATTCATGTCCATAATTCTGCATGAACCCTATAAGTCGAGCAGTCTTGAAACGAGAAGTATCTTTGAGTCCTTGAGTTGAGTAGTTAATGCTCATAATATTGGATGAACCCTCTGAGTCGAGCATTCTTGAAATGAGTAGTATTAGTGAAGTTCTTGAGTTTCAAGTATTGAGAACTATCTATGGTTATTGAAAACCTTGCATCGAGTCGTTCACGTCCATAATTCGGCATGAATCATATTTTAAGAAGTCTTTTACAAACGTTTTAACTTTGTTTTAAGACTTAAGTTTTGAGTTAAGCAAAGAGTAAAGAGTAAAAAGTTGAAGTTCATTTCTTCAAAAGTATATGGGGACTATGTATTCCCAAAAGAGTTTACAATGTTTTCACATTTAAATAAGAACGGAAAACTGAGATTTTCAAAAGAGCCTTTGAGCTAGTTTTTTAGCAAAGAGTCTTTGAGCTAGTTTTTCAGTAAAGAGCCTTTGGGCTAGTTTTCAGTTAAAGAGTAAATGCTTTCACAATAAAGCAAGAGAGGAAACCTTGATTTCCAAGATAGCCTTTGAGCTAAGTTTTTGAGCAATTATCTCAAATCACAGAAAGAGTATGTTTTTAAAACATAAAGAGCTAGTATATTTTGGGAGTAATATTGAACACCGATATGGGGGAGGGTTCAGAAAACCCCAAGTCGCCATAAACTATGTAGCCATCATGGGTAGAAAAGGATCATACTTTTTAGATGAATCTTTTTCGCATAGACTAGTGGATCCACTTAGTAGTTCAGGTCCTATACATGTGGCAAGGTATAGGATGCGTTGGCAGCGTGAGGAAAATCGATGTATCATCATAATAACTCTTATGTGATGGTTGTCGGTTAGAGAAACTTCCACAATAGTATTTTGTATTTTTATATACATCAGATTATTGGTATTTTTTTACATACGTCTCAGAGTTATATGTATCTTTGCATACACACAGAGTTGGCATCATGTTTTTAAACAACTTTTCTTTATATTGCACATGTTTTAAATTGCTTTATAGTGAAATGAGTTCAGTTATGTTGAGTTGAGTTGAGCCAAGTAAGTTCTTCAGTTTCTTTTAGATTCTTTTCAAGCTTATGTTATGCTTTAGAATTCCCCTTACATGCTCATACATTCCACGTACTGAGCCATTTGGCCAGCATCTTCTCATGATACAGACACAGGTATTCAGGATCATCAACATGAGCTTCGTTGATACATCCGAGAGTTCAAATTAGCTATGGTGAGCCTCCTTGCATCCGGAGGATTTCATTTACTTTTCAGTTTAGTCAGGATGTCGTAGGTCTTGTCCCGACTTCCATCTTTTTCAGTTAGAGGCTTCATAGATAGTAAGTATAGTTGAGAAGTCTGTATTATTCATTTATTTTATTAAATGTTTTAAAGAATTAAGTTGCCTATTTTATGGCAAGTGTTAAATATATTATTTTTATTCTAAGTTGATTCATTTGAGTTAAAGTTTTGAAAAGTTGAGTTTATTGAATTTTATTCGGTTTTAAGCTTTTGCATGCTTAAGTTAGTCTTCCACTTGTAGTCAGCCAGGATGAGGGTTCGCTTGGGGACCAGCAATGGTTCTTGAGTGTAGGCCACGTCCAGGGTGTAGACTCGGGTCGTGACACTATCCTTAGCAACGTGTCATTCCTCGGTTGTCATCTTTGTCTTTGTATTTGTCTGAGTTGGGAATTTCCTAATGAATTACCTTCTTCGAGGCATGATCGGGGGGCGGGATTTCCCTCTTCAATGGTACGGTACTAGCACAATAAAAGATCCTATGAAAAGAAAAGAAAATGGAATTGAAAGTTCCTTGCCTCAGACTTCGAGTTAACAGAGATGAATGGTAGAACTTTTGGCCTTACGAGACGCGGGCAACTTTGTTATTCAAAGGGATAGAAGTTAGAAAATGTTGGAAGAGTTGGCCTTGAGCCTGTTCTGGGTTCTATTAATTAATAATTAGATTGTGCCAGGTCACTAAACTTAGAATAGGAAATTCGAAGAAGGAGTGAATCCGACCACTTCACGCTAAAGTTCATACTCATACTGATCTACGAACCACCCTTCTCTTTGATTTGTCCTTTTCTTCAGAGCTTCAGATGCCAACCAGTCAGCCACGATCTTACCTTCTCTCTTTTCTATAAATATGCTTACAAAAGCATTGCCAATCCCTTTGAACAAGATTCATGCAAGCCACACGACGTACTTTCCTTTCTTTGAGCGACTGACCTGGAACAGGCCTAAAGTGCGCAACTTATCCTTCTCTTCTCCGTTTCGTGGCTATCGGACCTGAACCCTTTGAAAGTGAGAAAAGAAGTGTAGTAGCCTATCCAGGTTTGGAGAGAGACGGGACCGGTTATATAATAGGGGAAGTAGATGCAAGTTTTTTCTTTCAATAGCCAGCCAAATGACTACAGGATCATCGGTCTACTCTACCTTAATTCACCATTTCGAACCTTATACATAAGGTTTTTCCTGTGTTCCAGGTCTATAAAGACTACAAACTGTTTATTTTTTGTGTTC
The DNA here is from genome assembly GCF_900185275.1 of Solanum verrucosum. NCBI lineage: Eukaryota > Viridiplantae > Streptophyta > Magnoliopsida > Solanales > Solanaceae > Solanum > Solanum verrucosum. Next base: position 441,543 of record NW_026020129.1, on the reverse strand, counting down.
CAGGTCAATAAAATCTACAAACTAGTATTGCTAACAAGAAGCTAACAAAGCGAGGCTACTAAAGAAGAGCTTGTTTCGGTTTCAGATACGAGAATAAGAAAAACGGCAAAAATCGTCAATTTCTTACTAAAAGAAATTATTACCAACTTTTTCCCAATTGTCATCACTATCAATATTTGTGATAGTTATTACCTAGGGCCTGTGCGCACACGGGCAACCACGTCTAGTATACATTAGAAAGATAACTAACCGAAAGATAGGGAAATGTTAATGTTATCAATTGAGATTGTTTGTTACCTGCAAGTTGACAGTGGAAAGATCAAAAATGTCAAGAATTTGCTCTTTAAGTGAACGTCTGATACTGGAATCGTCAAACCTGAAATAAAAAGTAAAAGTAACATTACAAGTCAAAATTTCATCCTTAACTATTTATTAATCCATGATCTATGTATCTCAACAACATATAGAGAGACTAACTTCCCGCAAGAAAATAGGAAAAAAGAATGTGAAACCAGATTTTAAATTTCACTTTTTTTTAAATAAAAAAAAATCATTTTTCTCTTCTTTTTCTGTCATTCCTCTCTAATGAGATATCACCACAACTTTCAACCCTAACCATTACCACCACTTCCTTAAATAACTAAAAACCACAATCCTTCTCTATGTTTTCATTATTCATAATTTTCTGTCACATTTTTGTACCACTTGATCCATCACTTGACATACTATAAATCTTTTATCTCCATTGATGCCAATAAATCACCATTAAAATATTTTTAATAATTGTACATAATACACTTTACCTAATTTCACAAAGACATTTAAGCAATTATTTTTTTACCCAACAAAATAACCAGAACTGCTCATGCTCAAATCTTTATAAGTTATTATTTTCTTCGTCTTATAGATTTTTAAATTCAAATAAGTCTATTTTTGTTCATAACTTTTTTATATATTTTGAATTGTCAGTTATTATAACTTATAATACTTTTCTGTAATTTACAAATATATAAATTTCATTTTTTAAAAAAAATTAATTTTTTATACATAATTTTGTAAATTAAATTTAAAATGTTTAACTGTAAATATAAAATGAAAAGTATCACGTAAATAGAAGTATTTCCTTTTCTTGTAATATTGGCAGAAGGACAAAAATAGAATCTGAAACTTCCATATAAAATAGAATAAAATCATCACAAAAATGGAACCCAGCAATTACTTTCCAAATTTTTTTACATAGAAGCACGACAAAGAGATCCTTTTTCCATAAATTTGGAAAAAATTAGTACGATACAAAAATAGTATCTTAAATGGAACTTTCACCCAAAATGAAACTAAAGACATTCAATGTTTAATTGAAACAAGGCTCAGTTGAAATATCTAAATATAATCTATATATTTATATAAAGCTGGAAATAGGCAAAGCTGATGTGGCATGCCTTATTGATCAGTATTGCTATTTATGTATTTTTCCATAATTTTGAATTTTTTCATCATTTTTCTATTCAATAATCTTTTTAAAAAAAAGTAACTTCCTTCCTCATTATTAGCATTTAGCATAATGAGCAATTAAATTAGGAAATTATTTATTGCTTTAGCCCACGCAGCATCGGTTACTTCTTGATGCTTTTAATCACCAGTAATTAATTGGCAACATTCATTTACTTATTCATACTCTATTTTCGCATATATATACTCCTCCTTATATCTGTCATTTGAGGTCTAAGACAAGTATTTTTCTCTTTTCTTTTATTTTATTTTATTCATGATTCATAATCCTTAATTTTTAATCTATATATATATGTTATCATCATCTTATAACAGGCTAATCAATATGGAGTTTTTTTTATGTGAAGAGGCAAGTCAAATATTTTTTTTAATCAGTGTCATTGTTATTTAAGTTTTTGCAAGACTTTATCATATTTTTTGTGATTGAACTGTATTTTTGAAGTTGTTAATATATATGAATACCCATCTCTCTCACTCTCTCTCAATCTATACAATATCAAAGTTTGGTATAGAAAAAGTGGTGTGATATCTCTCTATCACCAATAAATTATTCATCTTTTTTCTTTTTTTATTCGGATTTTTTTATTATTTTTACTTTATTATTGCAATTCAATAAAAGGCAATGCAAAAGTGTAAAGGAAAAAAAACATTCATATCCATATGATATAGAAAATCTATGTAACATAAGTTGGATTAAAAAAAAGGGTGATGTAAAACTTATTTTTAGCGTAAAAAAATATATTTTTTCCTTAGATTTGCAGGAAAACGTATGGATCATTTATTGCTCATTATTGTTACCTATTATTTGTCCTTATTACTTTTTCTGCTTGTAATATCTCCTCAAGTCTCTCTTAATTTTCTGTTTTAATTATATTTAATTGATAATTATAATTACCTTAACAAATATCAAGCAACATTTCAAGACTTATATAAGTCCACATCTCAACACACAAATCGCAATTGCAAGATTTAAATTTGTGTGCATCATTTTGCTCAATTTAATTAATATAAGAGATATTTACTTTTATATCTTAATTATCAATAGACAATGTAAAATCTCAATATCGCTATATATGATTCGTATTTAACAGAGTTTGTATGAATTTCTAACGCTTTCGCATATGTATATGAGAATCTGATGAAAAAATACATTGTTCAACGCATTTTCGAAAATAATAGCAATTGATGTCACTCGAAACTAATTGGTAATAACATCGACGTTATGCGACTAAAGATAAAAAGAAAATGGAAGAAGGAATACTTAAAGGGAGAGTTATTTCAATATCTTTCATATATAATTTACAAGGCACAATAATAAATATTATCATAAGAGAAAAATAAGAATTGACGGTTAGATAAAATTAATTGGAGACTAGAGATGATGAATTTGAAGAGAAAAGGAAAGAAAGAAAGAAAGATAGATTTATTTGATTTGTAATATTATTATTTTTTATTTCTTTACAATTTTATAAAAGGAAGGTGAATGAAAAAGTAAAGATGGAAGAAGAGTGGGCAGTAGGAAAGAAGTCATGGAAAGGAAGAGAAAAAAAGAAGAAAAATGTGAATATATTTTTTATACCCTGATAAAACCAGGATAGCATGTAAATGGGATTGTTAGACAAGTTCATGTATTTATATAGTAGCTAAGTTTTTAGATTTAAATTTAAAATATAGTATATGAACATACTAAAGATTAAATTTTCCATGAAAGGAAATAAAGTTAAATACTTATTATTAAATGTATAAAGGAAAATTATGTTTCAAATTTGTTACTCATGCACGTCAAAAAATCAATTTTATCATTCACATATTATAAAAATAAATTGTTTAAAAAACTTATTACCGCGCGAAGCGCGGCTCAATTCACTAGTATTTTAATAAATTTTAAACATTAACTACGTATTTTATCTTATACCAAATAGAAACACTTGGCACACCGCCAACTATTATCATCATAATAATAGCAAACATTTTTTTGTTCTTTTTAACAAAACATTTCCCATTTTTTATGCAAATTTTACTCTTAGCGGGATAAATTAAACTACTACGATAATGTTGGATTAATTGAGAATTTTAAAGAAGATAAATTACTCATTTCAAATTAACTTGAAAAGACAGATGAATATGCAAAAGTTTTAGTTTGATGAAGCATGGGGTCTACTGTCTACATGATATAATTTGTCTTGGAAATAGGAGTATAACATAAGCATAAACAATTAAAAGCACCATTTTACCCTCTTACAAAATTTTGAAAAGCAAATCATGAAAATACAGGTGATTCCTTAAAGTTATTATACATTAACTCCATAAAAAAAATTGCTCTAAACTGATGTCAAACGACAAAAACACCCTTAAACGACCCTAAGCAAAGAAAATGAACTAATAATTAGTAGTAATAATTTGCAAAACTACCCCATACTAGCCCACGCTCCTCAATGGAGTCTCTTATTTTTTGAAGAATTGGCCAATTTTTTTGTGGAAATAACCCAGAAAGCATTTTATTTTATTTTTAAAAAAGGAGAAGGTGTCAAATCTAAGCAAATTTGTATGTACTTTATCAAAAATTCACCTAATAATGTAGAAACAACATTTTCAGCTGAAGAAGAACAAAGAAAATGCGCAAGAACTTTTGGAATCTTAGAGCAACTTACTCGATTGAAAAGGAGTAGCACGCCTCACTTGTTGGAAAGACAACAAAAATCTAAAGAAAATAAATTAAATGAAACACTACAAATGCCCCTATTACCCCAAGCTGATCAATTTTTAGTTCAATGAAATAATTGATTGAAATACCAAAAATGGCCCTAATGTGAAAATAAATTCACAAGAGAAGACCGCAGTCAGGAACTACAAAGACAAACCTCGAACTAAACCCTTTTTCTAATAGTGTGTTTCATTTTTTTTGTCTTGTGTGTCTGGGTATGTGATTGTTTGGGTGTAGTAGTAGGAAGGAAAAAAATGTTTGAATGTTGTTGTGCGTATGGGGTATGAAGAAAACAAAAGCTTATGCAAAATGTGAGTTTTTTTAATTCTCCCTCTGTCCGTGTGTTATGTATTTGTGTGTGTGCTTTTTTTTTTCTTTTTTTTTTGCTATAGTCTTATTTTTAATTTTACTACAAAGGAAAATAGCAAATATCTTTAACAACCCAAGTAATGATATTTTTGTTACTGCTCTACACAATCTATTTAGTAATTGAGTCCTGCTCTTCTTTGAAAGAAAGATTGGTCACATTTGATGTTTTACAAATTCTCCTAACAAGTAAATTTGAGTCTAGAAATTTCATGACACCTAACTTCAAATGTACAAAAAAAAACATAGATAATACTAGTAAATCATTAGTAAATTAGATGATAGACATGATTTCAGTGAAATTCACACAAGCAATGGATTAAATATGTAAAAATTAGGCAAATCACATAGTATAAGAAGGAAATTACTTCCTATCCCTACTCTTTCATTAATTATCAAAAATCCCTTTTTTAGTGTCTTTCGGATACATAATATAGCAGCGCGGATACTTTAATTAATAAAGGGCGGATACTTAAATTATTAAGTTGTTGGCACGGATACTTTAATTAATAACGGGCGGATACTTAAATTAACGGGCGGATGCATAATATAGCAGTGCGGATACTTTAATTAATAACGGGCGGATACTTAAACTAATAAAGTATCCGGTTAAGTTGAATTGGGGGAAAATAAGGGATTTTTGTATTTTAGTAAAAGAGTAGGGAAATATTGAGAATAGGTAAAGTAATGTTGTGTACTTAAGTAATTTGTCCATTAAATATAGTGCAAATGGTCTCTAAGCCCACCCCGACATTCATTCCTTTCATGGTTGCCAGCTTCTGTAAATCAGTTTGGGCTTCCGGCCCACTTTCTTTGCTCGTTATAGGCCCACTCTTTTTCTAGTCGCTTTGTCTAATGAGGCCCAACACATGATGCATCGGATAAAAAGTGGTGTGCATTATTTGTAGAGAAAGTTTTATAAAAGGAATCCAAATGTTGTTGAAATTTCTGTTATGAGATTAATTAGGCATCCAAATGTTGAACTTTATGAAGTAACGGCTAGCAAAACAAAAAATTATTTTGCAATGAAATATGTTAGAGGTGGTGAATTATTCAATAAGGTTGCTAAACGGAATCAGCAGCACGAAAATACTTTCAATAATTAATCGCGACTGTTGATTTTTGTCATAGTCAAGGGGTATATTATAGAGATCTGAAAATCGAAAATATACTAATGGATGAAACCTGAAACCTTGGGTTGAGTGCTCTTTTCGATATGAAAACACAAGATGGCCTCCTCCACACGACGTGTAGAACTCCAGCATATGTCGCACCAAAGGTCATAAAGAAAAAGAGAATATGATAGCGAGAAGACGGATATTTTATCATGTGACGTGATTTTGTTTGTCTTGTTAGCTGGTTATCTTTCATTCCATGATACAAATTTAATGGAAATGTATAGGAAAATTAGTAAAGGGGTATTTGAATGTTCTGAATATTTCCCTTATGATATACCATTTAACACACATATACAAACGGATATATATATATATTTTTATTTTATTTTATTTTTTAATTATTTTTATTATACTTCAACTACAAATTACTTATGTAAACATCAATCATTTATATACATATAAAATTGTCATGTACAAATAACTATTCATTTACATACGGACCATTTTCGTATCATATTGAACTCATTAGAAATTGAAATAAAACACCAATTAACTAACAAACATGTCAAATACAAATGTATACAATTGTAGTCAGAAACATAGAAATTTCGTAATGAATAAAATGTATTGTTTATCTATAGTGTAATGTGGCCTTTTGTTTGATGAAAGAAAGTTATTTTATCTTTCTTTTGTGAAAGATTTGGAAGCCACAAACGTGGAAATTTGGTAGCCATATTTGTCAAAGATTTGGCAACTATATTTGTCAAAGATTTGGAAGCCACCATATTTGATATATTCACATTGAGATGTTGAATATTTTGCATCTTTCAAAGACATCATCCATCAACAAGCCTATTTTTTTCTTTATAAATAGGGAGCTTAGACATTAGTTGAAACACACCTTGAAGCATATGAAAATATTTCACTGTTTTCTTTCTTTGTCTTTCCATTAAGAGTAATTTTATAAGAGAGTTTGTGTTGGGAAACACTTGTGTGAACCCTTTGTTGGAGTGATCTTGTGAGGTTATTCTCTTTGGGTATTTGGGATTAATTAGAGTATTTACTCTAATTATATACTCTCTTTTGTACTCTTGTTGATATAGTGATATTGCTCCTCTCCGCTTGTGGACATAGGTCTATTGACCGAACCACGTTAAATTTGTGTCTTTTTTAATTGTTTTACTTTCTTTATTATCAACTTACTATTGTCTTTGTTATTGTCATTACAACATTGTTTGGCTAAATTCCGCACTACCCGAGTTCTCGATCCTAACAAATTGGTATCAGAGCCGGATCTAATCGGGTTAATTTCAGTAGCCAAAAATGACAGTAACAAAGACTTATGATGAAAAATTTAACCGAAGTGCAAACTTCGAGATGTGGCAATTAAAGATGGAGGCTATACTAATTCAAGATGGCCTAGATATGGCACTAGAAGGAAAGGAGAAGAAGCCAGAAAATATGACGGACATGGAGTTTGCCGTCATAGACAAAAAGGCAAAATCAGGTATCATTTTAAATCTCTCAAATGAGGTTTTACGTGAAGTATCTGCAGAATCCACAGCCAAAGGCATGTGGGAAAAACTAAAAACCTTGTATATGAAAGGACAGTGGAAAACCGACTATACCTAAAGCAAAAGCTTTACACATTTCGTATGGTTGAAGGTACTTCTATACTCTCACATCTTGATGCATTTGATTCAATTCTTATGGATTTGAGTAATATTGATGCTAAAGTTAATGATGAGGATCAAGCCGTCTTACTACTTATTTTCATACCCCAATCATTTAAGCATATTAGAGATACTATGCTTTATGGAAAGGATAATATCTCTTACAGGGAAATTAAATCTATCTTAAAATCAAAAGAACAGATAGATAGAGATATTACTGGAGAAAGTAGTGTAACCCATGGGGAAGGTTTATTTGTAAGAGGTAGATCTAATAAGAAAGAATCAAGTAGTGAGAGGTCTAAATCAAGGCCAAAGTCCAGATATAAAAATGTGGTGTGCAAATATTATCATAAGAAAGGTCATATTATTTCTGAATGCTATAAGTTGAAAAACAAAGAAAAGCATAAGGAAAACAAACATGAGCATCAAAATACTGACCCCACTGAAGCAAGTGTAGATGTTGATGAGTCTGATGGAACAATATTTTTAGCTACTAGTAATAATTTTAAATCTAACGATGAGTGGATTTTGGATTCGGGTTGTTCTTATCATATGTGTCCCAATAAGGATTTATTTGCCACATACGAATCTGTTGGAGGTGGAGTTGTCTTGATGGGTGTTAGGATCAAGAACTCGGGTAGTGCGGAATTTAGCCAAACAATGTTATAATGACAATAACAAAGACAATAGTAAGTTGATAATAACGAAAGTAAAAACAATTAAAGAAGACACAAATTTAACGTGGTTCGGTCAATAGACCTACGTCCACAAGCGGAGAGGAGCAATATCACTATATCAACAAGAGTACAAAAGAGAGTATAGAATTAGAGTAAATACTCTAATTAATCCCAAATACCCAAAGAGAATAACATCACAAGATCACTCCAACAAAGGGTTCACTCAAGTGTTTCCCAACACAAACTCTCTTATAAAATTACTCTTAATGGAAAGACAAAGAAAGAAAACAATGAAATATTTTCATATGCTTCAAGGTGTGTTTCAACTAATGTCTAAGCTCCCTATTTATAGAGAAAAAATAGGCTTGTGGATGTCATGGATGATGTCTTTGGAAGATGCAAAATATTCAACATCTCAATGTGAATATATCAAATATGGTGGCTTCTAAATCTTTGACAAATATAGTTGCCAAATCTTTGACAAATATGGCTACCAAATTTCCACATTTGTGGCTTCCAAATCTTTCACAAAAAAAAGATAAAATAACTTTCTTCCATCAAACAAAAGGCCACATTACAAATCTCCACATTGACCTGAGTTTGGTGAAAATAGTAAATTGGCTCCATTTTCTCCGCGGGATCCCATTTGGGCTAAATTATTCTTCATAAATGCCAATCAAGTTCAAATAAAGCTTGAACTTGCTGACTGGAAGAGACTTCGTGAACATGTCGGCAGGGTTGTCTCTTGTGTTAATCTTCCTAACAAAGACCTTTCCTTCGGCAATGGTTTCCCGAATGAAGTGGTACTTGATATCAATATGCTTCGTTCTCTCATGATACATTTGATCTTTAGTCAAGTGAATGGCATTTTGACTATCACAGAAAATGATAATACCACCTTGGTGTAAGCTAAGTTCAGCAAATAGACCCTTCAACCATAAGGCTTCTTTGATCGCCTCGGTCACTGCCATATATTCTGCTTCGGTAGTAGATAAAGCTACTACATGTTGTAATGTAGCTTTCCAGCTGATAGCACAACCACCAATGCAAAAAAACATAGCCTGTTAGTGATCTTTTTTTGTCAAGATCACCTGCATAATCAGAGTCTACAAAACCAACCAAAGTGTTAGGATTTCTCCCAAACTCCAAACATGTGTTTGAAGTGCCTCGCAAGTATCTGAGGATCCATTTCACAGCCTGCCAATGTACTTTACCAGGGCAAGCCATATACCGACTTACCACACTTACTACTTGTGAAATGTTTGGACGTGTACATACCATTGCATACATAATACTGCCAACAGCACTGGAATATGGTACCTGTGCCATATATCTCTCTTCTTCCTCTGTCTGCGGCGATTGGGCAGCTGATAACTTAAAATGAGCAGCAAGAAGAGTACTCACTGGTTTAGCATCTTTCATGCCAAACCTCTCCAAGACCTTCTCCAAGTACTTCTTCTGGGTCAGGAATAACCTTTTGGTTCCTCGATCTCTTTTGATCTCCATGCCAAGGATTTTCTTAGCTGCTCCTAAATCTTTCATTTCAAATTCACTTTTCAGCTGACTTTTCAAACTGTGAATTTCTGTCAAATCCTTAGCAGCAATGAGCATGTCATCAACATATAACAATAAGTAAAAAAAATGAACCATCATTTAACTTTCGGAAGTAAACACAACTATCATACATGCTCCTCGAATAACCATGACCCAACATAAAGGAATCAAACCTCTTATATCATTGTCTTGGAGATTGTTTTAATCCGTACAAGGATTTCTTCAACAAGCAAACATGATCTTCTTTTACTTCAATTTCGAATCCTTCAGGTTGATGCATGTATATTTGTTCCTCAAATTCGCCATGTAAGAAAGTTGTCTTAACATCAAGCTGTTCTAATTCCAAATTATACATGGCAATTAAGGCAAGCAAGACACGAATAGAGCTATGTTTAACTACAGGTGAGAAAATATCATTAAAATCAACTCCTTGTACCTGACTATAGCCCTTTGCAACTAATCGTGCTTTATACCTCGCATCTTCAACTCCTGGAATTCCATCTTTTTTCTTGAAGACCCATTTGCAACCAACAATTCTTTTACCTGATGGCGGCTTCACAAGAGACCAAGTACCATTCTTGTGGAGAGATTCAATTTCTTCATTCATTCCAACCAGCCACTTGGCCGAATCAACATTAGAAACAACTTCTGAATAATTGGATGGTTCTCCAATTTCTTCAGTTTCCTGTGCAACTGAAAAAGCAAATGCAACATAATCTCCATACCTTTCAGGTTTTTGAATTTGTCTCTTTGGTCGGTGTATGGCTATAGAATACTCATTTGGTATAACTTTAGAAGTCATAACTTCTGGAGCTTCAACTTCAGGAGTTTCAACTGTATTTTGCTCCAGGGTTGATGAGTTCGGCTTTGAAGGAATGTCAAGTTCAACCTCCACCTTCTCATGTATTTCCTGCTCCTTATTTGTATTACTATAACTAGAAGACTCTTTTCTTGGGTGTAACATAGAGGATTCATCAAAGGTTACATCTCTGCTAATTATGAATTTGGTGACTTATGATCAGGATACTAGAGTTTGTATCCTTTCACCCCAAATGTGTATCCAAGGAAAATGCACCTTTTTGCCCTTGGTTCTAATTACCATCATTCACATGCATGTACGCGAGACAACCAAAGATTTTTTAAATCAGAATAATAGCAGGAGTACCTGACCACATTTCCTCCGGAGTCTTAAAGTTCAAGGGTGCAGAAGGAGCACGGTTGACAATGTAACAAGTTGTAGAGATAGCTTCTACCCAAAAAACATTAGTCAACCCAGCATTTGAAATCATGCAACGAGCTCTTTCCAAAAGAGTTCTATTCATCCTTTCTGCAACACCGTTTTGTTGAGAGGTCATCCTCACAGTGCGATGTCGAGCAATTCCTTCATTTTTGCAAAATTCATTGAACTCATCATTACAAAATTCCAAGCCATTATCCGTTCTAAGCCGCTTGCCATGTTTTCCTGTTTGCTTCTCAATCAAAACTTTCCATTGTTTGAAAGTTAAGAAAACATCACTTTTAATTTCAAGAAATAAACCCAAACCTTTCTTGAATAATCATCAATGAAAGTTAATGTTTTATTAGGAAAATATATTTTTGACTGGTTTAGAGTCGCCACTTAATTTTAAAGCAAAATTAAGAAAACTTTTGTTTTCAAAAGACTAAAACGGTAAATCTATTGAAAACTATTAAGGGGGTTCGAGGTTCCTATTAATATTCTAGGAAGGTTTTTAAGGCACCTAGAATATCCGCTAATGCAGTTATCCGATAATTAATTATTTGGCTAATTGATTTTAAAATAAAGCACGCATACTTAAATTAATTAAGAAGTAAACAGTTTAATACTTTAAAAGATCTTAAAGGAGAAAATGGATATTAAAAATATTATTTAAGTACAACATTTTGCAATTTTTCTTGAAAAAAGTCTAGTAGAAAAATGTTTGCTTAATTTTAAATAGTTGATTCAAAATGGTTATCTTTTGGGGAGTTGAATTTTTAGAATCTTAAGATTAATAGCAGATAATAACGGGTAAGCAAACACAACAGAGAAATGAGGAAAAGAGATAGTTGGACCCAAATCTGGTTACTGTCCGCCTGGACCAGTATTCGGGCCCATTTTCAGTTTGGGCCTTTGGCCCATTTGATTCATCTGCACCTGTCCTAAACTAACATAAAAAAAAAAATATTATTTGGGCCTTAGGCCCAATTTTACCTGTCCTAAATTCTAGCAAGATAATTGATAATAAGACGACGAGGGCTTAAGCCCAAAATAACAAAATACAACTTCTTTAAAAATAAATGTGGGCCTTTGGCCCGATCTTTCAATTCTCCTCCGCTTTCGCATTCTACCAACTTCAAGACCTGTTCATCGATTCTATAGCTCAAAAATGGGGCTAACTCGATAGGAAACCAAGTCGGATATGTAGGAGTGGTGTACAAAATAGACTCGGGTAAATGTCACATGCATAAAGAAAGGGATGGTAAGAATTAGTCAAAGGCAAATGGCATGGAACAAATAATAAATTAATGAAAGAACTTTGTCAAAAATTCATATAATGAAAATAAAATAATCGATATGCCGAGGATAGCTAAGGAAAATAGAACAAATTCCAAGGTGAATGACTATTTTTAGCAAATTCTCACGGCGTATGACTATTTTAGCAAATTCGAACATAATTAAATAAAGCACTTTGATTCTTCTTCCAAAAGACTACGAGAATTGACTCCAAACAGGACAAGCTCTAATTGGTAGCTTGACTTATAATTGAAAGCTTGATTAATTTGGAAAGAAATATTCCTACAATTAATTCTCTTTGAAAGTGTTCATATTTGTTTGTAAGGGATGAATTAGTAAGATTATCTTTTTTATTCGTGATTTCTTAAGCACCGTGCAAAACGAAAAGTGATCAACTAATATAAGACTGAGGGAGTATTAGTTATGATATTATTTAATCTTTTATGTGATACACAACAAACTATAGCATTAGCAAGACAGAGGCAACTATCACGTGATAAACATAATTAAAGACAAAATTGTTATCAATGCACCCAATCAAATAATTTCAAACATAACTAACTTCAGTATTACCAATACACCTTATTTAGTATTATTCTTATACTCCACTAATGAATAGAACGACCAAAATATCTAAAATAATAATTAACAGAATAATTGTTAAGATCTAAATACACCTTATACAATAATATTATTAATATAGGCTCGGTAAATAATCTCAGAGATGAAAAATACTCCACTAATAAAATAGGACATACGAAACATTTAGCATCAGAATTCAAAAGAAATATACAAGATACTATTATTTTATTTTATTTTGAAAAAAAAATAAAAATAAAATAAAATAAAGCTTTATGCAGTGTGTTCAAACAGTTTTGGAAAATAAATTAAATATGTCAATTGTAAAAATATTAAACTTTATGCCTATTTAGGAAAAATACATACAAAATATCCAACAATTATAGATTATTTTAAACATTTGCAATATACAACAATAATAACATTCAATTATTCTTCTTAAATTAAAATGCGGATCATATATTTTGAAAGTATAACGACACATGTTGAAGTTTCTTATTAAATTGAAATATTTATCTACATTGACAATTTCATTATGCTATTATAATCAAGAAAAATCTTAGACATGAAAATAAAATAAAATACCCAAACACTAATCTACTCAAATTTTTTATTTTTATTTTTTTTTAAAGAAAAAGAAAATACACTTTCTTGAAGACAACCTTAAAAACCAATGATGTAAGTCAAACAAATGAGTAAAATGTGACATCAAGAGATTTCCAATAAGGCGAAATTAACTACATGAAAGCTATACAGACATACGACCTATAATCAGACCTCTAAGCGCTAAGGAAACAAGAGAAGTAGTCATATTTTGCACAAAAGAAAGAAGTCACCACAAAGAAAACAAAGAACGAGTTACATTCACCGGGCATGCAAAAGCTTTTCATATTGAACTCATTAGAAATTGAAATAAAACACCAATTAACTAACAAACATGTCAAATACAAATGTATACAATTGTAGTCAGAAACATAGAAATTTCGTAATGAATAAAATGTATTGTTTATCTATTGTGTAATGTGGCCTTTTGTTTGATGAAAGAAAGTTATTTTATCTTTCTTTTGTGAAAAATTTGGAAGCCACAAATGTGGAAATTTGGTAGCCATATTTGTCAAAGATTTGGAAGCCACCATATTTGATATATTCACATTGAGATGTTGAATATTTTGCATCTTTAAAGACATCATCCATGACATCAACAAGCCTATTTTTTTCTTTATAAATAGGGAGCTTAGACATTAGTTGAAACACACCTTGAAGCATATGAAAGTATTTCATTGTGTTCTTTCTTTGTCTTTCCATTAAGAGTAATTTTGTAAGAGAGTTTGTGTTGGGAAACACTTGTGTGAACCCTTTGTTGGAGTGATCTTGTGAGGTTATTCTCTTTGGGTATTTGGGATTAATTAGAGTATTTACTCTAATTCTATACTCTCTTTTGTACTCTTGTTGATATAGTGATATTGCTCCTCTCCGCTTGTGGACGTAGGTCTATTGACCGAACCACGTTAAATTTGCATCTTCTTTAATTGCTTTACTTTCGTTATTATCAACTTACTATTGTCTTTGTTATTGTCATTACAACATTGTTTGGCTAAATTCCGCACTACCCGAGTTCTCGATCCTAACATTTAGTTATATAAGAAAGAAATAAATCAATGAAATTATTTTTCTTAATTCGAAAGAATTTTCAATATCATGAATAGAATGAGTCTTCGCTTTTCGTCAAGTAGAAGAAGTCATATTAGGTAAGAAATTCTAATTGGATTTAAAAATATCATGATTTAAGGGATATTTTCCTTTTTTTAAAACTGAAATTGTTGCATCAATTAAAACAAATCAATAATTGATTTGATTAGTATAATCAGTAAAAAAAAAAAGTGAAATATACAAACGGGAACTCATCTAATCATTCAAACTATAGTTATACTATGTAAATAGACAAACACTAATTAAGGAGACCTATTATGTTTCTCATTTTAGCTATTTATGAAATTTTTGCAAGTACACTACAGCTAGCACGCTGTAATAGATTTGATAGTAACTTGTATGCATCGAAACTTTTGCACCTGAAATTACATATTAGAGCAAGGTGGTCAAAGATAATAATTTTGACTTTCATAATGTTGGGCTCATGTTGGCAACATTACTGCCTAGTTTGAATACAAATTCATAAACTCAAAGTTGAATTCAAAGAGAGTGGGAGCTTAGGCCTCCAGGCCCACCCAACATTCCATTCATTTTTGGGATTTGCCAGCTGTCAGCTTCTGTAAATCAGTTTGGGCTTCAGGCCCACTTCCCTTGCTCATAAACTTGTTGTATCTGATATGGTATTATAGGCCCACTCTTTTCAGGCCCAACACATAATGTATCGGATAAAAAAGAGTCCAGTAGACTCGGCGGTTGGCATTATTCGTAAAGAAAGTTCCATAAAAGGCTATAATATAGGTGTATATTATTTACATAATACTGCTATTTTTTTAAATCAAAATTGTGGAAAAATTATATGAAAGATACAATTCTGGGTGTTGTCATTAATTGTGTAATTTGTTAACTGATGCGAGTAATTAACGCGGCAAAGTACTAATTACATTGATTTGAGAAGTTTACTTATTAATTTTCTATAAAATTGTATAATTTCATAATGGTAATAATATATCCTAAACAAATTTTTTTATAAAAATTAAATGCTTGAATATGCTATCAACGTAATCTTCTTTTCTACAATCTAAGATGAAGATTATTACATAGAAAATTGACTATGATGTATCATGATACTTTTAAGATCCTATGATTTTATCAAGACGTAAGAAATTAAAGAAGGTAAAAACAAATATGATGTATCATGATACATTTAAGATCCTCTGTTTTTATCGATATGCAAGAAATTAAATAAGGAAAAAATAAATATGATGATCAAGATAATAAATCCAATAATTGTAATGTACAATCTATATCAGTTTGATATTTTTAAATGGCTTTTGGTTCTCATTGTTTGAGGAAGTAAAGTGTCTCATCAAACATGCAAATTAGCTTGAAGCTTCTTTTTGCTTATCATATCAAAGTGTTTTCTTGATATTTACTATATACAAAGTATAAAATAGAGTCACACAACTTCTTTCTATCATTTATCATGTTGTAAATAATGGCATGATTCGTTTTAGCTTTCATAAAAAAGCGAATTACTTTCACTTATTAAAGACTTGCAAAGACATATTACGCAAAAGATATTTTGGTGTATGTTAGTTTTGTTAAGAAATAGATTGATATAATAGTATATGCTTTTGTTTTATCAAAATTTGAAACTTCTGTTAAATACTTGTAATTTTATAAGCTATTCTCTTATAGAATTTTCAAATACATTTTTTTATTAAAAATTAATTATTCATTTTTAATTCCCTCTCTAAGAATTTTCTATTTTTTTCCTTTATTGATTTGAACTTGCAACCTTATTATTGGAGTTAGAAAGCTCAAATCTTCAAGTAAATATTTGTGTCTAATTTAATGTTATTATGAGCATTCGAACATAGAATATTTTAATGTTAATTAGGGTAACTTAAACAAGTTATAAGTTTTTGTTGAATGTTATAAAAAAAAATTATATTTTGTATCGATGCTTTGATGTGTAAAGTGATGCGGGAGAAGGGGTAGAAAAGCTAGGTTTTATGGAAGGAAAAATTACTCAGATGGATACCTTTTTATAAATAATTACTGATTTTAGCGATACTTTTTATGTATTACCATTTATAGCAAAAAAAATAACAATACTATGTTAAATTTGCAATATGTATTAAGAGTGAATTATGTATGAAATATATATGTATTATAATTATTTTTTAAAAATATATTATGCTTGTTTGATAAGAAATTAACCATTGTATTATAAGTGTATTAAAATGTGTGATAAATATATTATCCATCAATAAAATTTGTATTACACGTTAATAATAAATTGTTCTTTGTAATATGTATTAAAATTGTATTATAAATGTATTAAAAGTGATCAAGTGAAAAAAAAAATGGTTATTGTTATAGATGGAAAATATTTTTTTAATATAGTATATTTATGTAAATTTTGGGTTGTGGGTCGCCCATGTAGACCGATCCGACCCGACCCAACAAATTGTCTGATAAGAGATAAGTAGTTTTATCTCTTATTTGAAAAAGAAGGGGGGTGGGGGGGGGGGGGGGGGGGACAATTATGAAGACTAAAAACTTCTCAACCTCTCTTAATAAAAGGATTTATTCTTTTACAGTAAAAGGGGAGACAGACAATGTAGAAACAAAAACAACAAAAGATAACACAAATCAGAAGAAAAAAAAGAAACTTTTTCTGTCTGAAGATAATCATTTAGTTTGTGAATCAAACATTGCTTCCTAGTGATTCAAAACAGGATTTTGGAGCAATCGACTTCCGCTGCAAAATATAATGTACACAATTCGTTGATTTCTTTCTATAGATCCTACAAATGGTTTCAGAGCCAAGTTTAATAGTTCCCTGTTTGAATAATGATTGAAATTCTCTGGTTGAATGAAGTGAGAAATTTGAAATTTGATAATAATTATGTTTATTTTTGTCCATTAACGATCTGTTTTCTTTTGGTTACTCGATATTCCATTATGAGTAGGAAAAAGAGAAGATTTACTTACATGAGTATTTTTTTTCTTCTTCCTTGTGGTTCTTTCAAGGAATTTTGTACAGATATTTTTTTGTTGTTTCACGTATTTTTTCATGGAAGTAATGGGAGAAGATGAGTAAAATTGCTAAAGAGTTATATTATATGTTGAAAAGAAATAGACTTTAAGTTCGATAAGGACTTGAAAAGGTCAAGTTCTGTTTTTTTGTAAATAAAAATTGGAAGAGAGTTTAAGGGATAGAATCTTGTACAAGCCATATTTTTTTTGTTTGTTAAGGATTAAAAAGGAAAAATAAAATGGTCCCACAACTTTTTCCAATTGAAACGTGTGAATCTCAAATTACTCCATGTGGGAGTTCTCAAAGTCTAGCAAAGGGACAAGGTAGAAGAGCAAGTCATTGTAGACATGTTTCCGAGGGTGTGAAATCATACAAATAGGTGTCCCAAGGGCAACACAAAATCTGTCAAGGAACCAAAGGGTCATCTGAAGGGAAAAAGAGAAAAATTTAAAGAGTTTGAGTCATTGAAGATGTCCCCTAATATTTCAGCACATGATTTGATTCACCTTTTTGAAATAAAATGGGCTGAACTGGTTGATTATAAGGAAATTTCATATTGGAGAGCCTTAGCTTATTTAACAGACGCTCTCCGTGAACCTTGGGGTAGTAGATTGACTGATGTTTATCATGACATTTACCCAGTCAACCTTTTAGGGTTTACATTTGTTGCCTTGAAGACTTGTAGGAGGATTTTAGTCTTTGAATTACTTGTAAATTTTTATTGCTTATTTGTTTTTCAAGATATGAATTATGTAGTATGTTTTTTTCTCAAATTATGTTATTAGACTTAAAAATTCTTGTTATCAAAGTCTTCAATATATTAATTATACACATTAAGAAATTAGATATGATTTTTTATATTAAATATTTAGTTAGTAGATAATGATTGGATGCATACGTATCTTTTCGATTTTACATTAAATACGAAATCTTTATGAAAATTAATTTTCTTGAATATGTATGTCGCATGCATAATTGATTAAAATTCTTGCCTTATTATATGTCAATAACATATATGACATCAAAAAGTATCATTGTTGACTTAAACAAAGGTGAAAAACTTAATGGTGATAATTACGACATCTGGAGTCGTAAAATATGGTATGTACTGAAAGAGCAAAATGCTTTGGAAGGTATAAATCATGTTTTGAATCAATCAGGGTAATACTGCACAATACAGAAGAGATCATGAAGCTTACAAAGCTTGAAAAAAGGCTAACTCCACTACACGTGAAATAATCGTTAGTTCTGTAATTGATGACCTCATACATGAATGCGAGGAATTTCATACTGCTCATGCTATGTGGGCATATCTCCGAGGAACATATGGGGGTATGTCTGTAACCCGCCTCCGACATTTGACTATCAAATTTGACACTTACAAAAAGTGTCATGATCAGAATATTAAAAACACCTTAGGGTGATGTCAAACATGATAGCTCAACTCAAGAGCGCTGGCCATGTTCTTTCAGATGAGCAACAAGTTCAGACAATGATTCGGTCTCTTCCCAATACTTGGGAACATTTGAAGGTTAACTTGACCAACAATGATAGCATCAAAACTTTATCCAATGTTGCGCGCCATGTTGAACTTGAAGATAAGTGCATTGGTGTTGCTAAAGCTGCTTTTAATGCCTTTGTGGCAGATTCAAGTGGTACAAAATCTTCAGGCTTCAAGCACAAAAAAAAATGGAAAAGAAATGGGAAAAACAAAGAGACTGGAGAAGGACCCTCTAAGAAAAAAAAGAAGCCAAACTCCAAGAAAGGAAAATGATTTTTCAAGAAGAGAGACAAGTCGCGAGATTAGATCTCTCACACTAGCAATCACCTCTTATGTCGAGAAACATGAAGAAAGAGTAGGGTTAAACACTTGAAGGTGTACGATGTTGGATAACCGAAAGAATGAGACACATACACTAGTATAAGGTGAAAACATCGTAACACGTGTTTCATACCACGTGTGTCAAGCGATCAATGGGTCAATAAAAGAATATTCCCTGCTTTTTCATTTTGTGAGACCCAGAAAAGTTAAAATGGCTTTTCAATGAAATACCCTTTGACCTTTTGTTGTTTCTTGAAGTTTCAATCGATGTTGCTACTTTAGCATGTTACTAATAACTATGAATGATTCGGCAATGCAGTGCATGTCTAGGAAAACAGTTGAATAGGAGCAGATAGATTCGAGTAGAAAGGAAATACAATTAAATGAATAATAAATTTATATACACAAGCCGGCTATTGCACTAACCATATTGGTATTAAGTGTGATTATGTGTATAAAATTAAATATAAACTCGAGTTAATTTTCTTAAGAGGATGAGGGATCAAACAAGTAACTACTGAAGTAGTGAATGAAGTCTGGGGTATTGTGAGTAATAGTATTCCCATATAAGTAGTGAATTCCTTCCAAATGTAATTGAATTCCCATGTGGGGTTTGGAAAACCTTAAAGTTAAACTCTTGATGTTCACAGACCGCACGAACTATTTGTTGTATGAATTGTGTGTCTAGTTGATGTTGTATTAGTTTGGGTCTTGTCCACCATGTGCGAAGTGGGAGATGTAAGTTTTGGATCGTGGGTCGCTCATGTGGATCGATTCGACCCGATCCAAGAAATTATCTTATCTCTTATTTGAAAAAGAAGAGGGAACAATCATGAAAACTAAAAACTTCACATCCCCTCTTAATAAAAGGATTTATTCATTTACAATAAAAGGGGAGACAGACAATGTAGAAACAAAAACAACAAAAGATAACACAAACCAGAAGAAAAAAAAGAACTTTTTCTATCTGAAGATAGACATTTCGTTTGTGAATCAAACTTTGCTTCCTACTGATTCAAAGCATGACTTTGGAGCAATCGACTTCTGCTGCAAAATATAAGGTACACAATTCATCGATTTCTTTCTATAGATCCTACAATTTATGTAAGTTTCCCTTACTGGAACTTCACAATTTGGTGGGTTGGGTTTTAATACTTGGGTTAGGTAGAATATTAAATAGAGAATAGATTTTTAATAGTAATAAAAATATATACACGTATGTGTTTTGTATGTGCCATGTAGGATAATAAAAGTGGGGACATAATATTTAATTGTGTATGAACAAATATGTACCCAAAGTTGAATGATAAGGGCGAACATATCAAAAAATATAACTAAAAACAAATATATACCCAAAGTGAGGCCAGTCCCTTTTTCGTTTATCCAATTTCGTATAAAATGTTGCTTTATGGGACCTTGGCATTATGCCGATGAACATTTTTTCCTGTTCCGCTCAAAATTGATTAGTGCCTACGGTTAACTACTTACAAGTTACACCTAAGTTAGGGGAAAAGCCATTTTGAAGGTGTTTTAAAAAAAAACATTTTATTTAAAACAGAGTTGAACAAAAGTTCAAATAATTTTTTAGTGAAGGAATTAGATATCTTAAAAAATCCATGAATGTAGTTACCAGCAAAAAAAAAAATTTGGCTAATTTTGAATTTACATTTAAAATTATTTTGAACAATCTTGCTTTTAAATGAGTAGAGTTCTACTATCATCCAGTTATTCTTCTTATTTCAAAATGAAATAATTTGAACAGTCTTAATTTCAAATACACTCTAACTTATAATATTAACTCGAGTAAAGATTATGGATGGCAATGAAGTGGGGTGGGTGTGGAGCGGAG
Source organism: Solanum verrucosum (assembly GCF_900185275.1). Classification (NCBI taxonomy): domain Eukaryota; kingdom Viridiplantae; phylum Streptophyta; class Magnoliopsida; order Solanales; family Solanaceae; genus Solanum; species Solanum verrucosum. Next base: position 420,481 of record NW_026020129.1, on the reverse strand, counting down.
CGGGCTTAGGCCTATGTGGGGCGGGGTGGAGGGACATAATTGCGGGTGCGGGGCGGATACGAGGCGGGTTGAAATAGATTTTTTTCAATTCTTAGCGGGGCGGGGCAGGTGCGAGTTTACAGTGTAAGTGTTGATGTTCTAGCCTAATCACTCTAGCCTCTACTTTACTGTGTAACTGTTGGTTTTTCTTATTTTTTATTTTTATCTTTTTGTTAAATTGTAGCTAATGTTAAATTTTTAATTGTGTTTCATAATTAGAATTTATAAATTGAATATTCAAAAAAAAAAATTATAGTCGAATGTTAAATCTAATAACAAAGTGAAAAAAAATAACAAGAGAACTTATGCGGGGCAGGTTGATGCGGGGCGGGTTAATGTGGGGAGGGGTGGGGCGGATTAAAGTCTCCGCGAATTTATGCGGGTTTGCCCCTGCAACCGCCCCGCCTCACTCCATTGCCATCCCTAATAAAGATATTGAACTAAACAACTAGTCTAATTTCTAAAGGTGTAGTTAAATTAACTTTTATTTAATAACTCTAAATGCGTATAAGAGATCTTAAAGTTATTCACACAAAAGCTTAAACCATAGTAAAAGTTTTTTAATAACTATGAGAGAATATAAAGAATTCAAGTTATTCTCGAAAATTTTAGTTATTTAACTTTTAAATTGAATTTAATAAATAATAATTTGATAAGACATTAATGCTATTCATTCAAACAATTTAAACAAAATTAGCAAATAAATTTGATTATTAACGTAAATTCTTATGATGATTCATCTATGTTAAATATTTAAAAAAATAAAAATGAAACGGAATAATAACACAAAAAATCAAATTCAAATTTGCTTAAACCTAAGAAAAGTACACTATTTGGACCCAACTAATCTATTTGTTCGAAAGTTGGACCCGCTTTCTTTAATTTTGGGCCCATTTTTTTCTCTGTTTGGTTGATCCAGAAAATGGGCCTAACTACTGCTGGGCTTCACTTTATATGGTGCCTCGGCCCAAATATAGAGGCTGACTCAAAAGGAAGGCATGTAAGTTGGGTCTCAAGCTATCAATAAGTGCCTCAGCCCAGATATATTATTTTGGGATAATTAGGTAAAGGAAAAATCACACCATATACACATTTAAGAGATAATATTACGAGTTTTAAATCTACTCTTAAAAAATTCTTACTTATAAAAGTTTAATTACGGGTTATACATATCAATTAAATTTAACTTTATTTAAAAATCAATTAAAATTTACTTTATTAAATGATTAATCTTTTTATATTTTTATATTATTAATTATTTAATTATATTGATTGCAGTTCCTTTTATATAATTAATAGGTGAGAGAAATAATATTAATGAGAGAGAATCAATTTGTAATTATCTATTACACCTTTTAAGGGATTTTTTAACTTATTCAAATAACTTTTATTTATTAATGACTATTGGGGCCTTTAATTTTTTTTTAAAAAATAAATTTATTACCGTATATTTTAACATGTAATTTTCTCTCTCTTTAATCTTTTATTTTTTGCTTTTCTTGATTTTTTTTTATTTTAAATTTTGATATATTTTTTTTTAATCTGATTTTTTTAGAATTAAGAATTCTATATTTTGAAAATTTGATTTCGTTTTTTATTTTAATTAATCTAAAACTTGATTTCTTGAGAAAAAAAAACCGTTTTACGTAAATTTTGAACTTGTTTTTGGTGTGTTTTTCTATATCTAGAATATTGTTTTGTTGGTGAAATAAGTATATATAATTCTGAAATTTGTTGATATATATGGATAATATGAGATCATAAAATCTTTAGGATTTCTTAAGTTTAGCTTAAATATGATAAAAAAAAATCACACTTGAATACGGAATATAAATTGAAGAGAGAGGAAAATATAGAACTTGTATTAATTATTGCAGTTTAGACTTTTAATTACATGTTTTGATTTTTGGGTGATGTATATTTCTTTTGCTACAATTTCTGACAACAATTTATAATATGCATTGTTTTACAACCAGATTTATTCTTCCCGGATTTATACCCGTTGGATACTAATTTTATACATTTTTATATTTTGTCTTTGTTCTAAAATTTCAAGTTGGATACCAAGTGTATATAAATTGGATAAAATATTAACTTGTTTTAGATTGTCTAATTTGATTGAAATATCAGTTACATTTTGTTTTTTTCATTTTCAATTGGGATATTTGTTGGATACCAATTGAATACAACATTAACTTGTTTAGGTTATCTAATTTGATTGAAATCTCAACCACAAGTTGATTTTTCAATTTTCCAATGGGATATCAATTCAATACTAAATTTATACAAATTGGATACAATATTAACTAGTTTTACGTTGCCTATTTCAGTTGAAATCTCAATTACATGTTTTTTTTTTCAATTTTACCATTGGGACGTTAGTTGGATACCAAATGTATACCAATTTCATACTAAGATTTGACTTAATTTTTCCAGTCAATATCAATCGCATACAAACATTACCTATTTTTGAGTATACATTTGAGAAACACTGAATACACAAATGATTAACTAGCACACATAATAAATATTCTGAAATTATAATTCATTAACTTAAAAGACAAAATAAATCAAAACATGAGTTTTCCACCATAAAACAACCAAATAAAAAAAAATTATGTCTTTTTTTCAGAAGGGTAATTTGAACATGTCTTCCTATTGTGTTCCTCCCGACAACATGTACTGCTCGTAATCTTAAACCTCTTGAATTTCACATCAGCAAATCATTTACAAGTTGTGATCTCCGTATAGTTTTTTTTGAACCATGCGACAATAATTTCTGCTCCGACACTTTTTGAATTGTATATTTTTCTGTTTCATCATAAATTATTGTGTCAATATTATATCATACAAAAGTACAAATAACTTTTATACATATGTTATATCAATATACAAATTTCATACCATTTTTATGCTTACAAAATTCATACAAAACTTAAAATACATATGTTATTTTAAAACAATTTCATGTGTTATTACAGAATACAAAAGTAAAAACACATATGTTATATCAGTATACAAATTTCATACAATTCTTATTCACACATTTCTTACATATTTCATGCCAAAAGTTATCAATTATTCATATCAGGATCATGCCACTAGAATACCAAAATAATTCCAACTTAGAAATATTAATTTTCATTTCTTTAATAAACAGTATACCAAATTCATTACATTATTATTCTCAATATTCATTACAATATAATGCCAAAAAAAAATCCAATCAAACCAAAAATCGTACGAAAACATTATCGATTGTCATACATGCTTGGTAGTATAAGTATACAAATTCCAAAGAAAAAATTATCTATTTTTTTAACCAGAAAAAAAATGCGTCAAACAAATAATGAACAAATTCAATGTTCATACCAAAATATAACATTATACATTTTTTTAAAAAGGCCATAATTCAAATTATTATACACAACAAAAAATCTGAAATCAGTATACAAATTTCATATAATTATTATGCACATTTTTCATACCTATTTCATGCCAAAACTATACCTATTTCATTACATAAGTCATCACTTTTTCACAGCAGAATCATACCACTATAATACCAAAATAATACCACTTTTAACTATTAATTGTCATTTATTAGACAAATAGTATACGAAATTCATTCAAATATAATTCTAAAATCGTACCAACATGGTATAACCAATATACCAAATTCAAATAAATTTTATGTAATTTTTTAACCAGAAACATACAAAAAAATGAATGTTCAAACAAAAATCTATACCAATTTCAAACAAATTTTATGTAATTTCAAAAGTGAATATTCATACAAAAAATGCCATAATTAAAACTATTATTCACAAACAAAATCTGAATATTTTTTTTTCCAGAATCACTGTTCATAATTTTTTTGAACGTTTGATTTGTATTACAATACAAATAAAAAATCGCAAAGAACACTAACCTAAAGGATCCCATCTACCACTATGTTTTATTAATACTAATAAGATGCCGTTCAGAAAATAAAGATTATTGAATAAAAACGACTATGAATTAGATGAGAGTGACAAGATTTCTAGAAAAAAATCGAAGAGAGAGAAACGTGAAAGAAAATGGATGAAATCAGAATTTTTAATTAATTTTAACAAATTAGAGTGAAATAAGGAAACTAAATATTCTTAATTAGTTTGAATTTCCTTAATTTATGCTAATTAGTAATTATCTTCAATCAATTCAAATTTAATTAACACATTTATTTTCGTTTTTTTACCTTTTTTTTCAGAAACGGATTATTTTATTTTTTTCAAATTTTTTATTTTACAATTATTTTAAAAAAGCTTTTTTTTAAGAAACTGTTACAACCTGAAATATTTTATTGTTACAACTTGAAAGTTTAATTCTACTGTTATAACTTGAAAATATTAGTCTAATATATGTCATATATGAAATTTTCACTTAGGTAAAATGGCCATTTTATTTACAAGAAAATTGGTTGAACTGGCCATACCGTTTCTTCTTGCTTTTATCTTTATTGTTTTGCAGGTTTCCTTCTTCTTCTTGTATAATCAATCAACCATTAAAGTTTTAAAATTTGATTGAAAAATTTAATGTACTGCAAACACGAATCTTTTTGGACGAATAATATATCAAAATATTTTAATAATAATATTAATAAAAGACAAAAGTATGTATATCTAGGTCATGTATTTTGATTAATTTCATTTTATTACTCTTAAAAGAATAAATTCATTAATTTGATACATATATTATCAATATATGATGTATCCAACAAATTAAACACTTAGATACATGAGTATCATACAAGTATATTCATATGTATTATAGTAGTATCTAGTATTAGTTTCGTGTATTTGTTATATGTTTCTAGTATTAATTTCATGCATCTTTTTTATGTATCTAGTATTAATTTGATGTATAAAATATCAATTTCATACATTATATTCAAAACTTGTATCTCGAATACACAATAAGCTTATACATATAATTATGTGTATCTAAATATGGAATGTAACTCAAACGCACGAATTTAGAAACAAATCACGACGGCAGATCAAATAAATATCTTAACTCAGATAAGAACTCTTAACTAGATACATGTACAACTGATGTGTATCCAATATTGTTGCGCCTGATTTTGATTTAAATAATGACTTATTTAAATCAATTCACCAAAATAATATGTTTTTAAATTTTTTACAAAACTAGGATAAACGTATTTGACAGTAACGTATTAAGTATTATTTTATTCAAAAATATTCAATGACAAAAGGACATATCACTGACGGAGACGTTATAGCAGTGGCGGAGGGAGGATTTTCATCAAGGGGGTTAAAAAAAAAAATTAATCACATAAATAATATCCACAAATAAATTAAACGGGTCGAATCGGATATAAACGGGTCGGATTAAACTGTCGAATCAAGAAGAAAAGGGTTTTTTAATATTTGACTTTATAATTAGGGATTAAACTAATAAATCCTAAATTCCCAATTAGCGTTTTAATTTTTTGGAACTAAACATCATTTTCTGATTGCATTATTATATTTTTAAATAAATTAAAACGCCTAAAATATAAGCTGATAAAAGAAATGCCTCTGCCCGGATTCGAACACGCGACCTCGCGTGCAGTAGAGTGAATTCCTGAACCCCCAACGCCACTGAGCTACGCCTTTGGTGTATGTTCAGGGGGTTCAGTACTATATATATACACATATATTAAAAATTTAATCTAATATATATAGTGTAATTTTTCGACGAAGGGGGTTCGGATGAACCCCCTTCGTCCTACGTAAATCCGCCCCTGCGTTATAGTGGGTAACGTTTTAAGCTCAAAACGTTACCTACAGTAACGTTTAAATGTCAATAACTTTTTAAGCTTAAAACTTAATCTCTTTATGTCAACCTCTGTTATTTCAATCCTTTATGTTAAGAAATTGAACCCATTTTATGTCAAAATTTATCTTCGTATTAGAACATCAAGATGAGCCTAAAGATATATGCAGAGAAAAAGCAAGAATTGTTGTCAGTACTACACTCTAGCACCATAGCTTTATTGCATGTACTATATACGTATTCGTGTATTTGCATTATCTTTGATATTGGATAGTAGGAGTAAGTGATATAACATTAATATCTTGATATTCAATAATATGGTGCTAAATAACTCATTGGAATATCACTCTTGTTGTTTGTGTGTAGTTGGAAATTTTTTTTTGCCTCATTTTATAATTTACTCATTTAGTACTCATAGATAAAGACTATCAATAAGAAACAAAAAAACAGATTAGTACTATAGTAGTGAAGAAAGATACAAGTGAAACTAATTAGTTGAATATGACATTAACATGTTACGTAGAAAGCTGGAGAGTTTGTCTCCTTATAAGTTATATGGACTAAAATTAAGGAGAGAACATATTAAATGGAATTTTTCCGACTCCTACAGTAGCATAACAATGTTGGTTTTACGTGAGGAAGAACTTGCTTCATCCACAAGATGAAAAATAGAGGAATAGCAACTGAAGCTACATGGAAGGCAAACATAGTTTCGAGATGGTGGCAATTTGACCAAAATATAAATACGACATGAACAAGAGTACCACAGCGTAACAGATCAAATGATCGACAAGGCCAAGATATTATATGGTGCTGGACAACTTATAACGACAAGCTTACTTGGCTGGTCTGTTTTTCCTTAGCACTTCATCCAGAAACGCAAATATAAGCCAGGATTTACAGCTTAAAACATTTACAACTTCCGATAATTGCAAGACTAAGAAGAGTAAGCAACACTCTCATAATTAAGTTGCCAGAGATATTTGGATCAGTTTTCGTAGCTTTAAACATTTACAATAAACATAATATTTACATAATCTATTTAATAACCAAATTAATACATATACTCGGTAGCACCGTAGCAGTTCTTTCTTCTCCAAAATTTCAAAATATAGCTTCATGTCACTGTCGAGTTCTAAATTACCTCCCGCGGAAGGACTTCGCCTCATAATTTACCCTTGAGTTTTTTCTTCTTGTCGTGCTGGTAAAGATAAATACTTCCTGGCAAGTAAGGATAAATTTTTAATTATTCAACTAAAAAGGAGCAGTTATGTTTAGAAACAATGTAAAGATATTAAAGTATCAATTAAATTTATAGAATATAGTATTACTATAACTATGAGTTAAATATGATTAAGTTACAAGCACATACCAACTGAACTAGTATTAGAGGACTTGCTGATTCATGATAAACCATGACAAGTAAAACAGAAGCTCCAACTTTCAAGTGAAAATTTTATTGTTTTATATTTAGTGAGCCTGATTTTTCACTGTACCTATATTAAAGTATTCAAATTGTTTCCTTCACTGTTCAAAGGGTGCCAAAAATGCACCTCAGAAAATATATATATCTTATGACTATTAATTAATTGGACCAAAAGAAATATGAATCATTTACTATATATTGTTTCATATGTTATTGTTGTTTGCCATATAACCTTTCCATCACTCAGGAAGCGGAGTAAGATTACCAATAGCAAGACGTGTAATGAGATGTTCCTTTACGAGGTCTCAAAATTTTTCATTACCACTCCTCATATTTAGAATCATATTAACACTTTTGTCACATATATCTCGTGAGATGAGTTGTTTAGTCAATACAAATGGTTCAAGTGGGTGGATCGAGATCTAGTTGATATGCATTATTACCATCCATAAAGAATACATATGAAATGAAAAACACATATAAAAGTGAACCTCAATTGTTAGTTCGAAAAGATTACAAGCAAATCAAAATAAAATTATTAAAATAGACAGAATCCTATAACATTAGGTAAGCAGGATCAAACATCCTCTAAATCTTTTAACCTAGTACTACCACGCCACGACAACTAACCCTCAAACATACTGGCTATTTTAGAGGCAAAATTGATAGTACTTCTTTCATATAAATTGGAGCAGCTGATAGTGGGAAGAAATTTTGAACTTACTAGGCTAACAATGAGAATATAGGTGAGTTACTTAACAATAAGAAATTAAAGTTAGATAGACATACCTCTTTAACAATGACGATGAGACATTAAAAAATGTCCCCTAATCCTTTTTTAAATTTAGGTTTCAACTAATCAAATCTAGATAGACAGAATCATGAAATGTATGTAGTCTAAATTATGGGAATATTGAAATGTAATCCAAGCATTCCTTCTACTATGTAAAGAAAAAACATACCTCAAACATTAAAGAATACTTCGTTCCAAACTTGTCAAAAGATTTAATGCAGTAAAGTTATCCTGAATCTCGTTTCCCAAGAATACTGACGGCGAATTGAGAACACCTCACCCCTTGCTTCGCAACCGTCGTCTTTTAGCTAATTGATGTGTCAAACGTGTCACGCCCAGAGTTGAAAGGGTTGGAACTTCATGAATCTAATAGGGAGGCGGCATAAGGGTTTTGAAACGCAGTGATGCAAATGACATCGCTTGTTTTAGTTTGCGGGTAAGTTTTTTCCCCTTTTAAGGTTAAAACGTTACCGAAAGTAATATTTTTAGTCTGTTTACTCCGTCAATCATCTGTTCTTTTGTTATTGAATATTTTTGAATAAAATTTTACCTAATACATTACTATCAAATACATTTATCCTAGATTTGTAAAAAAAATTAAAAAAAAAACATATTATTTTGGTGAAGTGATTTAAATAATGACTTATTTCAGTTAAAATTTTGTATTTTTTCTATTAATTAAAGTTTGACGTGATTCTTCCATCTTGATTTGAGTCATTTCTATATATTTAGATCTATTCTCGAATTGAATGTTAGCGGATGAAGAGTCAGTCACTGCAATAAAAAATTCATGAGAGAAAATAAATAAAATAAAAGTTATTTGATTTAGTACAATATTGTTAATGTTAATTTAACAAGAATCATCCGATTTTAGGAATGGCCAGCCATTAAAGTGTTCGACAAAAAACAAAATAAAAAAAATATAAAACCTAATTTTGAAAAACTTTTTAAAATTGAACTTCAAAATATTATGAACTTCAACTCAGATACAAAATCAAAATACATGATAATAATAAAACAATAGAAACAAATATATATAATGTTGATTTTAACATGCAAACATGTAATGAGAGAATGAAGGAAGAAAAGAGTTGGTGGACATGGGGTGGGGGGAGAAACCGCAGATGTAGTAGAAATTTTTTTGACTTATTAATGAACCATTAATTAAGGAGTTTAAATTTAAGATAATTATTTAATATCATATTTAAGAGATTTGTGTATGTGTTAAATCTTTTAAAATATATGATATAAATATTAAGAGTGATGGTATGTGTAATTATTTTAAACTAGAGGTAAAAATAATATATATGATAGTATTGTATGTGTAGTTAGTTTTAAAATATATGATATAATTATTAAAAGTAATAGAATTTGTAATTATTTTAAACTAAATGTAATATAATATATATAATAGTAATGTATGTGTCGTTAGATAGTTTTTTTTGGCTTAAGTCATCTGCGGCCCCTTAAAGTTGTCCGCATAATTCACTTAGTCACCTCAACTAGAACTAGTACCTATTGAACATCTCTACCCTCTCGAATTTGAACCATTTAGACACTTTGTGCAGATGTGGCACAAAAAATGTAGTTCACATCTTGGTGAGCGCGTGAAATCAATATTTTAGCATTTTTCCTTTTCCTTTTCAATTTTTTCTTTATATTTCTCATTATTTTTTCTAAAATAAGAATCTTTTTCTTCTTCCTCGCTTTCAAAACCACACACCTACTGCAACCACTTCTTCAACACAATCCATCACCATTTTCCCCCACAAATTTCCTTCTTTTTTTTAAAAAAAATAATCATCTTATCATTGCCTACTTCCAGCTTCTTCTTTTTTCAGAAAAAAGATGGAGATCACCAGTTCTTTGTCGGATAAAATGGAGGTTATTATGTACGTCTTCTTTGCCGGAAAAAATGAAAACCATATATATCTTCTTTGCCGGAGAAAATGGAGATCATTATTCAAATATTTACTCTTCACCTCTTCCCACACACCCCTTCTTCCTCACAAATCGAACAAAAAAAAAATTGAAATCAAAATAAGAAAAACGGATCTTTTAAGAAAACACCATCAATTTAAATGAAAATAAGGAAGAAGGCATAAAGAGAAATAAAAATGATAAATTCATTCATAATATATGTTAAAACCTCTAATTTTTCAAAATGGAGGTTAACAATGGTGGACAAGGCAAATGTTAGGGGAAAAAAAAAAGAAGAAATGGAGAGGTTTGAGGTGGGTGGGGTTAGGGGGTGTATACTATTTTTAGTTTAAATATTTTCTTTTAGGATTTTTTTCTATTCAAAATTTATTTTTATAATTATTTTTAATTTAAATGCCACATGTCTTCATTTGATTCGTTATTTTTGCCACATCATATGCATGTGTATTACACGCACATTCTCTTTAGACTATGTGTCAGAAAAATATTCAATAGGTACTTATTTTTTAAGATTGGAGTATCTAATAGGAAACAAGGTTTGTTAAGGTGTCTAAGAATTATATAGACAACTTTAAGGGGCCACGGATGAGTTAAATCTTTTTTTTTCTCAAATGGTTGAACCAAAACATGGGCTGACTGAGGTGGGTTGAGTATTGTGGAACCCACTTCTTTACATAAGTCTAATCGAAGAAGTGAGCTCAAAATTTAAATTTTGGGTTGGGCTTTTTGAGTTTAATAGAAGAAGTGAGATCAAAATGCAAATGGAGTTTTTGAGTCCATATGGACAATTAACAAAGTCACTACTTAAGCACCTCATATTTATTCTCCCTCAGTTTCATATTAGATGGGTACTCGCTATTTACAGGGTGATTAAAAAAATATTAGACTGATCATCTTTACTAGATTTCCCTTTGTCAAATCAATACAGATAAAGCAAGTTAGAAAAAATAATATACATAAAATATAAGAAAAAAGTTTGTTTTCCTTAATAAGGAAAAGAGTGAGGTGAGTACAAATAAATTTTTTTTAAAAAAGGTAAATTCAGATTAATGAATCAATTAAGCTTTTTGGTTTTAATAGGTTATTTTAATATGGGCTTATTAAAATACAAAAAGGTTATTTAGAGTCACCCAATTAAAGGTAAATACATGTGTTTTTCTTTTTATTATATAAAAGCCACAATATTGAGTAGCTTGTGGTCAACATATATGCTTAACAAGGGTATTATTATAATTGTGTGAAAATTGAGTAATACTATTGGCATAAGGGGAATCATACAATTATATATATATATATATATATATATATATATATATATATATATATATATAGCCTAAAAATAATTTAGTATCTCCTTGTCACTCTCTAAAGATAAAGAAATAGTAATCTATCTATATATAATATGAGAAGAAAATGTGTCGGCACCACAAAATTTTCAATTTTAAAATTTTAATTTTTAAATAATTTCAATTTGTGTGTGTTAGTTATTTTCAATTTAAAAATACTAAATATAATAAGTAAATTTAAAAATTGATTTTAAAAAACAGAAGTTAAAATTGTTCGTAGGGAAATGGGTAGTTACTTTTTCCTTTTTTTAATTTATTAAATTATATCCATACAACTACCCCATTTAATAAAAGATTCATCTAATAATTAAAAAATTGATAAATTTAAAAATGATTTTAAAAAAAGAAGAAGTTAAAAACAGTGGATTTTCGTAAGAAAACAGAATTTATTGATTAGTAAGATTAATCTAAAATCTAAAAATAAAAATAAAATAAAGAACTGATAAAATACTAAATATAATAAGTAAATTTAAAAAACTAATTTAAAAAAACAGAAGTTAAAATTGTTCATAGGGAAATGGGTAGTTACTTTTTCCTTTTTTTTTTTTAATTTATTAAATTCTATCCATACAACATGCCCTATTTAATAAAATACAGAATAAATAAATAATCTAATAATAAATAAATAGATAAATTTAAAAATGATTTTTAAAAAAGAAGAAGTTAAAAACAGTGGATTTTCGTAAGAAAACAGAATTTATTGATTAGTAAAATTAATCTAAAATCTAAAAAATAAAAAAAATAAAAAGAACTGAAAAAATACTAAATATAATAAGTAAATTTAAAAATTTATTAAAAAAATAGAAGTTAAAAACTGTTCGTAGGGAAATGGGGTAGTTACTTTTTCCTTTTTTTTTTTCTTTTTAATTTATTAAGTTCTATCCATACAACTAGGGGTGTTCACGGGTCGGTTTGGATCGGTTATTGGTCAAAATCAAAACCAAACCAACATAATCGGTTTTAAAATTATCAAAACCAAACCAAACCAAATATAATATATATTTATCGGTTTGGTGGTTATCGGTTTCAGTTTGGTTTGGTTCGGTTATTCGGTTATTAACCATACACAAAAAATAAAAGAAACAATTCATTCAAAATGTGAAAAGGTGACATCAATCCATTCGAAACAAAAAAATAGTTAGAATGACTTAAATTACTGAACTTTTGATCACTAAATTTACCATCAATAATCTCTAAAATTCACTATATTGGTCTAGAAGGAAGAGACAATAACATTTTCAGTCCCACAAAGAATTTTCATAGACATTCATATACATGAAATCAATAAGATAAATATTTTCATCTTGGACATTTTTGCTTTCAATAAGTAAATTACAAAAAAAAATTAATGAAAATATATATAAGATCTTTAAAGTTGTTTATAAAAACAATATATTAAGTATGTATATTAATAATATTAATAAAATATATGTATATAATTCATCGGTTCGGTTCAATTATTTCTTCGGTTTTTCGAATAAAATCATAACCAAACCAAATACTATTGGTTTTCAAAAATCGAAAATCAAACCAAATCAAATCCAAATAAAATGGATTTTATTTTATTGATTTGGTTCGGTTTTTCAATTTGAATCGATTTTTATCCAAACCATAAACACCCCTACATACAACATGCCTTATTGCCTTATTTAATAAAAGAAAGGAAAAAATTCAATTAAAATAAAATCATCTAATAATGAATAAAGAAATTTTAAAAATGATTTTAAAAAAAAGAAGAGGATAGTCTTTTTTTTCCTTTTTTTTTTTTTTAATTTATTAAATTCTATCCATACAACATGCCTTATTTTAATAAAAGAAATAAACAATTTTCAGTTAAAAAAAAAGTAAAAGCACGTCCTTTAGAAAATTAATCTCAAAATTGGCCACCACAAAATACCTAAATAATTAATTTAAAATTTAAATTTCAAATAATAACTAACTTTATCTCTAATAAGCCAACTCTTCAAAATACAAATTCAAATTCAAATGTTTGTAAAACAAAAATTATATTCAAGTAAAAAATTTAGATCTGATTACACTCATAAGAAAATTGAGGTGACATATAGCAGTGTATTGTGTGTTTTTATATGCCCTATTTCTTAATTGTTTGATGTGTGATGTGTAATTGTTTTGTTATGATTGGAGGAGAATGGTCACTATACTCTCCAATGCAACAAGGAAAAAGTAGAAGAAGAAACTGACAATAGAGAAATGGAGGAATTCTGAAAAATTTCATGGCAATGGACCATATATGTCATCTTTCAATATTTTTAGTTCATAAATTACTACTATAATAATTCTTTCATCGATTTAGTGATTTTACATTTACTGTGATTACTTTGAGTTTTTCATTTGTTCGTTTTGATTTTTGATAAAAAAAAAAAATGAATACATTCGACTACGTAAAAAAAATAAAATTGTAATAATCGAGTTGATGTTTTCAAATTGCTAATTTTTGCTGTCCTTTATAAACAAACTATTATCATATTGAAACGATTCTTCTCTCTTTATTCATTAGGTTATGTTTATCTGATTCTTCAAATTCTTCATTTTTTTAGAATTTTTGATTTATTTTTTTATATTTTTATATGCATATTATGATGATCGTAGTATAACCGATTATGTCACAATTTGGTTTTCTTTCGTTACTATGACAATGTGAACTCGAACAAGGAGTGAACAAGTAGTATATTTTTTGATTTTGTTGGTTTGATGCTTAATTTTTAATTAGTCAAGTAATTAGTATGTTGATTTTGTTTCTGTGATACTTTCTAATTAGTTGAGTTGATGCTTTCAAGTGCTAATTTCTATTACGATTTAAATTATTATATTTAAAATAATGCTCAAACAGTTATGATTTTTTGATTTATTTAATGTACTTTCAATTATTCTCTAATTATATTGATGATTTGCTTACTTAAGGTGATTTCTTTGTAGTTATTTATATCTGTTGTCCTTACCACTGCTTAAATTTTGCAAAAGCCTATATATATAGAAGGTTTACTTTTATTATTTTTAAACTTAATAGACTAGAAAATGTTAATAATTATCGATATTTGTTTTAATATTGGATAGTCGTATACATACATCAATTGAAAATTTCATGATAAAGCATTTCAAAGTTTAAACTATTAAATCTACTTTTTTTGGGATGAAGAATTTTTTGAATTTTAAAAGAGCAATATTATACAAAATAAAAACGATAAATTCTTACCGCGTCACTATTTGATCACAAAATAAATTAAAGAATGTCACGATACAAAATAAATAAAAATAAAACAATTAACGCAAAAACAAGAAAAAGAAAACAACAATAAAGGAATAGTTAAACAATAAAATTTAAATTTGTGGTGTAGTTTTTATTTCTTTAGCAACCTAACATATTGAGAAAATTTCCATAAAATGAATAATGACTTGCAAAGTTCTATTTCACATTTTCATATCAAAAACTTTATTTTTATCATTGATATTATTGCATTATCATATAGAAGAAGAGACTTATAGTAAATCAAAGTAATAGAAGATGATTCGTTTTTTTCATCTTTCAATTTTTGTTTTGCTCTGCAAATAATTCATTTTTATGTGGTATATATAATTTGATAATTTAATTTTATGTGGTACATATTAATTTGATTATATTATCCTTTTTTATTGATCATTGAAATTCATTATTTTGTACATCCTAATTTTATGAAATTATATTTGAGTAAATGAAAAACATCTTAATTTAATTTGCAGGATAAAACGAAATAAGAGTGTGCTAAAGTGGTTGCAACATGCTTTGTAAATTATATTTAGATTTTAGCTAAAGTAGAGTTAATATTTTTAATACTAAGTTTGAGATTGATCTATGAACTTAAAATTTAATTAATTAGCACAAATATATCAATTCAACACACGCCACATATGCTATTAATCTTCATCATACTAGAAGAAGGAGAAGTTGTTAGAATAATGTTTAGAGTCCTTGATGAACATACCCTTATTACACATAAATTAGGATAAAATTTTGTTAACATTATTTGTATATGTAAAACTAAAGCATTATATATGATCATACATGCACTTTTGAATAATTCGTATTTAGTTATTCATAAATTTAAAAATTATTATATTTTAAAATATCCACACAATGTGAGGGTACGTATACTAGTTTTTTTTTTTTTTTTTTTTTTAAAAAAGCAACTCATGTACACAAGCCCCAGCTTTCCCTTTTTCCTTATGTGAATAAATTAATATTATTATTTCGGAGTGGAAGACGGGAAGAGTAGGTGTTAAAGTGCTTCCCCTAATACTATTCAGGGAAGAATAGGTGTAAAAAATGAGCGAAACTATAGCTAATTCGTTCAATCCGTTCATAATTTTAAGGGTTGGGCTCATGATAATTGAATTGGGTTGAATCTCAACTCATTCAGACCTTAACCCATTTTAAGAGAATCCTCAATTGAACCCAATTTAATCTTCAATTTCAATATGTTTTAAAACTTTTTATTTGCATTGATGTAATGTATGTTTCTATGTTGAATGTGTGAATTACTATCTATTTTATATTTTTTAGGATTAACTATCCACTAGTGTACTTGTCCGCGCTTGGCACGGAATTAAATATATATTTTTAAATAATTGATGTCGTTAATTGACTATAATAAGTGTATAAAAAACAATACAAATCAAGTTACGGTCTTGAAGTTGTCTATTCAAAAAATTGCTAGAAAGATATTTTCAAACTTTAATTTCCGCTTAACATTGCCGATAAAGAAAAAAGAAAAACATAAAAAGTATCTTAAAAAAAGAAATTAAGTTGATTTTATAACATTACATCGGAGATTATACTTTGCAATACAAAATAAAAGAATTGAAACACATCATATAAAACAAAATGTATATTTATAAGAAATCATGATGTCATTAGTAATTTGATGTGTTTCTTATCTACTCAAATTTTTTAGAGTACATGAAGTCTCAGGTTGAAGAAAAGTATACCAAGAGCTAGATTAATGTTTGTCCTCAACACATGTAGAGGAGTGGAAGAGTTTTATAACATTAATCTAATTATTATTGTAGTCATCACTAAAAAAATTAATATATGATAATAACTATTCAAAAACAACTCCTTCTTTAATGTGAAAAATCAAGATAGATAATTTTTGCTTTAAATAATTACAAGTGAAATACATATTAATCACAAATACACATTTATTATAGCATAATTTTAAATAACTTTTTATTATATATATGTGCACATTAATGAGAATTTTTTCTTCATCCTTTTCATCAAATAATTTATTTATTAATTTAAAATTTTGAAAATACTAAAAAGATGATTTATTTATTTTGTGATTGATTTCTAATATGATAGACCATATCATATATTTTTATGGGCAACAATATCTAATAGCTATGAGAAATGTACCATAGGTAATATTATACCTTTCAACAATGACAAAAAAATTAGAATATTAATTAGAAATTTACAAACAGATACACACAAAAATAAAAATGTGATATTTTTCATCTTCATTCATTCACATACATAATAGTAATAATAATAAGAAGAAGAACAAAGTTAATTAACAAAAAAATGCTAATTGAACTTTCTAATTTGTAGATTAGTAGAGTTTCGTAATTTAATCTTTGTTGAATAAAAGGAAATTTACATATCTGATCAAAATAAAATAAAATAATATTAATTAAAATCAAAACAATACATTAATGAATCTTCAAAATATTTGGAAATCATTTGAACTTTTTTACTAATATGACCATCTCTTTTGATAAATCTTCCAAGATAATTAAAGTTTCCTCCTTCATTTTGATAAACTTGTGCCCAAACTAATGTGAACATCTCTATGATGAATCTTTGAAGAATATATCTATGATCTTTATCAAAGTGAAGACCATATCATGACATTATTAAGTACATGAAAGATGAAAGAAAAAAAATTGAAAAGGAAGAAAAAACTATACTAATTAAAAAGAAAGAATGAAAAAATGGAAATGAACATTGAACATCTTTATAGATTAGATTAGTTAGAAAGAAGTTGAAGAGGCATATTATTTAAGTAGAGAAGATAAATAGATGGAGATTTTTTTGTAACTTATTAGACATAATTAGAATAGTAAATATGATTGAATTTTTAAATTAATAAACAAATTATTTATTGAGAAAAATGAAGAAAAAATTCAAAAAAAAAGAAGAAAAAAGATAAATAGGAATGGAGGTCATAGAGAAGTGTCACATCACCTTCTCTATGTTTCTCTTTTATATAAATATATAGATTTGTAACTTCTTCTTTTTTAAATCTTCTTAAGTTGAAATTCAGGTTATAAACTTAAATAATAATATAGTAAATTATTGAGATTAAGCAAGTTGAATTGGGTAGGTCAAGACCCTACTCGTTTTTAAGCCCAATTTCCATTTAAGCCCAAAATAAACTTGGGCGGGTCAAGACCCAACCCAATTTCTATTTCAACCCATTCTAATATCTCAAATTTCAACTCAACCTGTCCATTTGACACCTCTAGGGAAAAGGGCCTGATATACCCTCAACTTTGTATTTAGAGCTGATATATTCTCGTTATGAAAATGACTCACATATATCCTTACCGTTATACAAATGACTCACATACATCTCTACCGTAACAAAAGGAGCTCATTCATCTAGCGGTAGAGAAAAAATAATTTTAAATTTATTTTTTGACTTTAAATTTATAACACAGAGATCAAAAGGGAATTCATAGGTGGGATAGGTAGATTTCGGGAATCAAAAAAACTGTATAATGTAAGAGTTTTATTCAAATTTTAATTGGTTACTACCTGTGAGGAGAAGTGACTAGACTTGGAACTTTGTGTTCTTAGGTAATTAAAGTTGTAATTCTCGTTTGTTATGAATGGTAATGTTCACCATTGTTACCAAAAACTATGACTTATAATGATGAACTGCGTGAAGATCTTACGCTTGGAGTCAAAGTGCATTTCAATCAAATTTGGGCTTGTAATAATATAATTGGAACTGCATCAGCTAATGCAAAGAAGAGAAAATACTTTCATTTGAATTATTTTTCTATTTTTGGACATAGAATTTGAGGTGATTTGCTTTGCAGTTAGTTATTCAATTCTCGTATCTATGAGCATTTAAAGTGGACAGGTTTTTATTTGGTTGGGTAATTTTTCATTAAAGATTAATAACTTATTTGAATTTTTACATTTTGTTTATGATTACATTGTTACTTTGTAATTTTCATTTGAAATCCGGTAGTTCCAAAAATTTATCCAAATATAATATTTATTTATATCTTTTGAATATTTTACTTTTATCATATAATACTTTATTTTATTAAATGAGGTTTTTTCCCAAATATATTGATATTATGGCTAATTATTTTTGAATTTTATTTATTACATAAAAAAAACTACAAATAAACTATACTCAGAAATCGAAAGCAAACAATTTTAATCATTCATTTTTTTATAAAAAATAAATCTTAATATCTAAATATATATTTAAACCAAACATTTTGATCTTTTATATTTGAATTCAGACATCTCAGTCTTGATAAAAATAAATGAGATCTTAAGTCATGGAAAACAATATGAATTTTAGTTTTCTATTCTAAAAATTATTCTGAAAGTAATTACCTTATACAAATATACCATCATATTTATTCTGTTTATGTTTTTCTTTCCTTTATTTTTGCGGTTAGAGTATAATTTGAAAGATTCAATGAAACGGTGTACCACATATAATGATCTTATTAATTATTCAAACATTGTTCTTAGCCCAAAATGGCATAAAATAAACTTAATAAAATCTTGTAGCTTCATTTTATTTGTTTCTTATCAAGTGATGAATATATATATTTATATATGATTTTGGAATGATTTTTCCATTACATATTTTGTACCATTATACAATAAAACTAGTTTTTAGCGGCAATAAAATATACACATTAACAAGGAATGCTAAAATCTTTATCGACATTTGTCATTGGGTCCAAATATCGCTATAGGATTTAGGGACATTTACATTGTATTTTTAGTGACAATTAAGCTATTATCATTAATTAAATATCAATAAAGATCTTTTTTTTTTTATGTAGTGTACGTTAATATATATACCTCAATTAGAGATTGAATTCATTTTATGGTACGATATAAGCTCTCATTTATTAATACAGATTTTCTCTTTCCACTAGCTAATTTTTTGCAGGAAATAGATAAGTTTCCATATATAAGTAAGAACAATGAGGAAATCCCATATGATGAATTAATTTACGGATAGAATAATTAGAAGAATCAATATAATTTATTAAGGAAAATCAATGAGAAGAATAAAATTAAACTACGGTTACCAAATCAATCAAAATTACGGTTACAAAATCAATCAAAATTATGGTTACAAAATCAATGAAAAGAATCAATCAATTTAATTATTAATTAAGGAAAATCAATCACCGTTATGAAATGCCTTTGTGATTCTTATATAAAGGTTCTTCTCCTCTTCTTTCTTTGTATTATAAGTTAAATAATTAATTTATTTGTATAATTCTTAATTTTGATAGGATGAAGATCACACGGATGCATCTAAAAGTTGTATCATATCTTATTGCAATTATGTTTTTTCTTAATTATGATAAAGTTGAGGGCTTAACCAAGCAAGAAGACGAAGCATTGGAGAGGAGATTACAGCTTTTAAATAAGCCAGCAGTTAAAACTATTAAGGTTAGTACCTAATTTTTTCTTTTTTCAATTATATTTTTTTTGTACAGACAAAGATTGGAATAAATTAATTAATAACAAACACTATATATAATCATTTTGTAGACCGAATATGGAGATATCTATGATTGCGTAGATTTCTATCAACAGCCGGCATTTGATCATCCATTGCTAAAACATCATACTTATCATCCTCAGGTATGTGTACTACATCTATTTAAACGAACTTCATTATTGTTGAATTATGAAAGTAAAAATGACTCCTTCAAATTTTTATGCAGATGAAACCAACTTTTTCTCTAACAAAAAGAGACGAAGAACCCTCAACATTGAGAAACACTGCCAAGATATTAAAAGATGGAGGTTGTCCCAAGGGAACCGTTCCTATAAGAAGAACTACTAAAGAAGATCTCATTAGAGAACAAAATGCGGATCGATTTAATGCTAGTTATGCTAAAGGCATCTTTCACGTAATTTACCCCGATCCTTATATTAATTGCTTTGATTAATTATCCTAGTCACATATAAAATTGTTATCGATCAATGTATGTGTTATCTTATTTCAGTTTGCTCTAGAAGAAACATCAGATGACCAAAATAATAAGTTTACGGGAGCTGGTGCGTGGATGAGCATTTACGCTCCAAAGGTTCAAAATAACCAATGGAGTGCATCTGTCGTGAAGTTACAAAATGGTCGTGACCAAATACAAGCTGGTTGGCGTGTAAGTTTATTTAACTTTGCTTGTTCCAAATCATTTTCAATTTCCATAGAGAGTATCAAGAATTGACAATGAATATTAATTGATGTAGGTGGATCCAATTCTTTATGGTGATACTCGTGCACGATTTTTCGTATTATTCAAAGTAAGGTTCATTCTATTAATTATAATATTATCTTTACTCATATATAGTTGGTTAACTAATCGCCAGTGTTAAATCAAACAGTCTGGCACAACTCAATGCTTCAACACACGTTGCAAAGGATTCATAATAGTGAATGGACAAATACCCCTGGACCATATATTCCCACATGTTTCCAAAGATGGAAATATATTTGAGGAGAGGTTTTATATTCAAAAGGTACATACATACATACATAATGAATATTAGTATTAGTATTATTATAATTTATGAATTTTGGATCAATTTTCAGGATTTGATAAATGGAAATTGGTGGCTACGTTATGGTTCTGATTCTACACAGCTTGGTTATTGGCCAGCAGAACTGTTTGGAGGGGGATTAAAGAATTTTGCATCAAAGGCGGCATGGGGTGGAGAGGCATTTAGTTTAGGACCTACTTTCCCTCCAATGGGTACAGGACAATTCCCTCAACGTGACACCTCCGTCGATGCATATTGTAGAAAGATTTCCGTTATCAATTCTGCTGGGAAAACTACAAATACTGGTCCTGTGTCAAAGTTTGAAGATGCCAGTGCGCTCTACCGAGTGAGTGATAAACAAACTGGCGACAATGAATTTGGTCATTTGGTCTTTTTGGGTGGACCAGGTTCTAACAAATGACTTCTTTTCTAGTTGAGCATAGTAAATAAATCAATGTTGTCTCTCTCAATTATAAATAAACAAGCTCCTTCTTCTCAACAATTTCATTTTGCTATTATTCTTCTTTACAAGCAGGCCAACCACTTGAGTTATTCATCGTAAGCCCAATTGTTGACTTGTTATCCCACTTTATACAACTAAATCTTTTCCATTTTATTTATTGGATCTACCAAGTTAGAACTTTAAAAAGGGTAACAAAATAAGCATATTTAATATATTAGTAATTTATTTATCAAAAACTAAGCAGGGAATAAATACTAAATAATTATAGTACAAACTTAGTAGGTATAAGCTATTCAAATTTACAGCATCCTGCCCCCCACACACAAACTAAATGAAATTTTCTACTTCCCAAGGGTCAAATTCAAGCATATCTATTTCCTGCACTGATACAATTTAATATAATAATATAACTGATTTTTACTTTTTTGACTGGATATTATGATAACAAGATTACTTTCACCAGCCCATGTTTAAGGATAATTTTCGGTGTCATTTTTTTTCATTAATTCATTCGATCAATCTGAGGCTCTGAGCAAATGCGTGGAGCAATATTTATGTTGTTTTGTCGTTGATGCTCTCACCAAATGGGTTGCGATATTTACCTTGGGCAGAATACTGGTATAACACTGCATATCAGTCCTCCGCTGGGATGACTCCATTTCGAGTGTCGTATGGTAGAGACCCACCTACCGTGGCTCGGTACATTCTCCCTAAGGCTAACTTAGCTCGTGCACAGAATCGAATGAAAAGTCTTGCTGACAGGTGGGAGAATGGGTCTATGTCAAACTTAAATCTTATC
The DNA here is from genome assembly GCF_900185275.1 of Solanum verrucosum. NCBI lineage: Eukaryota > Viridiplantae > Streptophyta > Magnoliopsida > Solanales > Solanaceae > Solanum > Solanum verrucosum. The sequence goes on along the minus strand of NW_026020129.1, from coordinate 398,034 downwards.
GCCAGAACACTGTTTGCCTTCACCAGCATCCTAAATTGGGAAGACGTTATTTTGGGCCTTTCAAAATCCTCAAACCCATTGGAGATGTTGCGTTCAAAATAGAACTATCTGACGATGCTCGCATACATCTAGTATTTCACATATCCATGCTCAAACGTTGTATAGGTAAACCTGTTCAACAAGTTACTCCTTTGAACCTGACCGATACATGGCCAATATTATTCCCGAGACTTCTATGAACCTTGAGGACAAGGTTCCTTTTCAGGAAGGGAGTATTGTTGTGACCCCACAAGCTGACTTGGAGGACACATCAGCAGCCACCGTGAACACACACTCAGCAGGAGAGTGGGGTTTTGAAAAGAAGGAACCCCATCAACAAGGCTAACTGATTTCGTTGTGGGAATTGGGTGACGAGAACGTGGACAAGGGGAAGAAAGTGCAGTTCGTGAAGTGCTAGATTTGATAAATAGCAAAAGTAGGCATCTAAATTAGGCAATTGTAATTTAAGTTTGGATATCTCATCCCTCTGTTTCTCTGTTTTCTCGAGGTGGCAGAACATTCGGCACATGTGACCTCGGTGAGCCTATGCAATTCCTGTTTGTAAGAGTCGTGAAAGCACAATGTTTTCCTTCCAAAGATATCACAGGAAGTCTTGACCCTTATGTTGAAGTAAGAGTTGGGAACTACAAAGGAGACACAACACTTCGAAAAAAATCAAAAGTCCAGAATGGAATACAGTACTATTTGCTTTTGTTAAAGAAAGAATGCAGTCTTCTGTTTTGGATGTTGTGGTCAAGGATAAGGATATATTGAAAGATGACTTTATTGGGATTGTTTGAGTTAATAAAAAAGAAAGGGGAGGGAAAAAAAAGGGGGAACTGATGCTTGTTGTGTGGATTGGTACACAAGCTGACGAAGCATTTCCTTAAGCTTTCCATACAGATGTAGCTAGTCCAATAGATATGTCAGTGCAGTCCAGCCAAATCCGCAAAAAAGTGTACCATTCTCCTAGGCTATGGTATGTTCGTGTCAATGTTATTGAAGCACAAGACTTAGTTGTGTAGAGAAAAATCGTCTTCCTAATGTCTGTGTGAAAGGCTCAGATTGGTAACCAGTTGCTGAGGACCAAGACATGAACTCAAATATGCAAAGAAAGTAAAAGTTCCAACCATGAAGACTAACACTAACTTATTATATGATATGAAACATATAAAACATTCAATATCTTTGTGAGAATAACCAAGGAGCCATTCAAAGGCCGATTGGAAGAAACCAACGGTAAGTATTAACATCTAAATTTTTCATAGCAAGTACTCACTCAAAATATCAAATGCTAATGAAGGCCTTAACATTATACAATGAACATAAACTCATGATCAGATGAAAAAGAAGAAGTACCTTTAGTTTAATTCTTCCTGGAGAAGCCTCAGTGGCGGCAACACAACATCCACTAATATTGAAAGAGCAGCAGCACCAAACTTATCTGAAACCTCATTTATATCATCATTTCAATAAATAACAGAACACTTCTTTGACTGCTGGATACAAAGCGAGCATGTAGGAAAAAAGGATGATGAAGAACTATAAGAGTTTATTGGCGTGCAGCATAGATAACTATTGAAATAACAAAAACGGCACAAAATCTTATATCCATGCAGAAATATTTACTTTACACCAAAGGATACTGTTAATTCTGTAGAATTGAATGAATTGTAAATCAATCTAAACAATTTATCTAAGACACTGAAAGAGAATTCTCATTTCCATAGAATGAACAAGTTGTAATCTACAGCTCAATGTTAATGTGACTTCTGTACATTTTGTGACTCTTAACTTCTGTATTTATAGAATCAGATTAGTTGGCTAACTAACTAACTAATGCTAACAAGTTGTTGTTGTTAATTTAACCAACTCTTCAACACTTTAATTGGCAGTTGTACACCTTATTAACTGTTCAACATCCTCCCTCAAGCTAGGTGTATGAAAAATATTTTTCATTCCTAGCTTGGTAAGCAAGTATGCATGTTGTATGCAAGTAAGCCCTTTGGTAAACAAGTCTGCTGGCTGCTCTGTAGTTTTCAAGTATGTAGGTTGAACCATTCCCAGTTGAACCTTCTTCCTAATGAAATGACAATCAATGTCTATGTGCTTGGTTCGTTCATGGAAGACCGGATTGGCTGCAATCTGTATGGCAGATTTACTGTCATTGTACACAGGCACATGCAACTTCATCTTTACTCCTAGCTCTTTGAAGAGGCCAACCAGCCACACTATCTCTGCCACTGTTGAAGCTAAACTTCTGTACTCAGCTTCAGCTGAACTCCTTGAGATTGTGTCTTGTTTCTTGGATTTCCATGAGATCAAAGAACTCCCATAAGTGATCATGTAACCTGTTATAGATTTTCTGTTGTTTGGACATGATGCCCAGTCTGCATCACAATATGCAGTCAACTGATTATCAACATTAGCATTCATCAGTATCCCCAATCCAGGTGCATTCTTTACATATCTCACCACCCTCATGGCTGCATGCATGTGAGATGTTTTGGGGCTATGCATAAATTGGCTTAGAAGTTGTGTTGCAAAAGCAATATCAGGTCTTGTTATTGTCAAGTAGAGTAACCTTCCTACCAGTTTCTGATACATACCAGGATCACTCAGCAGTTTGTCATTTTCATCAGCTGGAGGAAAGTGCAAGTCAAATTCTGCACTTGTAAGCTTCTGATTCAATTCAATAGGTGCTCCAACAGGCTTGGAGCTGGAAAGTCCCATATCTGAAATCAATTTAAGTGAATACTTTCTTTGATGCATAAGGTTTCCAGTGTCACTTCTGGCAAATTCAATCCCCAAGAAGTATCTCAAATCACCTAAGTTTTTGATCTTAAAATTATCTTGAAGAGTTTTCTTTGTTTCTACTATCATCTTGTGATCATTTCCTGTGATCAGTAGATCATCAACATATACTAATACCATCACCAAATTTTGTCCTTGATGCTTTGTGAACATGGAGTAATCATAGTGGCTTTGCTGAAACCCAGAGTCGACTAAAGCTGTGGTTAATTTGATATTCCATTGCCTGCTAGCCTGCTTGAGTCCATAAAGTGACTTAGTGAGTTTACACACTGTCCCCCTCTCACTTTGATGAATAAATCCCAGAGGTAAGTCCATATACACTTCTTCATTTAAATCCCCTTGAAGAAAAGCATTGAAAACATCCATCTGGTGGATTTGCCATTTATGTGCAGCAGCTAAAGCCAGAACAGCCCTGATTGTCCCCATTTTTACAACTGGCGAGAATGTTTCCTGATAATCCAATCCCTCTCTTTGGTTGTAACCCTTGGCTACCAAACTGGCCTTGAATCTATCAACCTCTCCATCAGCTTTGTATTTTATTTTATAAACTCATTTACATCCAATGGCTTTCTTATCTGCAGGTAACTGAGTAAGCTTCCAAGTATGATTATCCTCCAAAGCAAGAATTTCATTCTGCATAGCTTCAACCCATCTGGGATCCTGTATGGCTTCATGATAAATTGAAAGCTCCTTTTCCAGGGAAAATTTTGTAACAAAACTTTTGTATGTTGGTGTGATGCTCTGGTAATCTACTGCATCACCAATAGAATATAGACAAGCACTAGCTGATTTATTCTGCTTGGACAAAACATAATTTGTATGCCAAAATGGTGGCTTTACATGCCTGTTGGACTTTCTAATAACATCAGGGAGCTGTGGTGATACTACAAATGAAATAACCTCAACCTCAGTGTCTGAAGGAACAGTCTCAGTATCTAAAACAAGATATGAAGGATCAGGAACAATGTCTGGCTGCTCTGTAGCAGAAATAACACATGGTGTAAGTGTACATTCTTCCACATGTGATAGTACAGGAAATATTGAGTCAGTGGTGTCCTCAAGACTTGCTTCTTGAAATGGAAAAACCTTCTCATGAAAAATGACATCTCTACTGATAAAGATGACCTTTGTCTCAAGATCTAGCAATTTATAACCTTTCTGACTAACAACATACCCAAGTAACACAGTTTTTTAGCTTTTGGTGCAAACTTATCACCCTTCTTCAAATTTGTAGCAAATGCAAGGCATCATATAACTCTGAGATATGCCAATGAGGGCTTCTTGTAATATACTAACTCATAGGGGGACATGTTTCTTAGAACTGTTAAAGGCATCCTGTTTATTATATAAGTAGCAGCTTCTACACATTCTCCCCAAAAACCATTTGGAAGACAACCCTGAAACTTCACTGCTCTTGCAGTCTCCAACAAGTGCTTGTGCTTCCTTTCCACAACTCCATTATGTTGTGGAGAGTGAGGACAAGACTTCTGATGAATAATACCATGCAGCATAAACAAATCATGACAATTAGAATTTACAAATACTCCACCATTATCTGATCTGAATATCTTTACACACTTTCCAAACTGATTTTTAACCATTGCTAGAAATTGTTTAAGAACAACAATTACATCAGACTTCAAAACAATCAAGAAAGTCCATGTCTATCTAGACTTGTCATCAACCAAGGTAAGAAAATACCGCATTCCTGTGTGAGTAGCTATTCTATATGGACCCCAGACATCCATATGCACTAGATCCAAAAAATCATTAACTGTAGTACTACTTACAGGAAAAGAAACTCTAGTTTGCCTAGCTTGAGGACAAACAGTACACTGGTCATTAGTAAAACTAGCATGAACATGTAATTCCTTTATTTTCCTAAGTACTCCCATAGGCACATGGCCTAGCCTTTGATGCCAAAGTATTGAATCTCCGTCTTCTTTCCTAACTGTTGTCAGTGTTTTGATGTTGTTTCTTTGCCCATTTGATGTCTAGTGCAACACATATAGACCATCCTCAACTTCACCAATCACCTTGACCTTCCCAGACAAGAGATCCTGAAAAACACAATGTGTAGGGAAGAATGAAACACAACAGTTTAACTTTTTTGTCAATTTATTCACAGACAAAATGTTAAACTTGAATGCTGGTATAAATAAGACTTCGCTGATCACATCATTTTCACTAAGCTGAAGGCTCCCAACATGTGAGACTGTAGCTAAGTCACCTGTAGGAAGTTGCACATTTCCTACGCCACCTACTTTAGTCTTGACATGTAAATAATTTGGGTTGTTTATCATGTGATTTGTGGCCCCTGTGTCTATTATCCATTTCAAGGAATGAGAAGTACCTGCCATGTTGACATTGCTTGGAGTATCCACAACATTCGTGTTTCTCTTTATCGTGTCAATCATCTGATGAAGCTGCTCTGGTGAAGAATCATGCATGAGCTGCAATAGCTGCTCTTGAGTAGTCGACTTATGTTCTCCTATAGCAGTGTGTGTCTTTCTCTGCATCATAGAACTTCCTTCTAGCACTGCATGATCCTATGAACTCTGCTGCTGAAAATGATGATCTCCTCCACCCAACATTGCATTAGCCCTTCTCTTTCCTTTAAAATTTTCTGGGTTACCAATCAGTAAGAAACAATTCTCCTTTATATGTCCAGTGACATGACAATGGTCACATTTTTACAACTTGTTGCAGTCTGCTCGAACATGGCCTCTCATGCTACAGAAATCGCAAAACAAATTTTGATAATTCTTCCTAGGCTTAGGATGGAACTGCTGAGGTGTGTTAGATCTAGCAGCATACAATGCTAATGAATCCATTCCTTCTCCTATATCCCCTGCAATTCCTTTCTGACTCTAATCCTGAATCACTAAGGCATAGACTTGGTTTATATTTGGCAAATTATGCATCATAAGAATTTGCCCCTTATCCTGTGAATAACTATCATTTAAGACCATGAGAAACTGCAATAACCTTTGATAGTACATCTGTTCCACAAACTCTTTAGCCTTAGAACAATCACAGCTAGGTGTGGGAAGAATTGAATCATATTCATCCCACAAATTCTTCAATTTTGTAAAATAAGCAGAGACAGTCGAAACTCCCTAGGTAAGAGTGAATATGTTCCTGTGCAATTGGTAAAGTCGAGATCCATTTATCTTATCAAAACACTCCTTAATTGTAACATCCGACAATTTGAAGTGGCTTTGTAGAAGCTTGAAATTGGAAAGTAGTCATTTTTTTTTTTGAAAAATTTAGAATCTGGAAATTTGGTTAAGTATGGGAAGAAGTGAGTTTTTAGCCAACTTTGAGTAGTCGTAACTCCTAGCTCAGGATGATTTAGGAGTAGTTCCAGTTATGGTTGCGAAGCTCGTGGAATGAACTTTTCAACGCCACTGAGTTTGCTCGATTCCGAGTTCGTATGAGGGAGTTACGCCCTTTAGAAGATGGGCAGTTGGAAAGGAAATCCGTCCGGAAATTTAAGGGCATTTTGGTCTTTTCCCAAATTCTTTCTCTTGAGGTTACATGGTGTGTTAGGCTGATTTTGGATCATTTCATTTATCCCATTTTAAAGAGAAAGAGTTAGGGTTCTTGAGAGGAGAAGAAGAGAAGAAGAAGAGAAGAAGAGGAGAAAGAGGAGATCGACGAGATCATTGTGGATTTTCGTCGGGGGTGATCCCTATCAAGGTATGTGAGTTTTTTCGTGTGGGTTGATCCTTTCCCTCACACACACCAAGTTTATTCTATGATTTGAGAAAAGATTGGGAATTGTTGTTGAAGTGTTGAAGTTGTTAGTTGTTGTTGATATTGTTGTTAAAGTCATTGTTCATTGTGAGACATGATTGAGTTATGCATTTAAGTTGAAACCTATTGTATGTTGAGGGAATTATGATTCTAAGAGTTATGAACCTTTTGAAGTTGATTTACCATCGATTCGCAGAAATTTCTGGGTTGACGATCCCTATCTACGGGAGTGACCTACGGACCGTAGACCGATTGACGGTCCGTACTGGTCAACCGTCAATCGGAACAGAAGTTGGGTTTTTGGGGCATCGATCTACGGTCACGACCTACGGTCCGTGACCTGACCTACGGACCGTAGGTCAATACTTAGTCATTTTCCTTAAATGAATTCCGGGGGAGTTTCTGACGCGGTCTACGGACCTGCAGGACGGACCGTAAGTCCATCTACGGTCCGTCGATGGCGTCCGTAAGTCCCACCTGTGTCACCAGAAATCTGAAGCCTCAGCCAAGTTTCCCCCATTCTTTCTCACTCTCTCATGCATATTCCAAAGTATTATACCTATGATTTATAGTTGTTTCCGACACTCCAAAGTACGTCCAAGCATTCAAGAATCCCTCCATAACATGTGATCGAACATCTTGAATTCATAATTCTGTTTTCAAAGAAAGATAGTTCCCAAGTCAAGTGAAGTCAAGCTTAGAAGCAAGCAAGTCCTTAAGGTTTTCTAAGAGCCTTCATTGAGCGTTTTAACTTCATTTTAAGGCTCAAGTTCAAAGATAAGTATTGAGTTTCAAGTCAAGTCATAAATAAAGAGTTTAAAGTTGAGTTCTTTTCTCAAAGGTATTAGGGAACTATGTATTCCCAAGGAAGTTTTAAAGAAATGTTTTTACATTTAAACAAGGTTGGAAACTGAGATTTCCAAAAGAGCCTTCGGGCTAGTTTTTGAGTAATTATCTCATATCAGTAGAAAGAAATGTTTTTTAAAAACATAAGAGCCAGTACATTTTTGGGAGTAGTATCGACCACCGAATTGGGGGAGCGTTCAAAGAACCCACAGCCCCCATAGAACCATGTTAGCCACCATGGGTAGAAAAGGATCATACCTTTTAGATGAATCATTTTCAGATTAGACTAGTGGATCCATTAGGCAGTTCAGGTCTTATACCTTTGGCCGGGTATAAGATGCTCTGGCAGCGTGAGGTCGATCGCTGTATCATCACTATAGCTCTTATGTGATGGTTGTCGGTTAGAGAAACTCCCACAGCAGTTATTGTATTTTATACATAGAAATTATTGTATTTTTATATACATCAGTTCATTGCATTTCTATATACATTTAAGGCTTATTGTATCCTTGTATACACACAGAGTTTATAGCATGTTTTAAACAGTTTTTCTTTATATCGCACTTGTTTTAAATTGCCTTATATTGAAAGAAGTCAGTCAGGTTGAGTTGAGTTGAGCCAGGTAAGCTATTCAGTTTTCTTCTAGATTTCATTCTAGCCTTTGTTGCTTAGTTTTCCAGCTCGCATACTCGTACATTCCATGTACTGATGCCATTTGGCCTGCATCGTTTGATGATGCAGATTCAGGTATCCCGGATCAGCATCCTGCACGTCGTTGATCCAGCTGAGCACTCCAGAGTCAGTGGTGAGCCTCCTTGCATTCCGGAGGGACTCGATTATTTTGTGTTCTTAGTCTTCTTTTGTTTTATTAGGATGTTGTGGGGTCTGTCCCAACATCCATCTCAGTATTTTAGAGGCTTCATAGACAGACAGTCAGTCAGCTAGTTTCGAGTCTCTTACCTATGTATATATGTTAATACTCTATTTTGAGACCGAGGTGTCTTATGGCCAGATTTGTATCAGTTAAGTTGTCTTATGATTTTTGCTTTGCATGAAGTTTTTGTTGAGTTAGGTTTCCGCTGAGTTAAGAAAGCCAGGCCAAAGGTTCGCTTGGGGCCAGCAATGGTCTCCGAGTGCCGGTCCCGCCCAGAGTGTAGGCTCGGGGCGTGACAAACTTGGTATCAGAGCACAGAGTTCAAGAGTCCTAGGGAGTCTATGAAGTCGTGTCTGTAGAGTCCTAGTTATCGATGTGAAGCGCGCCACATCTATAATTGGGAGGCTACAACATTTAGGAAGATTTCTCACTTCTTTCACACTCATTTCGTGCGTTAGAGTTGATCTCTAAAAAGTTTCTTTCTAATTCGTGCTTGCGCGTGTTTCAGATAGTCATGCCTCCACGAAGAGTTGGTAGAGGGCGTCTTCCTAGACGCTATGTTGATGAGCAAGAGTTACCTGATGCACCGGGAGTGCAAGATCAAGGGGAAGTTTCTAATGCCGAGTTCAGAGAGGCAATTAGAATTCTGAGTCAAGCTGTAACTAATCAGATTGGTCAGCAGAGAGGAGCACGACATGAAGGAGCTGACACTTCAAGGATTCGTGAGTTCTTGGGGATGAATCCTCCGAGTTTCATGGGTTCGAGCACTACTGAGGATCCAGAGGATTTCATTGAGGAGCTGAAGAGGATTTTTGATGTAATGCATGTGGCAGATATTGAGCGGGTTGAACTAGCTGCTTATCAATTGAAGGATGTTGCTAGAACTTGGTTCGACCAGTGGAAAGGGGGCATAGCTGAGAATGCACCACCTGCAAGTTGGGCCGGTTTTGAGGAAACTTTCTTGGGGCATTTCTTTCCTCGAGAATTGAGAGAGGCTAAGGTACGTGAGTTCCTCACAGTTAAGCAGGAGTCCTTGAGTGTTCATGAGTACAGTTTGAAGTTCACACAATTATCCCGCTATGCTCCGGAGATGGTTGCGGACATGAGGAATAGAATGAGCTTGTTTGTTGCTGGGTTATCTCGGTTGTCGAGCAAGAAAGGTAGGGCGGCAATGCTTATCGGGGACATGGACATATCAAGGTTGATGGTTTATGTGCAGCAAGTTGAGGAAGAGAAGCTGAGGGACAGAGAAGAGTTCAGAAATAAGAGAGCTAAGATCGGGAATGAGTCCGGGCAGCAGAGAGGTAATTCAAATCGTTCCTCCTTTCAGCAAAGGCAAAAGGGACCTGCTCCATCATTTGCTAGAGCACCTGCACCCAGATACAGAGGTGAATTTAATGTTCAGAATTCGAAGGACTTCAGGGCTAGACCAGCACAATCTTCGGGTAGTGTGGCGCAAGGGAGTAGTAAGCCTCCTGTCTGCGCCAAATGTGGTAGGAACCACTCAGGTATTTGTCGAGAGGGCTCCAATGGTTGTTTCAGGCGTGGTCAGAATGGACATTTCATGCGAGAGTGTCCAAAGAATAGGCAGGGCAATGGAGGCAGTAAAGCACAGTCTTCTTCAGTTGTTCCACCAGACAGGACGGCACCTAGAGAAGCTACTTCTAGTGTAGGTGGAGGAGCAAACCGCCTTTATGCTATCACCAGTCGCCATGAGCAAGAGAATTCTCCGAATGTTGTCACTGGTATGATCAAAGTCTTTGCTTTTGATGTGTATGCTTTGCTAGACCCAGGAGCGAGTTTATCTTTTGTAACTCCTTATGTTGCAAATCAGTTTGAGGTTCTTCCTGAAAGACTTTGTGAACCCTTTTGTGTTTCTACGCCTATTGGGGAGTCTATTCTAGCTGAAAGAGTTTATCGTGATTGTCCTGTTTCTATCAATCACAAGAGTACCAAGGCTGACTTGGTTGAGTTAGACATGGTAGATTTTGATGTCATTCTAGGTATGGATTGGCTTCATGCTGTAATGCATCATTAGACTGTAGAACTCGAGCAGTCAAGTTTCAGTTTCCGAATGAGCCAGTCATAGAGTGGAGTAGCAGTTCATCAGTGCCTAAGGGTCGTTTCATTTCGTACCTTAAGGCAAGAAAGCTAGTTTCGAAGGGTTGTATCTGTCACTTAGTCCGAGTTCATGACTCTAGTGTTGAGATACCTCATTTCCAGTCAGTTCCTATAGTAAGAGAATTTCCAGAAGTTTTTCCTGATGATCTACCCGGAATTCCTCCTGAGAGAGAAATAGATTTCGGCATAGATCTTATTCCAGATACTCGTCCTATCTCGATTCCGCCTTATAGAATGGCACCAGCAGAGTTGAAGGAGTTGAAAGAGCAGTTGAAAGATCTCCTAGATAAGGGTTTCATTCGACCAAGTGCCTCACCTTGGGGCGCTCCGGTCTTGTTTGTGAGGAAGAAAGATGGTTCCCTTAGAATGTGTATAGACTACCGCCAGTTGAATAAGGTTACCATCAAGAACAAGTACCCTCTTCCGAGGATTGATGACCTTTTTGATCAGCTTCAGGGTGCCACTTGTTTTTCAAAGATTGACCTCCGATCAGGCTATCATCAGTTAAGGGTAAGGGAATGTGATATACCAAGAACAGCTTTCAGAACCAGGTATGGTCATTATGAGTTTTTGGTCATGTCCTTTGGTTTGACTAATGCACCGGCAACTTTCATGGATTTGATTAATAGAGTCTTCAAACCTTATTTAGATATGTTTGTTATTGTCTTTATTGATGACATACTAATCTACTCAAAGAGTGAAGAAGATCATGCTAGTCATCTCAGAACAGTTCTTCAGACTTTGAAGGACAAGGAGTTGTATGCCAAGTTCTCTAAGTGTGAGTTTTGGCTTAAGTCTGTGGCGTTCCTAGGCCACATTGTGTCCGGTGATGGAATTAAAGTTGATACTCGGAAAATTGAGGCAGTGCAGAATTGGCCTAGACCCACATCTCCAACTGAAATTAGGAGTTTCTTGGGTTTGGCTGGCTATTATAGAAGGTTTGTTGAAGGGTTCTCGACTATCGCATCTCCTTTGACCAAGTTGACTCAGAACACAGTGAAATTTCAATGGTCTGAAGCTTGTGAGAAAAGTTTTCAGGAATTGAAAAAGAGATTGATTACGGCTCCAGTTTTGACACTACCAGAAGGTACTCAAGGTTTTGTGGTGTATTGTGATGCATCTAGAGTTGGTTTGGGTTGTGTCTTAATGCAGAATGGCAAAGTTATAGCTTATGCCTCAGACATTTGAAGGTTCATGAGAGGAACTACCCAACCCATGACTTAGAGCTAGCTGCTGTAGTATTTGCTTTGAAGTTATGGCGTCATTACTTGTATGGTGTGCATGTCGACATATTCACTGATCACAAGAGCCTTCAATATGTGCTTACTCAGAAAGAACTTAATCTCAGACAGAGGAGGTGGTTAGAGTTACTCAAGGATTATGACCTGAGTATTCTTTACCACCCAAGTAAGGCTAATGTTGTTGCTGATTCTTTGAGCAGGTTGTCTATGGGTAGCACCGCCCATATTGAAGGGGAAGGAGAGAGTTAGCAAAAGATATGCACAGACTGGCATGCCTGGGAGTCAGATTTACAGATTCCGGAGAAGGAGGAATAGCGGTGACGAGCAGGGCCGAGTCATCATTAATGTCAGAAGTGAAAGAAAAGCAAGATCAAGATCCCATTTTGCTTGAGTTGAAGGCAAATGTTCAGAAGCAAAGAGTATTAGCTTTTGAACAAGGGGGAGATGGTGTATTGAGATATCAAGGTAAATTGTGTGTACCTATGGTAGATGGACTCCAAGAGAAGATTATGGAGGAAGCTCATAGCTCCAGATATTCCGTTCATCCAGGTTCCACCAAGATGTATCGTGATTTGCGTGAAATTTATTGGTGGAATGGCATGAAGAAGAGCATTGCTGAGTTTGTTGCTAAGTGTCCAAATTGCCAACAAGTTAAAGTTGAACACCAAAGGCCCGGTGGTTTAGCTCAGAGGATAGAACTTCCAGAGTGGAAGTGGGAGATGATCAATATGGATTTCATCATAGGGTTACCAAGGTCTCGCAGACAACATGATTCTATTTGGGTGATTGTCGACAGACTGACAAAGTCAGCTCATTTTCTACCGGTAAAGACTACCAATACAGCAGAAATTATGCCAAGTTGTATGTTCAAGAGATAGTGAGACTTCATGGAGTCCCAATCTCCATTATTTCAGATAGAGGTGCACAGTTTACTGCACAGTTCTGGAAATCTTTTCAGAAAGGCTTGGGTTCGAAAGTGAACTTAAGTACTGCCTTTCATCCTCAGACTGATGGGCAAGCAGAACGCACTATTCAGATTTTAGAGGATATGTTGAGAGCTTGTGTAATCGATTTCAAAGGGAGTTGGGATGATCACCTACCTCTCATTGAGTTTGCCTACAACAACAGTTATCACTCTAGCATCCAGATGGCTCCATATGAAGCTCTTTATGGGAGAAGATGTAGATCTCCTATTGGATGGTTTGAAGTTGGTGAAACACAGTTGATAGGACCAGATTTAGTTCACCAAGCTATGGAGAAAGTGAAAGTGATTCAAGAGAGGTTGAAAATGGCACAGAGTCGTCAGAAATCCTACACCGATGTTAGGAGAAGGGCGTTAGAATTCGAAATAGACGATTGGGTATATGTGAAGGTTTCACCCATGAAAGGTGTTATGAGGTTTGGTAAGAAAGGGAAACTTAGTCCCCGGTATATTGGACCTTACCGCATAGCCAAGAGGATTGGCAATGTTGCTTATGAGTTGGAGTTACCACAGGATCTAGCAGCGGTTCATCCGGTTTTTCACATCTCCATGTTGAAGAAGTGCATAGGCGATCCTTCATTGATCCTACCGACTGAAAGTATTAAGATCAATGATAACTTATCTTATGAGGAGGTTCCAGTTCAAATCTTGGATCGTCAAGTTCGTAGGTTGAGAACGAAAGATATAGCCTCAGTTAAGGTCCTATGGAGGAACCAAGTTGTTGAGGAAGTAACATGGGAAGCCGAAGAAGACATGAAGAAGAGATATCCATATCTCTTTGAATCCGAAGAAAATGCAGATTAAGGTATTAATTTCCTTCTTAGTGCCCTTTTATTTTTATAATGAGCTTATCGTTATTGTTGTTGCGTTTGCATGGTTGTTGTTGGGTGCTGAGTTGATGTTACACCCTCAGCTTTGTAAGAGCAACCTCATTCGAGGACGAATGTTCCCAAGGGGGAGATATTGTAACATCCGACAATTTGAAGTGGCTTTGTAGAAGCTTGAAATTGGAAAGTAGTCATTTTTTTTTTGAAAAATTAGAATCTGGAAATTTGGTTAAGTATGGGAAGAAGTGAGTTTTTAGCCAACTTTGAGTATTCGTAACTCCTAGCTCAGGATGATTTAGGAGTAGTTCTAGTTATGGTTGCGAAGCTCGTGGAATGAACTTTTCAACGCCACTGAGTTTGCTCGATTCCGAGTTCGTATGAGGGAGTTACGCCCTTTAGAAGATGGGCAGTTGGAAGGGAAATCCGTCCGGAAATTTAAGGGCATTTTGGTCTTTTCCCAAATTCTTTCTCTTGAGGTTACATGGTGTGTTAGGCTGATTTTGGATCATTTCATTTATCCCATTTTAAAGAGAAAGAGTTAGGGTTCTTGAGAGGAGAAGAAGAGAAGAAGAAGAGAAGAAGAGAAGAAGAGGAGAAAGAGGAGATCGACGAGATCATTGTGGATTTTCGTCGGGGGTGATCCCTATCAAGGTATGTGAGTTTTTTCGTGTGGGTTGATCCTTTCCCTCACACACACCAAGTTTATTCTATGATTTGAGAAAAGATTGGGAATTGTTGTTGAAGTGTTGAAGTTGTTAGTTGTTGTTGATATTGTTGTTAAAGTCATTGTTCATTGTGAGACATGATTGAGTTATGCATTTAAGTTGAAACCTATTGTATGTTGAGGGAATTATGATTCTAAGAGTTATGAACCTTTTGAAGTTGATTTACCATCGATTCGCAGAAATTTCTGGGTTGACGATCCCCATCTACGGGAGTGACCTACGGACCGTAGATCGATTGACGGTCCGTACTGGTCAACCGTCAATCGGAACAGAAGTTGGGTTTTTGGGGCATCGACTACGGTCACGACCTACGGTCCGTGACCTGACCTACGGACCGTAGGTCAATACTTAGTCATTTTCCTTAAATGAATTCCGGGGGAGTTTCTGACGCGGTCTACGGACCTGCAGGACGGACCGTAAGTCCATCTACGGTCCGTCGATGGCGTCCGTAAGTCCCACCTGTGTCACCAGAAATCTGAAGCCTCAGCCAAGTTTCCCCCATTCTTTCTCACTCTCTCATGCATATTCCAAAGTATTATACCTATGATTTATAGTTGTTTCCGACACTCCAAAGTACGTCCAAGCATTCAAGAATCCCTCCATAACATGTGATCGAACATCTTGAATTCATAATTCTGTTTTCAAAGAAAGATAGTTCCCAAGTCAAGTGAAGTCAAGCTTAGAAGCAAGCAAGTCCTTAAGGTTTTCCAAGAGCCTTCATTGAGCGTTTTAACTTCATTTTAAGGCTCAAGTTCAAAGATAAGTATTGAGTTTCAAGTCAAGTCATAAATAAAGAGTTTAAAGTTGAGTTCTTTTCTCAAAGGTATTAGGGAACTATGTATTCCCAAGGAAGTTTTAAAGAAATGTTTTTACATTTAAACAAGGTTGGAAACTGAGATTTCCAAAAGAGCCTTCGGGCTAGTTTTTGAGTAATTATCTCATATCAGCAGGAAGAAATGTGTTTTAAAAACATAAGAGCCAGTACATTTTTGGGAGTAGTATCGACCACCGAATTGGGGGAGCGTTCAAAGAACCCACAGCCCCCATAGAACCATGTTAGCCACCATGGGTAGAAAAGGATCATACCTTTTAGATGAATCCTTTTCAGATTAGACTAGTGGATCCATTAGGCAGTTCAGGTCTTATACCTTTGGCCGGGTATAAGATGCTCTGGCAGCGTGAGGTCGATCGCTGTATCATCACTATAGCTCTTATGTGATGGTTGTCGGTTAGAGAAACTCCCACAGCAGTTATTGTATTTTATACATAGAAATTATTGTATTTTTATATACATCAATTCATTGCATTTCTATATACATTTAAGGCTTATTGTATCCTTGTATACACACAGAGTTTATAGCATGTTTTAAACAGTTTTTCTTTATATCGCACTTGTTTTAAATTGCCTTATATTGAAAGAAGTCAGTCAGGTTGAGTTGAGTTGAGCCAGGTAAGTTATTCAGTTTTCTTCCAGATTTCATTCTAGCCTTTGTTGCTTAGTTTTCCAGCTCGTATACTCGTACATTCCATGTATTGATGCCATTTGGCCTGCATCGTTTGATGATGCAGATTCAGGTATCCCGGATCAGCATCCTGCACGTCGTTGATCCAGCTGAGCACTCCAGAGTCAGTGGTGAGCCTCCTTGCATTCCGGAGGGACTCGATTATTTTGTGTTCTTAGGCTTCTTTTGTTTTATTAGGATGTTGTGGGGTCTGTCCCAACATCCATCTCAGTATTTTAGAGGCTTCATAGACAGACAGTCAGTCAGCTAGTTTCGAGTCTCTTACCTATGTATATATGTTAATACTCTATTTTGAGACCGAGGTGCCTTTATGGCCAGATTTGTATCAGTTAAGTTGTCTTATGATTTTTGCTTTGCATGAAGTTTTTGTTGAGTTAGGTTCCGCTGAGTTATGAAAGCCAGGCCAAGGGTTCGCTTGGGGCCAACAATGGTCTCCGAGTGCCGGTCCCGCCCAGGGTGTAGGCTCGGGGCGTGACAAAATAAATAATTGTTTTGAAAAAATAGAAATATAAGTCAGAGAAATCAATTTCTTTGAAGAAAAACTTACATTTATATTGAAAGCAAAGAAAGACCCACCTTAAATCTCAACGTTCATGTCTCCTTTTATTTTTTAAGTGAACTCTGTTGACACCCAATTTTGACCCTCCACAATATAAATTAATCATTTCGAGTTTCTTCAATTTTAAACGATTTAAAATAATTAGTTTTATAAAATTTCAAAAAAATAAATGATAACAATAATAATAGTAATAATAATTATTATTTTGCAAGTTATTTTAAATAGTTTTGTCACTTTTTTATAATTTTTAGATGATATATATGTTTTACATAACTATGCATATAATTAGTATATTTTATGATTATTCGAAAATCGTCTCAAAAAGATTTTGTTTTAATTAAATATTTGTTTAATTAGTTTAGTCATATAACAGTTTATATTTTAAATTGATTATTTTATTTCGTTAAGATTAGGAAGCTCATAAATTAATTTCAAAGGTTTGTCTTATTCAGCTTTTGGCCGAGTTTGCCAATTAATTTTTTCAATTTTGGCTAAGTTTTAATCTCAATTGGTTATATTTTCAATTGTTAATGTAGTCATTTATTAGCTTGAGTTCCATTTCTTGTAAGACCCAAATTTGGGCTATTTTGTTGGGCCAATTTGCTTTACAGCAGCACCAAATTAGCCCATTTCCCTTTTTGTTCCTCAAACCCATTTCTCCACAATATTCCCAGCCCACCCATACATGCGACAATACAATAATACACTCCCAAACAGCTACATACATACATAACAATACAAAAAACCTCTTCCAACCGCCTCAACCCACTTCAAAACAGTACCCGGCCCCTGTTACTCTTCTTTTTCACGCGAACACCAAAATTCAGCGAGCAAATTGCGCTGCAAATTTGGAAATCTCGCTCAACTACCCTGCAGCGCCCATACTCACCCTGTCCCCTCATCCTCTTTTGTAGAAGGCCCCATCCTTTCTACTGTTTCCTGAAAAAAAGGGATTTGAAATTTAAATTTTTAATCCATTTCCCCTTTAATCGAATTCATTTTCTCCTATATAAAATCCATCTTTGTTTTCGGTTTAGGGGGGAGTTTGGGGAGAGACACGGAAGAAGAAGAGAATAGAATTTTGAAGGTTGGAGAATGGTATTCCACGAAATCGAACCCACGAAGGTTTGAGCCTCAGATTTTTTGATTTTCTTTCAAGTTCTTTTACTCATCTGCTGGTGGGTCGAAGGTCGAATCATTCAAGCTCGTCGTCCTAGTCTCGCTGCCCAGAAGGAGGTAAAATACTTCTAACTTTACTTTGTGTAATTCCTGTTAGTTTTAAGTATACCTTTCTTGATCAGTGTATTGGTTATTATGTGTTAAGATTGAGTAGTTTAGTAACAAAAATCTGTTTTTGTCTTGTGGGAAGTTTAGTTTGTATGAAAGAACTCCTAATTCTTGGCTTGAGTGTTAATTGATCAGCTTTCCTCTATTTCGTTTCCAATGTCTATATTCACCTGCTTGCATCTCGTATTTAAGTTATATGACTAATCATCTCATTGAATGTCACTGCCCGACCTTCAGAACGAGCTTATATTTTGAGGTTGGTTGATTAATGTTTGGTATTACCTTGATTAAGCATTTTGTTGGAAAGTCGCGTTGATCGAGTACGCTATAGTTCTTATTTGTGCTATTGCCTATTGGAGTTATATAAAACTAATTGTTTGTTGTAAGTTTTGGCAGAGTTGAGTTCACTTTCTTATCGTTTGTCAGATTGAGATTCACATCCTTATCGTAGCTGCATTTTGATATCATTAAGATCTCGTTAAGTTCGAAAAAGGCACGAGGCTACCTCTCCCTTAAAGTCATATTTGTTAATCAGCACCGTAGGTTGCCATTTTGTTTTCACTATTTTTCGTTCTTAGCATATCTGAGTTCATGGTTATTCGAAATTCTATATTATTCATCTAAGTTGTGGTTTGGTTGCCTGTCGGTTCTATTTCGATTTATCTTAAATGTTGTCTTGTTCTATATTCAGCATGGTAGATTCAACTTAAAATCTAATTCCAGCTTCTGTATAGCTGATTAGGTTCTTTGTTTAGACCAAGCGTAAAAATCATAATCTGGTTGTTCCAACATGTTTGCTACCTATTGTTTAGCTTTAGTCCTTGCAGACTACTGTTTAGTATAAATGTGATTACTTTGAATAATTTTAGCTAGTACATGCGGAGAATTAGTTGAGTCTTAATTTGAATTAATGCTTCTAATTGTTTAATTTGTCTTCAGCGTTTAGTTGTGATTTAATTTTGAGTTTAAATGGGTGATATAACATTCAATTATCAATGTCTACGATGTTCTACAATACATTGCTCCTGCTGTGCTATTTCTTCCTTCCTTAGGCAGTAATAAAAAATGTTAAATAATTTAGTAGTTGCATAACTTGTTCTTTGCGGTGGTTCAAATTTTAGTGTTTTTATTCATGAAGTTATCTCTTGTAATTTCTTTTCAACAATGGCTGTGAACTATTTCAAGTTAAATAAATTATCATTCTAATTCTTGTCATTTTTTATGCATGAACTCCCTCGGTTTGAGTCCGTAGGACTCCCCTTTTCCTCTTGCATCTCAAGTTGGTTGAAACCCAAGATTCCTCCTTCTTCGAGTCAACTTTGCCATTGTTTCCAAGTTTTGGAAGCTGATACAAATACTAGGTTTCGAAAGGCTGAAACATAGCTTGTATACACTGATATACGGTGATATACGCCGACATATATGGTAAAAAACGCAGCAGCCACAGGTTGAGGTCGGGAATAAAAAATGCAAGTGTCCGGAAGCAAGAAATACATGAAAAAAGGGCTGATATACATGCCGATATACACTAATATACAGCCAGTGTATACAAAAAGGGGATTGGTTTAAAGGCCAAAGTTTGCAGCGAAATTGGCCCAATTTCATTATCTCTTTTACTCTCCTAATTGTTTTGATTACGTCTAACAATTTTATTTAACTCTAACTTTAGAATTGTTAACTAACTTAATCGAATTCCCCAAAAGACAAACTATTTCTCTGTGTTGTTTTATTTCTAACAAATTTCATTTTATCAACTCTCGCAGTTTCATTTATAATCTTTAGTCAAATAAAAATTTTATTTAGTTTTAAATAGTTTTTTTTTTTCATAAACCAAAAATGACTCAAATAAAAACCAATTAATTTAGTTTTGTTAAAATTCTAATTACTGGTCTCTAATTCAAAATGTTTCAATTAAGGTCCCATTTTTCTTAAAAAATAAAATCGCTCTTTGATTAACTATTTTCTCAAAGTTAATCTGATAATGTAAAAATATTATTATAAATACTTACTTAGTCATTTTCTCAAAAGGTTTAGTCAATTAATAAGAAATGATTTTCATGTTTTAATTTATTAAATTGGTTTAAAAATGAATCAAATAAATTCTAATTAATCTAGTTTTATATTAATATTTTAATCACTTGTAATTTAATTCAAATATTTCATTTTGGATCTTATTCTCTAAAAAAAGTAAAAAATGAAATATAAAATGTTCGTTATTTAACTAGTCTTCAGAGTTAACTGAATATTGTAAATTATCACATTTTCTTTTATGTTAAACCATTTTCCTAAAAAACAGTCAAAATATATTTTAGTCAAGTCGCAGGTCAACCGCATTTTAGCGGACACTTCGAATGCTTAAACCCTTCTCGAAGTGTAAATTGAACCCCGAACCCTCTTTGGTATTTTCAAATGATTTTTTCTGTTTAAATCTTTGAAAATTATAAATTTTCTTAATTTCTTTAAAAAATTAAGTGGCGACTCTTTTCTAAGTATTTTTCTCAAATTGTTTTATACTTAGAACATTTCAAAAAGTGATTTTTCTAAAGATAGGAAAATTACGGCACAACAAACTCTTCGTCTTTTCAAGAGTTAGTTTAAGGACATATTTTCATATATTGACCCGTATGCTTCCAAACTTCTCTTATATATTTGAACATAATAAATAAATATTCTAAATAATACAAACTAAATTGCTATACTGATTTTATAAGTAGCAGTGTTCAAGACTCCATAAACTACAACCTCTTAGATGTGAAACAGAAAGGCATCCAACAACCCATCTACAATGACTGGGATCTGTGACGTAGAAGATTCAATTAAATTTATCAGTATCTTACCTCCAAAAAAATAGTTCAACCAAGAGTCCCGACTTCTTTATCACAACAAGATATCCGCCTTAAAAGAAGTTCAAAGGAAGAGTCTTAGCAATCTAATTAGCAAAGAAAGCTTCCCTATTCAGAGAAAGAAGTGTATTTCACATTAAAATTCGAAGACGTGACTAATCTACAATAGAAATCTATATATAACTTCTTTTGAAACGCCCTTGAAAAAAATAAAGATTCAGCTAGAAAACTTATAGGTCAGTTGAGTGACTTTTTATTTTTCAATCAATCTGATTTCCAACAGCCTATATAGTGCACCAACACTTCAGTAGAAATATCCCTATATAGAATACTCCCTCCATTCCATATTAACTTTAGCTTTGAGGTGTTTCACACCCTTTAAGAAAAGTAGGTTAGGACATAAATTGAACATAATTTTCCATTTTTACCCTTATTAATTATTGTCAAAAATAACTAAACATTCTAATTATAATAACTAATTCCAATACTAACTTAAAGGGTAAAATTGGAAGAATATTTTAAAAATAGTCTTGAAGATTGAAAACTTAAGTTAATTTGAAAAATGAAAAAGGGCTCAAAGCTTAAGTTAATATGGAATGGAGGGAGTAATGACTAAAATTTGAAGAGAACTTAAAAAACAAAAAAGAAGATGAAAGGGAAAAGAAACAGAATAGTTAAAGTTAAAGAGGAGCATACCTGGAATTGTAAATTTATTGAAAGGATGAAGAACAATAAGTATTTTTCTGCAAGCCAGGAGAAAACTAAAAGAAACGGTTAGTCTTTGTCAATCCTCAAGGAGTGGGGAGACAGTACAATAACGATATCATCCATGAAGTTTAGTTGTGAAATAGAACTGAAAAGGAATCTGAGCAAAAAAAATTAAATGGCCTGTGACGCACAAAAGTAATTTTAGCGTTTAGCACCATATGCCAAGAATATCTTGTGTACCCTTTGGTCATACTTACAAACTTCAGTACATAAATCAAAAAGTTTTATGGTCTAATGCAATTGAGATGAAGTGCCACCAAATTGCAGTCCATGGTACATCGAAAGAAATGTGCTAGTGTTGGGGCAAATCCATATATATCCCATGTCTTTTCAAAATTATCAAGAACAACTTCTTATAAGGTTATAGTCAATTAGCTGTGATATTCCTAGAAATAGAGTAGCAAGAATATTATGTTTTCTCCTTAGCAATGAAAAATAAGACTGCTCATAGTATTTCTTCCTTGTAAATATCTGAAATTTCTCTTTCTGACCAAAGCCATAATACACAAAAGTAGACAGAGTTGTTTACGATCAGGTGCTATACACAAAAGCAGACAGAGTTGTTTGCTTTTCGAGAGTCAAACAGTTTAAGTTTGATTAAGAATTTGCTCATGAAATCTTCAATTTTTTAAAAATGAAATTTATATATTTGTAAACTACATAAAAAGTACTATAAGTCTCAATAATTGATAATTCAAAATAATTAAAAGATATATGAAAAAATTACGGTCAAAGATAGACTTGTTTGAATCTCGAAATTCGAAATGTGTCACATAAATTGGGACAGAGGGAGTAATAACAAACGAAATATTTAAAATATAAAATATAACCCTGGAAAAAGTCGACTATAAAAATATATAATTCAAACGCCTCACTAATAAATGATTCCATTTCCCTTCTATATGTTGCACTCAGAACTCCAGTCATTGTCCCTCCAACATTTTTGTCATAATCTAGATCTATGAATGAGTATTTTACATTATCAAGAAATTTAAATGTCAATGATCCGATCCTATAGCATTATGATCAAACAGAATTACTTATACTTTGTGGAAACAGAAAATGTCAAAGCTTTATTTATATTTGAAAATAAATAAATGGAATTGTAAGCAAGCATAAATACCTAGTGAGCTTCGAGCAATAAGCAAAATAAGATGCATTCAAAAAAAGAAACAACATTTTTTACTTGCTAAGATCAAGGCGGGCCCAAGTAATCTCCGAACAGTAAGTTTTGTCCGTCTAGGATAAAGTATAAAGGATGGCAAACGCATGTCAGGCCACCCAGCTATGCCAATACTGATGAATCCTATAGAAGAAAAAGAAATCTTGAAGTCAATTTATGAGCATTGCATATTCATAAATGGTAATATTGTCAACATAACTGGATCTTTGAGAAAAGAGTATTGACTCCCAACAAAGAGAATATATAGCTCTCATAGACTGTACAGAACTTATTTTAGTGGGAAAATGGCTACAAAGCAGAAAGCAAATTGGTTGAAAGGAAGAAAATAGAGAAACTTAATAGCAAGAGGCAGACACAAAGAGAATTGTCGCAAAAGCAACCAAAATCATGTATGGAAAAGCATAATTAAGCGGACTTGTAGCTTTTACAAAAGATTACTAAATTTAAAATTAAAATTGTACATTGCAGGATGAAAGTTTTAAGTGTGGTACCTTTCAGAACACATGAAAATCCCACTATTACATTTTGGTAGATGTTTATTAATATACAAATCAACATTTAACTCTGAAATATACTCAACATGTGGTTACCTTAGGCATATTGACACCGCAGTAGTCAAGGAAACTCCATTCTACTTGCATTGTGAAATTGACAATTTCACTTTTGATGTAGTCAATAAAAGCTACGATTTGTCTGGCTTTACTTTCTAATTCAGGATGCTCAAAAGTGGAAGCTTAAAATAACCTCAGAGTGCCAGAACTACAAATTTGAATTTCATTTATATCTGCGGTACTGCAGCACTTCAATTAGTATCATACTAGAATCAGTGCCACACCACTTCAATGATATCATCCAAGAATAAGTTATCGTAACTCAACTCCATTTTACCTATGTATCTTCAAGGATGTATGAGCAAATGACGATTTGCATGCATACAGGATGATCGGAAATCCACAAGATACAACTCAAAAGAATAGACAAATTAATGGATACCAAAAAGAGGAACTAACATATAAGTACATCGCAAAAGGGGCAGTAAGTGAGTACAATAATCAGTAAAAGATTGTCAAAAAATCTCACCAAAACAAAGAGCTCCCACCTTAAAGATGACCACTACAAAGATTACCTCATGAACAATAATGAAAATCTTATGTCAGTGAGGTAGTCTGAAGTAGAGGAACGAAGAACTTTAATTACCATTAATCCACTGATGGAATCTAAGATAAGAGGTGGGTTCAACGAGAAACAGAATAATTGGGCCATGCAAGATATGAATTTTGATTGACGAAATTCACATTAGCACCAATATAAGAGGCACTATCCCACCACAATACATATATGCCAATAGAACGCAAAGGAGGAAAATATTCACACTGAACTTAGATTACATAAAGTATCATATAAACTCAGTGTCACACTACACAAGTACTTATACTTAGCAAACCATTTAAGTAACTATCAAACAAACACAATGATTCAGACTTTTGAAAAAATTAAAAATGGTGGTTCTAAATGACCTGATGAGTTGAAAAATTCCTTTTCGAGAGTTTTTGCTCTAAAAAAGAATCAATTTAGATAAAGCTAAGAAATTCTGGACTTCACATTATGTATTCCTATAACCTAATAAAGGTGATAAAGAGGCATGATAAAGGTGATAACAAGATGTGCTGGGAAGAAGGATGTACACAAAAACCTATTTAAAAAAGGTCAACAATTAGAAACTCTAAACCTCTCGGACTTTAGAGTCCATGGATCCAAGAACCTCAAATTCTCTGAGCAATGGACAGAAGACATATTTTTAACAGATATGTTGTGGACTATTAGGAGCTTCCAACTGGACCCACTATGTTATGCCCTTTAGTATGAAGTTCTCTTTTCAGAAAACCTTCGGATAACAATAGCTTGCAACAATCTAACTATCTAAGCAAGGTGTTTATAGTAAAAATAATCGGTCCATTAAAGAATATTTTAGGGAGAAAATTAAAGTCAATAAGACACATCTTTAATGCTAGTGTATCTGAAAAATGCTCAAAATAATCACACTTAAACCATGAAGTCCAATTAATCGATTAAAGCTTGATCCCTTGCCCTCTTCTTTGTCTTTGACAAAGTTCGTGGATGTCGAGAATCATCCAGGTGAGAAATATTTACTCAACTGCTAATGATTTAAGAATTTAGCAGACCCTTCAAGACATAACCATAATTTCACAAGGGTGAGTTCAGCGCTAAAAATCTTAGTACAGGACCTATCAAGCTTAAATGCTACATCCGCCTCCATTTATATAGATATCACACAAATCAACTTATTCCCACCATATTTGCACACTATTGTGGCATTAGTTGAAGCAGACATGTCTTAAAGAAGAGAAATAATAAGATTTTACCAATCTCTTTGTCATTTTCTATAGCGATAACAGAGAGATCAACCTTGGATTTGGTCTTACTCTCCTTCTTCTCAAGTTTCAAACTTTTTGACAACTGATTAACCCAGATATTGTTGTTTAAACTCCCTCTGAGCTTTGTTGAGCAATTAATAAGGTGTACAACTGTCAATTAAAGTGCTGAAGAGTTAGTTAAATTAACAGCAACAACTTGTTAGCATTAGTTAGTTAGTTAGACAACTAATCTGATTCTATAAATACAGAAGTTAGAGTCACAAAATCTACATAAGTCACATTAACATTGAGCTGTAGATTACAGCTTGTTCATTCTATGGTAATGAGAATTCTCTTTCAGTGCCTTAGATAAATTATTCAGATTGATTTACAATTCATTCAATTCTACAGAATTAACATGGTATCAGAGCAAGGACGACGGATCTAGGAATTTATTTCAGAAGAATTGATTTGTTTCGAAGCATTTCAGTTACGGGATTCTGTTTCGAAGCATTCTCACATGGCGATTGAGGAGGAACTAGGAGGATCGGAGGTCAGGCTTCAAGGAGAAGGTACCAATAGCAACACAATGGCGATTGATCATAATCATCCGCTATATTGAGCTCTTCAGATGTACCAGGAGCACTGTCCATAGGAATCCAATTAACAGGAATGGAGAACTATACTCTATGGAGTCAAGCTATAGAGATCGCTTTACTAGGAAGGAATACGATAGGATTCATTGACGGATTTGTTCTGCGAATGGATTTTGAAAGAAATTCGAGGAAGATTTGGGATCGATGTAACACAATTGTCATCTCTTGGCTCACATGCAATGTCAGCAAGAAATTATTTTCTGGAATCTTGTATTCAACTAGTGCTCATCAGGTATGGCTCGATCTTAAGAAAAGTTTTGATAAGATAAATGGATCTCGACTTTACCAATTGCACATGAACATATTCACTCTTACCCAGGGAGTTTCGACTGTCTCTGCTTATTTTGCAAAATTGAAGAATTTGTGGGATGAATATGGTTCAATTCTTCCCACACCTAGCTGTGATTGTTCTAAGGCTAAGGAGTTTGTGGAACAGATGTACTATCAAAGGTTATTGCAGTTTCTCATGGGCTTAAATGATAGTTATTCACAGGCTAGGGGGAAAATTCTTATGATGCATAATTTGCCAAATGTAAACCAAGCATATGCCTTAGTGATTTAGGATGAGAGTCAGAAAGGAATTGCAGGGGATATAGGAGAAGGAATGGATTCATTAGCATTGTATACTGTTAGATCTAACACACCTCAGCAGTTCCATCCTAAGCCTAGGAAGAATTATCAAAATCTGTTTTGCGATTTCTGTAGCATGAGAGGCCATGTTCGAGTAGACTGCAACAAGTTGAAAAAATGTGACCATTGTCATATCACTGGACATATAAAGGAGAATTGTTTCTTACTGATTAGTTACCCAGAAAATTTTAAAGGAAAGAGAAGGGCTAATGCAGTGTTGGGTGGAAGAGATCAACATTTTCAACAGCAAAGTTCACAGGATCATGCAATGCTAGAAGGAAGTTCTATGATACAGAGAAAGGCACACACTGCTATAGGAGAACATAAGTCGACTACTCAAGAGCAGCTATTGCAGCTCATGTATGATTCTTCACCAAAGCAGCTTCATCAGATGATTGACACGATAAAGAGAAACACGAATAATGTGGATACTCCAAGCAATGTCAACATGGCATGTACTTGTCACTCCTTGAAATGGATAATAGACACAGTGGCCACAGATCACATGATAAACAACCCAAATTATTTACATGTCAAGACTAAAGTAGGTGGCGTAGGAAATGTGCAACTTCCTACAGGTGACTTAGCTACAGTCTCACATGTTGGGAGCCTTCAGCTTAGTGAAAAGGATGTGATAAACGAAGTCTTATGTATACCAGCATTCAAGTTTAACCTTTTGTCTGTGAATAAATTGACAAAAGAGTTGAATTGTTGTGTTTCATTATTTCCTACACATTGTGTTTTTCAGGATCTCTTGTCTGGGAAGGTCAAGGTGATTGGTGAAGTTGAGGATGGTCTATATGTGTTGCACTAGACATCATATGGGCAAAAAAACAACATCAAAACACTGACAGCAGTTAGGAAAGAAGACAGAGATTCAATACTTTGGCATCAAAGGCTAGGCCATGTGACTATGAGAGTACTTAGGAAAATAAAGGAATTACATGTTCATGCTAGTTTTACTAATGACCAGTGTACTGTTTGTCCTCAAGCTAGGAAAACTAGAGTTTATTTTCCTGTAAGTAGTACTACAGTTAATGATTTTTTGGATCTAGTGCATATGGATGTCTGGGGTCCATATAGAATAGCTACTCACACAGGAATGCGATATTTTCTTACCTTGGTTGATGACAAGTCTAGATGGACATGGACTTTCTTGATTGTTTTGAAGTCTGATGTAATTGTTGTTCTTAAACAATTTCTAGCAATGGTTAAAAATCAGTTTGGGAAGTGTGTAATGATATTTAGATCAGATAATGGTGGAGAATTTGTAAATTCTAATTGTCATGATTTGTTTATGCTGCATGGTATTATTCATCAGAAGTCTTGTCCTCACTCTCCACAACAAAATGGAGTTGTGGAAAGGAAGCACAGACACTTGTTGGAGACTGCAAGAGCAGTGAAGTTTCAGGGTTGTCTTCAAAATGGTTTTTGGGGAGAATGTGTAGAAGTTGCTACTTATATAATAAACAAGATGCCTTTAACAGTTCTAGGAAACAAGTCCCCCTATGAGTTAGTATATAACAAGAGGCCCTCATTGGCACATTTCAGAGTTATAAGATGCCTTGCATTTGCTACAAATTTGAAGAAGGGTGATAAGTTTGCACCAAAAGCTAAAAATAACTGTGTTACTTCGGTATGTTGTAAGTCAGAAAGGTTATAAATTGCTAGATCTTGAGACAAAGGTCATCTTTATTAGTAGAGATGTCATTTTTCATGAAAAGGTTTTATCATTTCAAAAAGCAAGTCTTGAGGACACCACTGACTCAATATTTCTTATACTATCACATGTGGAAGATTGTGCACTTACACCATGAGTTATTTCTGCTACAGAGCAACCAGACATTGTTCCTGATCCTTCATATTTTGTTTTAGATACTAAAATTGTTCCTTCAGACACTGAGGTTGAGGTTATTTCATCTGTAGTACCACCACAGCTCTCTGATGTTATTAGAAAGTCCAACAGGCATGTAAAGCCACCACTTTGGCATACATATTATGTTCTGTCCAAGCAGAATAAATCAGCTAGTGCTTGTCTATATTCTATTGCTGATGCAGTAGGTTACCAGAGCATCACACTAACATACAGAAGTTTTGTTACAAAATTTTCCTTGGAAAATGAGCCTTTAACTTATCATGAAGCCATACAGGATCCAAGATGGGTTGAAGCTATGCAGAATGAAATTCTTGCTTTGGAGGATAATCATACTTGGAAGCTTACTCAGTTACCTGCAGATAAGAAAGCCATTGGATGTAAATAGGTCTATAAAATAAAATGCAAACCTGATGGAGAGGTTGATAGATTCAAGGCCAGGTTGGTAGCCAAGGGTTACAACCAAAGAAAGGGATTGGATTATCAGGAAACATTCTCGCCAGTTGTAAAAATGGGGACAGTCAGGGTTGTTCTTGCTTTAGCTGCTGCACATAAATGGCAAATCCACCAGATGGATGTTTTCAATGCTTTTCTTCAAGGGGATTTAAATGAAGAAGTGTATATGGACTTACCTCTGGGGTTTATCCATCAAAGTGAGAGGGGGACAGTGTGTAAACTCACTAAGTCACTTTATGGACTCAAGCAGGCTAACAGGCAATGGAATATCAAATTAACCACAGCTTTAGTCGACTCTGGGTTTCAACAAAGCCACTATGATTACTCCATGTTCACAAAGCATCAAGGACAAAATTTGGTGATGGTATTAGTAGTATATGTTGATGATCTACTGATCACAGGAAATGATCACAAGATGATAGTAGAAACAAAGAAAACTCTTCAAGATAATTTTAAGATCAAAGACTTAGGTGATTTGAGATACTTCTTGGGGATTGAATTTGCCAGAAGTGACACTAGAATCCTTATGCATCAAAGAAAGTATTCACTTGAATTGATTTCAGATATGGGACTTTCCAGCTCCAAGCGTGTTGGAGCACCTATTGAATTGAATCAGAAGCTTACAAGTGCAGAATTTGACTTGCACTTTCCTCCAGCTGATGAAAATGACAAACTGCTGAGTGATCCCAGTATGTATCAGAAACTAGTAGGAAGGTTACTCTACTTGACAATAACAAGACCTGATATTGCTTTTGCAACACAACTTCTAAGCCAATTTATGCATAGCCCCAAAACATCTCACATGGATGCAGCCATGAGGGTGGTGAGATATGTAAAGAATGCACCTGGATTGGGGATACTGATGAGTGCTAATGTTGATAATCAATTGACTGCATATTGTGATGCAGACTGGCATCATGTCCAAACAACAGAAAATCTATAACATGTTACATGATCACTTATGGGAGTTCTTTGATCTCATGGAAATCCAAGAAACAAGACACAATCTCAATGAGTTCAGCTGAAGCTGAGTACAGAAGTTTAGCTTCAACAGTGGCAGAGATAGTGTGGCTGGTTGGCCTCTTCAAAGAGCTAGGAGTAAAGATGGTATGTGCCTGTGTACAGTGACAGTAAATCTGCCATATAGATTGCAGCCAATTCGGTCTTCCATGAACGAACCAAGCACATAGACATTGATTGTCATTTCATTAGAGAGAAGGTTCAACTGGGAATGGTTCAACCTACATACTTGAAAACTACAGAGGAGCTAGCAAACTTGCTTACCAAAGGGCTTACTTGCATACAACATGCATACTTGCTTACCAAGCTAGAATGAAAAATATTTTTCATACACCTAGCTTGAGGAAGGATGTTGAGCAGTTAATAAGGTGTAAAACTGTCAACTAAAGTGCTGAAGAGTTAGTTAAATTAACAGCAACAACTTGTTAGCATTAGTTAATTAGTTAGAGTCACAAAATGTACAGAATTAAATGCTACATCCGCCTCCATTTATATAGATATCACACAAATCAACTTATTCCCACCATATTTGCACACTATTGTGGCATTAGTTGAAGCAGACATGTCTTAAAGAAGAGAAATAATAAGATTTTACAAATCTCTTTGTCATTTTCTATAGCGATAACAGAGAGAGCAACCCTGGATTTGGTCTTGCTCTCATTCTTCTCAAGTTTCAAACTTTTTGACAATTGATTAACCCAAATATTGTTGTTTAAACTCCTTCTGAGCTTTGTTGAGCAGTTAATAAGGTGTACAATTGTCAATTAAAGTGCTGAAGAGTTAGTTAAATTAACAACAACAACTTGTTAGCATTAGTTAGTTAGTTAACCAACTAATCTGATTCTATAAATACAGAAGTCACAAAATGTACAGAAAGTCACAAAATGTACAGAAGTCACATTAACATTGAGCTGTAGATTACATCTTGTTCATTCTATGGAAATGAGAATTCGGTTTCAGTGTCGTAGATAAATTGTTCAGATTGATTTACAATTCATTCAATTCTACAGAATTAACAAGCTTCTCCCCAAAAACCTCCTTCTCTCCATTGTTTAAGATGTCAACACTCGCCCTCCTCATATATACACTTCTGCAGACAATCCAAAAATCATCAAGCCCTCAAGATTGAGACTTATCAATGGGTCCAAATCAAGTAAATGTACTCTAATCCCCAAAAAAAATGGAAAACTACAACTATTCTCTAAGCAACCAAGAAAAGTATAGAATACAAAAAGAAAATAACTTTAAAATATGTTCAGTGACCACATTCAAGTAGCATGTTTGAAAACATAGCACGGAATTTCTATCACTGAACTATCTACCTTGTGTTTTATTTGTTCCATTATAAGATTATGAACTAACATGTGTGTGCTCTAAAATATACCAAGCCAATCTCGATTGCAACTACAAACATGAACATATGCTTTCTCATTAGACTATTTTAACCGATTGTATATGTCGATCTACACTACTATTCTTCTTATCTTCTGAATAACATCCTCTTTGTGTTATAGTTTAGCGGGATGTATACACAAAATGACTAAAAGATGAAGAGATGTCTATCTTGTTACCTATGAACCTCTCTCAAAGCATGCAATGAAAGTTTCCATAGAAGTTCAACAAACCTGCAGTAAACATGTGAAATATATAATGGCTATAATGTTTACTCTTGACACATCAGCATGCAAACTTCACCTTTAAGGGTATGAATTAAACTTAGATGAGTATGTTAACGGAAAACGAAGCACGTACTATCTATTATCTAGCTCAACCACTCAGAAGAGGAATTATTTCGTGCTCCAAAAAATTTTCACTTCGATGATCTGTATATTAACTTCCTTTCCTTTTATATAAGCTTCTCTTGCCCCGTATATACTAACACATTGGCCGTCAAAAAATAAATGGATTTTGGCTCATTTATCTCCAAAACCTGCTGCTGAAATTTTTGGGGATTTTGATCCATTTTTTATTGTTGTATTCAATGTATACGACTACTATATATCATGTATATTTTATTGTATATCATGTTTACAACCTATTTTTTCACTTCGAAGATCTGTATATTAGCTTCCTTGCCCTGTATATAAACTTCTCTTCCCCTGTATATACTAACAAAATGGTTGCCAAAAATTAAATGGGATTTGGCCCATTTATCTCCAAAATCTGCTGCTGCAATTTTTGGGGGGTTTTGGCCAATTTTCTGTTGTTGCATACATGTATATGACTACTATATATCATGTATATTCTACTATATATCATGTATATTCTACTGTATATCATGTAGACATCCTATTTTTCACTACTAACAAAATGACTACCAAATAATAGATGGGCTTTGGCCCATTTATCTCCAAAATCTGCTGCTGAAATTTTTGGAGCTTTTGACCTATTTTCTGCTATTGTATACAATGTATACGACTGCTATATAACATGTATATTCTTCTCTATATCATGTATGCAACCTATTTTTTTTCACTCCGAAGACCTGTATATTCGCTTCTCTTGCCTTGTATATAAGCTTCCCTTGCCCTGTATATACTAACAAAATGGCTGTCAAAAAATAGATGGATTTGGGTACATTTATCTCCAAAATCAACTGCTGAAATTTTTGGGGTTTTTGACCTATTTTCTGTTGTTGTATACAATGTATACGACTGCTATATAACATGTATATTCTACTCTATATCATGTATATAATCTATTTTTTTACTCTGAAGATCTGTATATTAGCTTCTCTTGCCTTGTATGTAAGCTTTTCTTGCCCTATATATACTAACAAAATGGCTGCCAAAAAATATATTGATTTTGGCCCAATTATATCCAAAATCTCCTGCTGAAATTTTTGGGGCTTTTGACCCATTTTCTGTTGTCGTATACCATATATATGATTACTATATAATATGTATATTCTGCTCTACATCATGTATACAATCTATTTTTTCACTCCGAATACCTGTATATTAGCTTCTCTTGCCTTGTATATAAGCTTCCCTTGCCCTGTATATACTAACAAAATTGCTGCCAAAAAATAGATGGGTTATGGGCCTTATGGCGCATTTATCTCCAAAATCTGCTGCTAAATTTTTTGGGGCTTTTGACCTATTTTTTGCTGTTATATACAATGTATACGATTGCTATATAATATGTATATTCTATTGTATATCATGTATACGACCAATTTTTTCACTCTAAAAACCTGTATATTAGCTTCATTTGTCCTATATATAAGCTTCCATTTCCCTGTATATATTATCAAAATGGCTGCCAAAAAAAAAGGGTTTTGGCCCATTTATCTCCAAAATCTGCTGCTGAAATTTTTGGGGATTTTGACCCATTTTCTGCTGATTGCCAAAAAATAGATGGGTTTTGACCCATTTATATCCAAAATCTGCTGCTGAAATTTTGGGGCCTTTTGACCTATTTTCTACTGTTGTATACAACATATACAACTTCTATATATCATGTATATTTTGTTGTATATCATGTATACAATCTATTTTTTCACTCCAAAGACCTGTATATTAGTTTCACTTGTCCTGTATCTAAGCTTCCATTGTCGAAAAGTGTGAGGATGTCTCAATGACATTGGGCCTTGGACCCAACCAGAGGATGCAAGGAAAAGAATCCACAATGGACTCGGATGGAATTCATGCGAGAAGAAAAGAGGAATATAATTAATGCCCATAACAGTATATAAAAGAAATTAATGCAGTACAACATTTTTTAAATTATGACAAATAACATAGAGGAGAATGATTACCATGGTCAATTAAGAAATAAAGAGCATAGATTTCTCAAACGAGAGACTAACAACATGTCTATATACATGATTGAACTAGACCACCGGTATCAACAACGAGGAAGAAACAACCATAAACAACAATTAACTATGGCTCTTTGCCCAAACAACATCCTAAACGTAGGGAAGATTGGAACAACATGAAACGCCGATATCAATTTGATAAAATACAATTAACACATAACCAACCTATTTTAAATAATGCTAAATGAGGTATCCCAATCTCACATAATTAATAAGTTGTGAAGCTAGACCTATACAATCACTTCAACAAAATCCAATTTCTTACACAAATATTACTACAACATATATATTATACATCAATAAACAATCACTAAGATAATGACAAACAATATGAATAGAGACTATAACAAAGATAATTACACCACATAAACATTTAAAGCATTTACTAAATCCAAATCTTCTAATGACAGACTAAGTTCACTAAAAAAATTCAGAAAATAATCCTTAAAAAGTATTGATTAGGTACAATGAAAAAACATCGAGGCAAACTCAAGTACTTCATTTAATACCAATGGTGACAAACACTTATTTAAATCTATCCTAAGACAAAGTGAAACAGAGCAAGATAGATTAAAACTTATGATCAAAGGCTATGAAAGCAATTCACAAAAAAATGATTTCATCATTAAGAGCACATTGCTGCTTGGAGAAAAAGAGTCATACAATTCACTTTTATGATACACACATATTCAAAAAATTATGATTCACAGGATGACAAAGATTAAACTCAAAGGCATTAGAGGCTAAAGCATATACGAAAAGAGTTCAAGCTAAATGAAAGCCACAAACATCGCGAATCGCGATAAGATGTTTGAATAATAAATATACCAACTTTAGACATATCGTGAAGTTGGAAGTGTGGTGGGCTGAAGCCTGAAGGAAACTTTATGAAAGAGTGGACTGGTAATTGACAGAGACATACAATTATTATATATAATTGGCAATATATAGCCCAATATTAATTAGCAATTAATAGCCTAAAACAAAATTAGCACGTATTAGCTTAAAAGAAATAAAACCAACTTTTTATAGTTTTTTTCTTTTAATCATGTGCAACCAACCCGCATTAATTAAGGAGATGTGGGATTATTTTTTCTTCCTTGTTTTTAACTCCTATAATTAAGGAAGTTAGCTTTTCAATTTCTTTAAATTCTCAAACTCAACTTTATTTAACTGTCTATAAAAAAAAATATTGACGCAATTTACAGAAAAATAAAGATATATTTGATTGTAATTTTATGAATTATTTTTTTTACCAATCAACAATAATTAGTTTATTAGAAAACCGATTGCCTACTTTTAAGAAGTGAGATATATATATTTATTAATTAACACATTAAAAAAAGGTTACACCAACTTTTAAGGAATGAATTTTTAAAAATTCTTTGAATAACTTATTAAAAGATTGTGCCTACTTCTAAGGTAAGAAAATGCATTATTAATGCTCTAACGTGTATTAATTATCACATAATCGACATAATTAATCAAATAATATTAAATGCTTGAAGGCCTTTGTCCTACTTATAGTATCAGTCCTCCAGCCTATACTTGTGTTTTTATTAACCACATTTTATTAGAAACTGTAATAATACATATGCATAAACTATATAATAATTAAAGTTGCGATTGCATAATGTATACATAAGAAAAAATATGTATACACAAAAAAATATTCATAAAAATAGACGTGTAAATTTTATTGATGTATACAGTAATTGTAGCATGTATACATAAACTTTATATTGTATACATAAGAGTATTACCATCAATTATACGTATTACTATAATGAATACAAGAATGAGATTAATATGATACATATATAAATTTTATTCATTAATTGTACATGTGATTTTGTTTATGTATACGGTAACTGCACTATGTATACATTAGTTCATATTCATCGTGTATTCAGTGATTTGTATTCACATAATAAACTTGTATACTTTAATTTAAATTGAGATTGGAATTCATTAGTATACATTGGGTTGTATTCATCAAAATCAACATTCTGATTTTTTACAAAGATCTTACGAGAATCTTTCTTACCCATGAAATTGAGAGCAAAAATTTCAAAAAACTATTACCTGAATTTTCGCCAAAAAAAGTTTTAAAAACTTTAGTTCCAAAAATCACAAAATTTCAAAATTAATGGGGCAAGAAATGCTACATAATTATATATTAAAAGAAATTATTGAAAGGATCAATCGATAAACATACAGTTATATCTGATTTGCATAGACAGAGTAAATTAAGGAGAATAAGAGAAAATTCAAAAGAGAAGCAAATATACATATGAAAATGATTTTAGAAAGAAAACAAAAGAAGGTTGAATAACCTAAATTTTCACAAAAACAAAATTGAAAAAACTTCAATTCTACAAATCATGAAATTGAACAATTAATTGGACAAGAACAAGATTATATATAAAGATGATTTTTAGAAGTATCCATGAAAAAACATATTGTTATATCTGATTTTCATAAACATATTGAATTAAGGAGAAGAATTGAAAATTAGGGAGAAAATCAAATATACATATGAAAAGAATTATGGAAAAAGAAAAAGGAGACAAAAAAGAGAAGAACTCTATTTTAAAAGTGTAGACAAAATAAAAAAAGAGATAAAAATAGGGATAATAAAACAATAATTTTTTTCTTTTCAAGAAAAAAAAAATAGCAATCAAACGTGTGTTTGAGAAAAATAAGGAGAACAAAAATACATTTAAAAAAAAGAAGAGAAAAATAACTATTCAATGCCAAATAAATAAAACAAAGTCTTTTTCTTGCTAAAAAATTAAAAATGGGCTGTTTATTGCTAATTTAGTCTATAGGGTGTTATGTTGTGCCATTTTGTCCTGGTAATTGGAATTGGGTCGGTTGCTAATAGTGAGTTGTGTTGGGCTGAAAATTGGCCCAAATTTGGTCTTTTAGAGAGTTTAAAGGTGAGGTAAGAAAAGGAGTTGGACTTGTAATTAAGAAACAGCCAATGATATAGTCAAATGAAGTTAAGGTTGTCGCCAAATTGATTTAATTTAGTAAATTCGGTTTAGAATTTAGATAAGATGATATTGATTCATTAAGAGGCTTCTTAATCTTAATGAAATAAAATAATTGACTTATTTATAAACTAATTAACTCGAAAACATAAACTATTGAATAATTAAACTAATCAAAACATTTAAGTAGAAAAAAATAAAATCTTTTTGAAATGATGATTAAATATTCATAAAATGTACTAATTATATACAAAATTATATATATTATTTTAAAATTCCAAAAGTGGCAAAATTACATAAAAATAACTTGACTAATTTGAATTTTATAAAACTAATTATTTTAAGTCGTTTGAAAAATTAAAGAAGCTCAATGATCAATTCATATTGTGGAGGGAAAAAATTGGGTATCAACAATTATACTGCCCGTATATGACAATATACAAGATTTTCATATTTTATTTTTTATAAATATATATTTTAAAAATTGATATACAACAGTATACACCCAATTTTTAAAAATACGTATATACTCATATACAGTAATATATAATACTATACGTTATTATACAAAATACGAACTTCATCTTCTTCCTTGAACCCAACATCATATTCATCCAAAAACTACCTCACATCACCCAAAATTTCATATTTAGGATCCTCATTACTTAACTCATTTTTCTGCAACAATTTGCACTCAAAAAATGAAGCTTATTTGTGGAAATTCGATTTTCAAATTTTGAAGCTCCGGTTTCAATAATGGTTGTCTATTATTTCAACGAAACATTAATAGTACTTCATAGTAACTCTAGTAAAGGAGATAAAACAATGACTTATTATGTAAATTTCTCCAAAACAGGGGTCATTATCAATGACCCAAACAATATACATACATACATACATACATATGAGATCATTCATTTCACTCCAAACAAGCAAAACAAACAACTCAGTTAATTTTACATATGCAAATAAAGGCTAATCAGTTAAAAACACATGAACATGAGTCGGGTATCATAAACTAGAGGTAACAGAGGAAAATAACAAGAAGTGTTGAGAACGGTTCTCTAAGTCTGATTGGTTTTAAAGGAAGTTTCTAAACAAGACTTTACATCTACAATATAAGGAGAACAAACTAATTATAAACTAGTATTATCAAACCAAAACAGCCTTGTTCCCTCAAGTTATAAGGATAATTAGCTTAGTTATAAACAAAGGGGTAGTAAGTTAATCCAAAACAAATGAGCTATTGTTACATCACCCAACTTCATAAACACCATGCCAATCATACTAGAGAATCAGGTTGTTCCAAAGAAACTGATAGGAGAGACGATCTCGCAATGAATCATTAGAAAACAATTTGTCAATTATTCCGGATTTTAGCCTTAACTAAACACGACTACACATACATAAACCTATAAGAAAAGGACCAGATTTCAGAACGGTAAAAAATAGGAGCAGACCACCACACCGCATCAAGACAAGGCAGAAAGTGATGTATCACAAATGCATATTTTAGCACCACGATTCGAGATAAATTAATCAATGCATCATACAAGCTGCTTAATTGGAAATCATTCTAAGGAAGTCAGATTTTTGGAAGCACACCAAAGCTAGAGCAGATGAGCCTAAAATTAGGTGAGTATGATGTTCGAAACAGCCTATTAAGACATGCTTATTGACTGCGATAACAAAATGAAACACATGACTTGCCGAAATGAGCAATAATCTTTGTCGAATGGATTCAAACAAACAACTAGAATAGAACAAAAGAGGTTACATTCTAACTTAGCTTGTAAAGAAACAGAGACAATTAAATTTAAGTTTTCAATCCTTAAAAAGGTTCAGTTATACATAAAAATATGATCCCTAAACTATAGAACTATGTCGTATCGACAATATGGGCACTGAAGAGCACCCGTCAACATCCAGTCAAGGATGCAGTCATGGTGATATATGTGGCCGCAAGGAAGAACTCGTAAGAGTCTTACCTCATCAAGCTCGGCCGTACATATAGCACATGTGTCAAAATCTCCACATCTCTCATCCCATAATGGGATCAATAGAAATGTGTCGACAATGACACTCGGCTCATGGTGTGGCTCCACAGGTGGAGGAGCCTGTTGCGCCTCCGACGCCTGTGGAGGAGCATCGTCGTTTGCCTCTCGGCAGCAACGACGACAGTAACGAATGAAAAAACAAATGAAAACAATGAAGATAGCTAAAAAGGCATAAAAATAGTACAACGCTGGTGGTGTCTTCACAGGCTCTGACCAGTACCTGGTCTGTCTGATCTCCGCCTCAATATGCCACGGCAAAATCAGCACCAGACACACCTACATATAAGAATTGTTCAAAATTAAAGTGTTAAATGTGTAGATGACATATATACATATATATATTCACATCTAATTGTTGGTTCCTACAGGCTATCCGCTGAAGCATTCAAGATGATGAAACCCAATTGTTGAGGGTGGAAGCCCATGCCATACCTATAACGCGTTTGACAAAAAATCCAAAGAGGAAGGCAGATTCCATCATCATCAATCTTCTTGCTCCGTAATCTTTAAATCTTCTTTCATTATATTTTGTTTATTAATTCCGTTTTTTTATCATTATCATCCCCTTAGGGATGAACAGAATTTCATTCTCTAAAAATAAGTGTATTTATCTTCTTCTGTTTCAAAATACTCTGTTTTAGCTGTTGTTTTCCTTTGGGTATATGCATGTGGTCTTGTTCTTTTGAAAAAACTTAAGAAGCAATTTTCTTTTGTCCCAAAAACTGAACAACATATTACTTTTGGACGGTTCAGTGGAGTTAAAAAACTTAAGAATCTATTTTCTTTTGTCCCAAGTTCTCATGATTTGCAAAAGGAACCTCCATGAAACTCTATCATGGGCTTTAGACAAGTCCAGTTTAAGGATGACATTTAAACCCTTCTTGTCTCTGGTCATGTTATGCATCATTTCCTGTGCTAGCATGATGTTATCAGTGATAGATCTACCTTTGATGAAGCCAGACTGATTAGGAGAAATGATTTTTGGAGTCAGTATGGTATTTAAGCATTTTGGAAATGATTTTGGAGGAAACATTTGCAAGGCTGATAGGTCTATGCTCAGAAAGAGACTCAGGGTTGTCTACGTTAGGAATCATGACAATGCAAGTGAGTCATGTATCTAGGTAGATCATTTCCAGAGAAGAAATAGCAAACCATAAGAAGTAGATCTTGAGTTAGAACATTATTTATTACTGCTTAATTCTTATAGTTACTGTTGTATAGGTAGATTATTTTACTGTATTAGTAGTTATTCTGTTTCCACTATTCTAGGAGTCCAATATTTTATTTTCCCTGATCTCTGGATAGTTTCCACCGTAGGAGGGACTCTATTAGTTTGCTGATGTATATAGTTCAGTTTATAACTGATTAAGAAATAATCGTTTGCTTCATCTTGCTCAAGTCATTATATGGTTTCAGAGCTCTCGTCTTAACTCTCCCGATTTTTTTTTTCGATCCTCTGACTACCACCGCAAACTCTCTCTTAACATGCCTGAGAACGTCCAGAATGCGGACTCCACCACTAGCAGCAACTCTAACGTTGTTGTTCAGTTTAATCCTGTGTCCCAGCTGCCGATAAATCTTGTTGGCAGCCATAATTTTTCTACTTGGAAGGCCCAGATTTCCATGCTCATGCACGGGCACAATCTGTTTGGCCATCTTGATGGCTCTTCCCCAGCTCCTTCCACAACTATCACACAAAACAATAGAGACGTCGCGAACCCAGCCTATAGCCTTTGGTTCCGTTAAGATCAATTGCTCCAGAATGCCATCATGGCTTCTGTCGATCCGACAATTGCTGCAACTGTAGCTGCTGCCTCTTCTGCTCAACTTGCTTGGGACTCTCTGCATCTTACTTATGCCAACAAGTCCCAAACACGAATATTTAGCCTTTGTGACCAGCTCGCACGCCTATCAAAGGACTCCTGCCCAGTAGCCGATTATCTCCATCAAGTGCGCTCTTTCTACAACGAGCTCGCTACAGCTGGAGCTACAATCACCAGCGATGAACTGGTGGTGAAAATTCTGAGTGGTCTTGGGTTCGATTTTCATGAGATTTCCGCTGCAATTCGAGCAAGAGATTCTATCATCTCTCTTATGATGAGTTGTATGCGAAACTAATTGATTATGAGCTCTTTCTCTGGTGAAAATTCTGAGTGGTCTTGGGTCCGATTTTCGTGAGATTTCCGTTGCAATTCGAGCAAGAGATTCTATCATCTCTTATGATGAGTTGTATGCGAAACTAATTGATTATGA
Organism: Solanum verrucosum; assembly: GCF_900185275.1. NCBI lineage: Eukaryota > Viridiplantae > Streptophyta > Magnoliopsida > Solanales > Solanaceae > Solanum > Solanum verrucosum. Next base: position 357,504 of record NW_026020129.1, on the reverse strand, counting down.
GCTTGTTCTCAAACATGAGGAAGTGAAGAAAGAAAACAGTGCCATAACTGCTGCTATGGTAACTCACAACAAATCCATCAATTCCAACAACTGCGCTGCTCGTCGACCCAACAACACATCACAATGGCGTTCCAGCAATCGTACAACTGTTCCTGCGCAAGGGCGTTACATCAATAACCCTGTTCGCTGTCAGTTATGCAATAAACAGGGTCATACTGCTAATGTTTGTCGGTCACAGTCTCACAATCATTTAGAGGCATAGGCCAATTTTCTTTCAGGTAACCAAGTTGCAGAAAATCAATGGATTGTTGACTCCGGTGCTACTCATCATGTCACAAAAGAGTCTACCAATCTGGATGAATATCATGGTTCAGAAGGCATAGCTATGGGCAACGGTAAAAGAATTTCAATTACTCATCATGGTTATACTGAATTAGTTGCATCAAATAATGCTTTTAGACTAACTGATATTTTATGTGCACCTGCTATCAAACAAAACATTCTTTCGGTATCAAAATTTTGTCAAGATAATCTGACATCCATTGAATTGTCCCCGTTTTCTTTCTTTGTGAAGGACTTGAAAATGCGGGCGCCGCTGGTCTCCAGTCGGAATAGGAATGGACTCTATGAGTGGCCCAATTTCACTGTTAATAAACCTACTATTCAAGTTGCCACTACAACGGTTCCTTGTCAAGTCTGGCACCGTCACCTTGGCCATCCCCATTCAAGAATCTTGAATTTTGTTTTGAATAAGTTCTCTTCCAGTTTCATCCCCGAACAAGTTATTTTCTATAATTCTTGTTGTTCAAATAAAGTTCACCGTTTTCCATTCAATTGCTTATCTCTAATTAGTACTGCTCCACTGCAACTCCTTTGTAGTAACTTGTGGGGTCCATCGCCTGTCCTTTCAATTGATAAAAACGATACTATTGTGTGTTCATTGATCAGTACACCAAGTATATTTGGTTGTACACTCTTAAAAACAAACATGAGGTTCGAGACATATTTTCTAAGTTTCATCCCTTAGTGGAAAACTATTTTAAGCAAAAAATTGTCTCTCTGTATACTGATGGAGGAGGTGAATATAAAGGTCTTGATCCGTATCTCACTTTAAATGGAATTGAACACCTTGTATCACCTCCTCATACACCTCAAAGAGTGACCATCGCGGAGCATCGTCATCTGCACATTGTTGAAACTGCCAAAACACTTTTACATGAGGCATCCCTCTCTTCAAGTTTTGGTCGTTTGCTTGTCAACATGCTGCTTATCTTATTAATCGATTGCCCACCCAGCTTTTAAACAATACATCTCCATATGAAAATTTGTTTGGTGTTGCACCCAGATATGACTCACTTAGAACTTTTGGTTGTCTATGTTACACATGGCTTAAGCCTTACGCCAACCATAAGCTTGAGCCTAGGTCCACTCCATGTGTCTATTTGGGATTCTCCCAAGTTCATTATGCACAGCAATGCTTTGATCCCATTAACTCAAAATTGTTCATCTCACGCGATGTAAAGTTTTTTGAAAATATTTTTCCCTTTCACACAATATTCCCACATCTTAAAAATAAATCTTTTACGCTTGCGTGGGAAGTTGTTGGCACACCTACAGATTCTCAAACTCAAACTCTTTCGCCTGTTATTTCACCACTTTCTTCTCCTCTTCCTGTTCGAGACATTTCTACCAGTGGCCAAGCTTGTGAATCCGTCTCCGCCGACCAGAATCATGCGCATCCCTCAAGTTCAGGTAATTCACTTTCCCCTGCTTCTTTGCAACAATCCCATAATACAGCCCCTAACCTTATCACCTACCAACGCCGAAACAAAACACAAATTTTGTCACCTGCTTCTACAACCTATCCTACACAACCAGCGAGCTTGCCTTCAAATCCTGTAACCTCATCACCTCCTCCACCCCTGCCTCCTCCTCCAACCCGCCCAACAACCCGATCACAAAACAACATTTTTTGCCCCAAAAAACCATTTACTTGCCTTATCCAACTCCCTGCCAATGTTGCCCCTCATACCTTCAAGCAGACTCTTAAACACTCAGAGTGGAGGGTAGCTATGAAAGCTGAATTTGATGCGTTAATTCAGTATCAAACATGGGAATTGGTTCCTAAAGATTCTAATAAGAATGCTGTTGATTATAAGTGGATTTACAGGACAAAAAGAAAGTCGATGGTTCTGTTGACAGGTACAAAGCTCGGTTGGTTGCTAAAGGGTTCACTCAGCGTCTAGGTCTTGACTACCACTTCACATTCAGTCCGGTTGTCAAGCCTACGACAGTTCGTATTGTTCTTACACTTGCAGTTCGGCACAATTGGGTTTTACATCAACTGGACATCAACAATGCTTTTTTACAAGGCACACTTGAAGAAGGAGTTTTCATGAAACAACCACCTGGATTTGAGAACGCATCTCATCCCTCACATGTTTGTCATTTGCGTAAGGTTATTTATGGTCTCAAGCAAGCACCTCATGCTTGGTACAATGAACTGACATCCTATCTTTTCTGTTGGGATTTATCAAGTCTCACTCTGATCCTTCTCTCTTTGTTCGCAATGACTCATATGGTGTTGTGTATATTTTAGTCTATGTTGACGACATCATCCTTACAGGAAACAGTTCTTCACTAGTTCATCAGGTTATCTCTTCTTTGGCTTCCCGTTTTTCCCTTAAAGATCTTGGCCCACTATCCTACTTTCTTGGAGTTGACGTTCATCGAGATAGCAAAGGACTTCTATTGTCACAAGCAAAATATGTTTGAGATCTTCTCCATGACCTTTTGATGCAAGACTGTAATGGTGTTTCCACACCCATGAGCTCTTCTGAAAGTCTTATGCTAAATGATGGTACTCCATCACATGATGCTACTGAATATAGAAAGGTCATCGGAAAGTTGCAATACTGGTCTTTTACTAGGCCTGATGTTTCTTACTCAGTGAATAAATTGTCTCAATTAATGCATGCCCCATCTGAAGCTCACTGGAGGGCTGTTAAACGCCTCATTCAATATCTCAAAAGCACTGCTGATTATGGCATTAGAATTACTCAAAGCAGCAGTCTTAACCTCTCTGTGTTTTCTGATGCTGACTGGGCTGGAAACCTCTCTGATCGCAGTTCCACCACAGGTTATATAATTTTTCTTGGACTTACTCCAGTTAGTTGGTCATCAAAAAAATGTGCCATTGCCCGCTCATCCACTGAAGCAGAGTACTGAGCTGTTGCTAGTGCAGTTGATGAGACCACTTGGGTGAAAAATCTTCTCAAGGAACTTCATGTCAAAATTCTCACACCACCTACCATTTTCTGTGACAACCTTGGTGTCACCTACTTATGTGAGAACAATAATCTGCACAGCCGCATGAAGCATATCGCTGTTGACTTTCACTATGTTCACCAACAGGTTAACGATAAGCGTCTTACATTCAAGCACATTCCTAGTTCTGACCAGCTGGCTGATTCGCTCACCAAACCGCTTCCAAGAACCTCATTTCATCGCCATTTGTCCAAGCTAGGTGTTGTTCCACTCCATCTAGCTTGAGGGGGGTGTATTATAACATTAATTATTACTCCTTAATTCTTATAGTTACCGTTGTATAGGTAGATTATTTTACTGTATTATTAGTTATTCTGTTTCCACTATTCTAGGAGTCTAATATTTTATTTTCCCTGATCTCTGGATAGTTTCCACCATAGGAGGGACTCTGTTAGTTTGCTTGTGTATATAGTTCAGTTTATAACTGATTAAGAAAGAATCGTTTGCTTCATCTTGCTCAAGTCATTATAGTAACTTCGTCAGGTCCAGGAGCGGAATTTGGATTAAAAGAAAAGACAATATCCTCCAGCTCTGCAATATCAGGCATTCTGGTATGATGATGATTATCCTGCACGGAGATCACACTTTGAATACAATCCAGGCTCCTAATATCCTTCACATGATTATTTTCAGTGAAAAGATTCTCATAGAAAGTGACAGCCTCCTTGGCTATCTGATCCTCATCTTCAATCCATTGTCCTGACTGGTCTTTGATCCTGTGAATATTAAAGCTTTCTTCTTTTTCTATTGACCGAGGCATGAAAAAATTTAGTATTTAGATTTAGACACCTTCTTTAGTCCATTGAAGGTTTGCTTTCTGTCTCCAGTAAGATTCTTGATTTTTTCAGGTACTTAGTCAGTTCTGCCTTCTTTTTGTTCAGCTCAGCTCTAGATTGATCATCATTAATGGTTAAACATTTATCTTCTAGAATTGCAATCTCATTTTCCAGATGTTTTGTATCAGTAAAAATATCTCCCAAGACCCAAAGAGAGTTTAGAGCATGTCTGTTTAAGTTTCTGATGAAACTTCTAGAAAGATATTACTGTTCCATACCTCTTGTACCCATCTTGTTTAGTCCAAAGATTCAAAAACCTAAAATACTTGATAGAAGGAGCCTTGGCAGCCTTTTCCAAATTATCTTTTCGGAAGCCCAATCATTGCACCAAGTATGAATTGGACCAGAATAGCCCATATCAATTAAGTCACAATCCACAATGCAAAGGCATAGCTTTTTGAGGTTTATGAGGTCTGCCTCCTTGCTTCTCTGAAGCTTCAGTGATACAGTTGAAATCCCCAAAAATACACCAAGGCTGGTTAATAGAGTTGGCCAGTCTTCTAAGATCATCACACAGTGGTTCTCTTGGCTTAGATTCAGTCTTAGCATATACTATAGAGAAGACACTCAAAATGCCATTGTCACCCTTCAGAGAACATGAAAGAACCTGCTCCTGGTCATCAACCATAGTACAATCCAGAGAGTCATTGCAAAATAACCAAATCTTGTTGTTGATATATATTGTTGAACGCTTGTGAGAAGCCCAAAGCTCTTTGTTATTGTGAAGCTTTAGGTTCCAAAATAGCTATAAAAGAATTGTTATTGGATACTAATAGGAATTTCAGTCGATCTCTAGAGCAGTTCTAATTCCCCTAATATTCCATATAAGTGTACTAATGATGCCCCTAATATTCCATATAAGCCGTGTTGTCGATGTTAGTTTGAGGATAGAGAAGAGAGAATATTTTTTCGTTATTATTAGCTAACTAGTGATGGACGTTTAACTAAACTTTCACATTGTTAAATTCCGTAAAATAGAGCATGCAGACACTTCCAAGCAATAGGCATCTCAACGAGGTTGCCACGTGCAATAAATCTAGTTAAATATAAATAAAGGAGGACAAATCAAGTTAAAAGTTGAAAATATAAAAGAGTTAGACTAGACGTACCAGTAAAATAGATGCCTTCATCTTTTATTGCAAATTGGGTTAGCTGAGATTAAGAAGCAAAAGGAACATCATGTAACACATGGTTATAGACAAAAAAAAAAAACCACAGAAATATAGTGGATAAAATTTGACGGGAATAGGCTAAGAGAAATCATTTAGGTCAAAAAGTTGACGAATTTCTGTTGAATCAACAATGTAAATAAAGACGGTAGTTAATTTGATGTTAAAACCAACCCATTATTACTTTTTAAAAAAATATAAAAAACCCATTATTTTTATCAGGCAGAAAAATATGTTAAAGAAAGAGCGAAATAGTTACCCATAAATTTCAGGACTTCAAAGTAACAAATTTAAGGACTTCAAATAGAAAAATTGTAATTAATTATATCTTTGTAAATTAACAAATAATTTTATATAACTATTTTTAGTAATATAAATAATTAATATCGAGATGAAAAAATAATATCAAAATGTTAGAAATAGAATGAATCAAGCAAAAGATTTTGAATTTCATACTTTTCATGAATAAAATTATTGAAGTATGGAAGTAGAAAATTTGGAACCATGGTTGAAAAAGAAACCAAAGAAAAAGAAGTTAAAAAAAGTAAGAAAGAGAAAAAAAAACGTTAAAAAGAAGAGAGAAAAAGAAATTTAGGCCATTTTTTGAAATGGGACCCAACTTTCCACTTGGCTCGGTATAACTAGAGAATAAGCAAATTATAAAATGTGGCAAAGAAAATTTTCGAATCATACACAAACGACAAGCGTATTTCCTTTTGTCATATAAGATTGGCAAAAGTATACAAAAATAGAATCCAGAACTTTTATTGAAAATAGAATAAAGTCATCACAAAAATGGGACCCAGCGATTTACTTTCCGATTTTTTTTATGTTACATAGAAGCAGACAAAGACATCCTTTTCCCAAAAAATGGCAAAAGTAGTATACAAAAATACCAGAATCTTAAATGGGATTTTCACCCAAAATGGAAATAAAGGCATCAGATATGAGATATGGGATCTGTTGTAATATTTGCAGCATGTGGGGTCTACTAGGTCAGAAAAATAGAACTTTTTTCATAGGACAAATGAGTAAATAAATAAACATGCTTTGGTATTTTTGTCTAACAACCAAATAGTATTTTTGGAGGGAATAGGGAGAAAAGAGAGAAACAATCGAATTTGGAGGGAATAAGGAGAAAAGTGGAGAAATAATAGGATTATTTTTAATTGATATAATAATATATTTATTATCTAAACCATGATTAAGGATATATTTTAATTAATTAAATTTTAGCCATTAAATTTAATTTATGTCATATGTCATTAATCAAGGCTAGAACTTGGGGAAAATCAAGGAAATAATAAAAATCGAAATTTAGTCTTACCGTAGTGCTGGAAAAGCTATAAAAAACTTAAAGTTGGCCGTATCTTCAAGTCACTGCGTTTTCATATAAAGAGAATGTTAATAATATGAAGGTGATAATTTCAATGGTGATTCAACCCATTGATTTTAGATCAGAAAATTATTGTACATTATCTTTTTTAGAAAGCTTAGGCTAAGAGATAAGCAAAACATCAATTAAAGTAACAAGAGATTCTTAATTATAGTCAAGATCTGTATTGATCAAATTCTTCGAGAACTCGAGAAACAACCCACAGATTCGCAACAACAACAAGTCAAATGCAACAACATAAATAAAGTGAAAATGTAGCGAAATGATTAAAAATATCAACGATTCGAGGTATAACAAGCTTACTTGAGCTCTATAGTTGGAAGCAACTGAGCTCCATGGATTTGCACACCAAGAATTTGAGAAGAAGTCAAGAACACTTGAGCTACTTTCCAGATATTTTTACTTTTTGCTGATGTAGTTTGTTTGCTTTTTTGTTGGTCTAAATTGTGGGCCTTTTGTACTTCTAATACCTATTTGGCCTGTTGGAAAGAGAAAAAAAAATTACCGCCCCATATAATTACGTGCCTTTTGCCTCATTTTGATTTATAGAAATTAAACATAGTCATATAAATATTCAGTGAGCATTTTAAAATACGTATCAATATCTGTATTTTGTCTTTACGTTGATGAAAGTCAATACTCCTTTCTCTCATATTTAATTTCAGAGTAGACGCATAGATGTTCGTATGTGTTTGTGACTCGCTTAAATTTCTATTTTCACGTAAAGCGAATAGTAAGAAATTTAAGCGAGTCACAAACATATACTAACATTTTGTTGGATAAACTTGGTTCATTTCTTCATATCTTGTTAATTGTGACATATTTTGATGACTATTGAAAGTCCTTAATAGTCTTCATGATATTCATTATGAGATATTTGGTCAGTTACCAAACATATTTGTTGAGTCAATTAGACCAAGCCTTAAATGACTTGTTGATGATAAACATTTTCAATTTCTCTACCGTTGTAATAACCTTCCTATAATTGACAATTATTCTTCATCTTTTTAATTATCAGCCATTAATCCTTTTTTGGCCATTAACTTGCATATAACGTTGTGGCCTCTTACTGGGATGAAAAATCTTTCCTATAAATATTCTTAGTTCATTTCCTCTTGGAAAGTGAGACAAATCATAAACAAATCCTGTTCTTGTATGACAGTACTAGATGGTATTGGCCCGTGCATTTGTGTGTTACATCATGTATTCAAATACGTATGTGTTATAACATGTTTTCAAATGACATTTGATGGCTGCGTAAAGTTTTATTTGCATAAATTAAGTAGAGTACAATTTTACTTTCAAAGTGATAAGATTGGCTTCAGAAGCACCAAACCAGATAAAGTGTTCCAGAAAAGATTAACATATCAAATAAGTATATTTCAAGAAGTACATACCAACCGGCAACATCCTCCAAAGCTTTGTAGCATAGTCTTTGTACTTTTTTAGAATCACAATTACATCAGAACAAAGAAACCTTTTCATTAACTAATGGAACCAATCATTTACAGAGAAGCATATCTCAAAGAAAAAGGTTTACATAATTAAACATGCCAATAAGATACAAACCCTTAAAAAAGTGTGATAGCTGAAACTCATCAATTTTGCGCATAAGCCACCTATCGCTGCTGCGCTGCTAGTATAGGTCCTATGCTTATTCGATTTTTCCTGTCAAACAAAGACGGAATTGGCGAACTATCTATAACACAACTTTGATACTATAACCACCTCTTGCTACTTGCACGTTATAAACTATATATCTCTCAAGGAAGCAATATCCGCTAACCTGGAGAAGATTTCATTCTAACAATGAATGAGTAACTTGTCATATAAAATTACTTTAGTAGCAGGAACATTTTTGGCAAGCATCTGGAAGTGTTATGCAACTTCATTGTCAATATCCTGCAAAAAGAAAATGCCATCACAATAAAGAGTGAAAAAGATACAGTAGATCTTAACATGTATAATCTTCTCGCTTTTAGAAAAAATAAAATTATGTAATCCTTGTGGCTCAGCCTTGTAATTAGGTGGCATCACGCGCATATATATAAACCATCAATTAAGCCAAGTTATTAACGTATTGAAATTTTGATTTGTAACCAGTTGAACTAACCGAATATCATAGCCTCAAGAAACAGTTGTAGCATCATCCCAAAAACAGCAGCAGAAGTTGCTTCAACTGTAGTAAAAAATAGCAAGAAGTAAGAAACAAATTTTTCTAATTCCAGCTACTGTATTAAATGAAAATATCTTCTGATTATACATCAAAATTTAACTTAAAAATTGGAGTACGATATAAAAGATATAAACTGTTAATTTTACACAAATTCATGAAATAGATTGTTATACCAAATTCAAACTAAATATGTACCTCGACATTAGAAGATGAAGTCCCGCCAAGGTCTTCCATATGAATCACTCTACCTTCAGTATCCTCTGTCATGTTGGTTACTTATTCAGCTGCTGAACTCTCTTAAGTAACATATCAATCATGTTGGATACTTATTCAACAATCGAATCTCTCAATTAACATATGATGCTACATATATGTTCTGTTATACATACTTATCCAAGTAACATTTCTTCCTTTCAAAGCCAAAGCATTCACCTGCTCAAGCTCACAAATAACAGGACCAATATTGCTGAGTCTAAGCATGTGTTTATATTGTCGCTGGCTCTCCGTGGCAAGCTAAGAATCAAAGATATGCTTTTCAAATGAGGTGTTATTGCTGATGGGAGTTGCTCCTTTTTCCAAGTTGAGAATGAAACTGCTAATCTTTTTTTTTTCAACTGCTATTTCACAAATGCAATTTGGCAGGACTTTCTTACTTAGATTTAATGAAAATGGGTAAATCTATAGGCTAGAGGAATAAAAATTGGAGGACCTACCTATGATGAAAGCAGCGCTAATTGTAGTGGTATACAATATATGATTGGAAAGATTGGCAAAAATGCAAGGATTTTTCAGAATACCAATTGACCTAAAGAGAAGATCCTTCACGCTATGAATATTGACCTTTACTCAGACTTAGACGCAATATAAGACCTAGAGATAGAAACGTGAAATATAATAATCAATTAATCACCAATACCATGGGCCACCTACAACTAAGAACTAAACAATTTAATACCACTTCAAACCTTACAAAGTTAAGAGAACAAAAGTTTAAGCAAATAATAAGAATGTTTTAGAAGAATAAGCAATTGTCACCTTGCCCAAAATTGAAGCTTCAGTGTATGATTATCATCTTTCCCCGCAAAATTGAGCTAGCTGCGAATGTCACCTGCAAAGTAATTCGTTTCTGCAACTCAAAATTAAATGGAGGAAAAAAATCAAAATTTTAATTCTCATGAAATTCTATTATTCTAACACATTAATGAAGACGGCGACCCAATTACATAAAGAATCAGAAACAACAAAAATCATAAATAAAAGAAATTGGGACTTAGTCTAAAACAACTCGATCCGATGAGAGATTGAACGCTCATAGAAAGAGTTGGCTTAAAAGAGAACCCCCATTAAAGTCTCATTACCAACCTCTTGTAAATTGAAGGAAGAAAGAACAAGAAAATTCTTCATTCTATCAGGAAAAATATGAATTGCAAACAAATAGAGAACATTAATTTACCAGAATTGAAAATCAGGGATGAATGCAACCAAATAGAGGCAGAAAAAACCAAAGATGTGCGCAGCTTCTATCACCGAGAGAGAACTGAGAAATTTCCACATGCTTTGTTGTGACCTGTGCGGTGGTTCTTCAATTTTTAGGTAAATGACACGTTGCAATGTGGTCTTACGTAAAGTCAAAAATACCCTTGAACAAATACAAAATGCCTTTAAGCATCATGTTGTTGATACCAAGCTTATACCCACACTTCTATAATTGTCGAACGAATATTTACTGAGTTTTCATATTTTGTCTTTGTTAGATTCTGATTTCTAGTTTTATACTAAAAAAGCTTATTGAATCATGGGAACTATAACTATATCGGGTGAAGTATTCTTAAGAAAATGTTCTTTGATATATCTCAAGCTATTAGAATTTCTACAAGTGTTCGTGAGAAGATATTTTTTGTAAGATTACCAACACATTTATACGTCTATTTTCGAACCTTGATTTTTGGACATGTTTTCTTACCGTTAGCTTTACGTGAATCATGTCCGAAAATCACGGACTGTTAATGTGAAGGATGCCTAACTTTGTTTCACATTCTTTCTCAACGTCTATATTTTCATAGTCAAAATTAAGCCTATGATTCTATAACTAGCATATTTTGTTTGGAGCCGTACATGCATGTTGTCCATATCATAATGCATTATATTATAAAGGTCAAATCCATCGATTGTCACTTAAAGTTGACACCAATTTTTATTTAGATATTTTAACTAAATTTTATTTATTTTAGACACCTTATGTCCATGTTCTATTGTGTCATTTTGACACTTATTGCTGAGTTGGCATATTGCATGCGTTGCACTGTTTTTGAGCGCGTGAAAAGTTTAAATATTGTACATTTTTACTTTTTTCTTTATTTCTTCTTCTTCCTTCTCTCTCCTTCCAACACCTCCTCCATCATCCACCACCGTATCCAACCTTCTCCCCCTAATTTTCTCACCATTCGATTGTCATGAACCTTGCCAAAATTATCTAAAAACTTCGTCGAAGAAGAAAAAGACTGGATTAGGCCGTGAATCTGGAGATTTTGATGGTGGTGCATATCTTTTTATTGCTCACAATTAGCCATAATAATCTTCTAAGATCCCTTTCCTTTTCTATCCTTCAATATGCAAAATTCTTTGTACTGCAATTTTACCTCTAGGAAAGCATAAATTATCTGGTCAAACTCAAAGCCTGATAATTTTGACTGTTTCGTCAAAAAGAAAAAGATGATGAAATCTCGTTGAAAGTAATTACTCAATGGAGAACAATTACAATAATCAATTAGGGGAGAATTTAGGTCAAAAAGGTCACTTCTTTTATGGAGGAAGTTAAGTTCTTGTTGCATCCCCAAATTCATTATTTATGAAAGAGATAGAAGCGGAGATGGAGATTGTTATGACCTGATGATAGTGAAAATAGATGGAGGAAGTACTTTTCATTCCGTTAATCTTTCATAATTTTATCAAATTCGAAAAAGATGTTCATGGTGGTCAGAGGAGGAGAGATCGAGATGGTGAGAAAGAAAGTGGGCACTGCAAGTTTTTTTGACTTTTTTTAAAAAATAAAATGAAACTTATTTTTTAAGTAAATAACTAATTAGTTTTAAAAATATGTTTTTATTTATAGTACATTTATTGTTAATTATTTTTGGTTTATATGCCACATGTCTTCAATTAATTCGTTACTTTGACACATCATCGGTGAGTGTGTTACACTCTCCTTACTGTTTTTGCTAATTGTAAAAAGAGTGTCAAAATGACACAGCAGACATTTACATCAAGTGTTTAAAATAAACAAAGACTTGATTAAAGTGTATAAATAAAAGTTTGTGCCAACTTTAGATGGTTATCGATGAATTTTACCTATTATAAACATGCAAGGAAGGAAAAAAAGAGGGGTACACTAATTCACTGATGTGACATATTTGCAAAATTTTAGTCTGAACGTGGTTCTATGAATTTTTACCAAAAAAAAAAAGTGGTCCTATGAATAATTTTTTTAAAATTATTTTGATAATTTTCTCATGTGATACTATCTTTCTTTATAGGTAAAAGGGTCAAAAATATCCTTTAATTTTATTTTATTGGTTAATTAAATTCTCGCCGTTAAAATAAAATTATTTTTATTTTACTGTCTACAAACTTGTCACATTTACCCCTCAATTGGATGGAAAACTCCAAATCAACAAAAATAACCCAATTTACTTAAATTAACCAATTTAAACCCGACCCGATCCACTAATCATTTAACCCACCTATATTCATCTTCATCTTTTTGGATATATACCTAAAAGCAAAAAACAATGGAAGAAAATACATTTTAAAGACATAAATAACATTTCCATAACCTAGGGGATTAAGTCGGGAATTGGACCAGAATAGCCCATATCAATTAAGTCACAATCCACAATGCAAAGGCATAGGTTTTTGAGGTTTATGAGGTCTGCCTCCTTGCTTCTCTGAAGCTTCAGTGATACAGTTGAAATCCCCAACAATACACCAAGGCTGGTTATAATAGAGTTGGCCAGTCTTCTAAGATCATCACACAATGGTATTCTTGGCTTAGATTAAGTCTTAGCATATACTATAGAGAAGACACTCAAAATGCCATTGTCACCCTTCAGAGAACATGAGCTGCTCCTGGTCATCAACCATAGTACAATCCAGAGAGTCATTGCAAAATAACCAAATCTTGTTGTTGATATATATTGTTGAACGCTTGTGAGAAGCCCAAAGCTCTTTGTTATTGTGAAGCTTTAGGTTCCAAAATAGCTATAAAAGAATTGTTATTGGATACTAATAGGAATTTCAGTCGATCTCTAGAGCAGTTCTAATTCCCCTAATATTCCATATAAGTGTACTAATGATGCCCCTAATATTCCATATAAGCCGTGTTGTCGATGTCAGTTTGAGGATAGAGAAGAGAGAATATTTTTTCGTTATTATTAGCTAACTAGTGATGGACGTTTAACTAAACTTTCACATTGTTAAATTCCGTAAAATAGAGGATGCAGACACTTCCAGGCAATAGGCATCTCAACTAGGTTGCCACGTGCAGTAAATCTAGTTAAATATAAATAAAGGAGGACAAATCAAGTTAAAAGTTGAAAATATAAATGAGTTAGACTAGACGTACCAGTAAAATAGATGCCTTCATCTTTTATTGCAAATTGGGTTAGCTGAGATTAAGAAGCAAAAGGAACATCATGTAACACATGGTTATAGTGGATAAAATTTGACGGGAATAGGCTAAGAGAAATCATTTAGGCCAAAAAGTTGACAAATATCTATTGAAATCTACAATGTAAATAAAGACGGTAGCTAATTTGATGTTAAAACCAACCCATTATTTTTATCAGGCAGAAAAATATGTTAAAGAAAGAGCGAAATAGTTACCCATAAATTTAAGGACTTCAAATCTTCAACATTTTTTGCATACAAGGAGATTTATCTTCCTTTTTCATCCAAAACCAGCTAAACTTCATAGAAGATATAACATAACAATGTTGAAACTAAAAATAGGCTTCTATGTATGAACATTGAGGTTAAGATGTGAGTCAAGATCAAATGCTACTGCCAAACGCAACATTTAATATTGAATTAAGAACAAACAGAGGAAATAAACTGTACTAGAACGGAAACAAATTACTACCTTCTTAATTAGGAGCAGCAAACTGAGAAATCTTAGTGATTGGAGTGGGAGGACTTGGTAAAGTTTTCAAAGCAGAACTTGATGCTGCAACCAAGCGAGCCAATCCTCAATCTCAGCAAGGTCTGAAAGAATTTTAAACAGAAACTAAAATGCTTTCTAAGCTAAGGCATTTGGTATATGTTTTTGTGACATTGTATTCAGCACTTGAATGCTACTTATTCGTACTCACCCCCTACTTTACATTGAAGCACGACAAAGACATCCTTTTCCCATAAAATGGCAAAAGTTGTATACAAAAATACCAGAATCTTAAATGGGATTTTCACTCAAAATGGAAATAAAGGCATTAGATATGAGATACGGCATCCGAAGTCAAAGATTTTTCTAAAAGGCCAAAAGATTTCGCTTCGACATCACCAAACCATTTATATTTTTCGTTATATTTTAGATTCAAATTACTAAAAGAGATCATAAATATCCTTAATTTATAAATTCAAATTTTTAGTAACATGTCAAGCTGTCACGTAGAACATCCGATTTTTTCCCTAGGAGATCTCCCAGTCTACTACTAGATAAAGGTGTTTGTGCTAACACATGCCCAATATATGTTATCCATTTAGTCTCAATTATGTGATAAAAATAAAATTCAGAAAATTAATCAAATTTTTAATTGTTTTTAAATATTTTAAATTATTGTGTGATTTTTATAGTACATTTTACATATTTTTTACGTAATATATATCACTCCCCGTGTCTCAACTTTATGTGACACAAATGAAATTTTGAGAGTAAATCAAATTCTTTATATATTTTTAATAATTATTTTAAGAACTAATTAATTGTGGTTTATAGTATTTTTCTTATATATATAATTTCCACATATATAATGGGAAAAAGTAATAATACCTTGAAAAATGATTTTTTCTGATACTATAGTAATACACTAATACTTACCTTTTTTAAAATATTAAAAATTATAAATAAACCTCAGCATAATTGATTTCATAAGCCGTAAATCACAAAATTACAATTGGTGACATTACTTAGTTATACTTATTTCTTAAATGATTTATTATTCCTTAACTATTGGTATAAAATTTGATTAGTTGTAACTTTTAAAATCAATGGAAAAAAAAAAACTTCAAGTATAAAATTTGATTAGTTATACCTCAGTTTAACTAATGGGACATTTAAGCCTAGAAAAAGCACAAAGCTATCACGTAAAAATAAAGGGGACTCACTTTTTGGAAAAGAGTTGCTAGTTAAGCAGAAGCACAAATCACACTAAGCAAGTTCGATCTGATGAGGCATGTTCATAGGGGATAGCTAATCACCGATAGTGTCCACTCTATTTTATTTTTCGCCTCAAAATCCAACACAAATCACACTAAAAATATGCTTTCGAATCTTCTTACTCAAATATAAGAACAACAGATCGAGCATCTTCATGCATTACAAGTACATTTTGTGTATCACATGTGCATCACACGTGTATATAGTGTAATAACCCGGAAGGTCATTTTTGAAAATAGAGCTAATATACAAGCATATAACGTAATAACAATTATGTGATAATCATAACAACCAAAGAGAAGAAATTTATTAGCGAAAACAATTAGTATTTTTCACTCCACTTTTTTTAGCTATGACTCTCAACAAATCTACGAGAAGAGTAATTAAATTTATCTTTTTAAACTATTTAAATAACAATCTTCATTTTTTGATTGGTGAATTGTAGTTGCAATAATGGAAAAAAAAATCTCTATTAAAAGTTCACTGCCATTTAGAGAAATGACTAAATGTGCACCAATTTAATAAACAAAAGGGATTATTGTGCGCCAAATAAAATATTATGTCTTAGAAATCATAATTGTCAATTCAAATTTGTGTTCTTTATAATTTATAGTATTAAAAAATAGAGGGAAGAAAAAAAATTATTCACGTGTGGCTACCATTTTGTAGCCTTTCTAAAAGAAATTGAAATTAGTATGTATTTATGGAAATTATGAGAATCTGGGAATAAGTCGTGTTCCCTATGTTTTGGGAAACTTTGACGTGTACTAAAAAACAATTACTAGTAAATTTAAATTTGAAAAAGGTAAAAATATCAAAAATAAAATAAACCTGATTATAGTGTTAATGTGTCATTCGAACCATTATCACCAAAAATTTCTATGTGAGGAGAGGGAAGGGAAAAACATTGGATCGTTCTCATAAGAGCGTGAAGAACCACAATATCATGTAAAGACTGAATATAAGTTTAAGGATGATCATATTATATTATAAGTGGGAAGAACTCAAGTCAAAAGTTGAATTACGATCATAATTAATCATAATAATAATAATAATAAGAATAATAATAATAATAATAATAATAATAATAATAATAATAATAGTGGGTAAGTGTATTTTTACTCTTTATAAACTAAAAAATTATAAATATAGTTTGGCACATCATTAATTCATTTATACCAAAAAAAAATTCTCATCATTATCATTTCATTAAAAACTAATTAATGGCTTTTACATCTCTTTGCTTCAACTTCATTCTATTTATTTGTTTTCCAAAAAAAAATTACTAACCGTGCAATTCTAATTTTACTCGAAATTTAGTTTAGAAAATCTATATATAACTATATAGTTGGGAAATGAAAATGGTGATTTCACACCTCCAAAGCTCAGCATCTATATATGTTTTTCTTTTCTTTTTTTCCAGATTTTTTAAACTTTCATCCGTATTTCAATAAAATCTCAATTTTTGAATGATTTTCCTAATCAAAATAATTACAGTATGATTTATGAGCCTTAAATAAGGGAAGAGGAGGAGATTTTGGAATTGAATTACATCTTTCACTGTATACAATAATTATATCTTAAATAAGAAGAGGAAGAGATTCAATTTAATTGGATAGAGTAAATAACTTTAATGACTCAAAGAAGAAAATATATAGAATAAAGCTGGTAAGGGAGCTAAGCATTGAATAAATTTAAAATGGCTTCTTCACAAATTCAATGAGATCTCTTTGTATCATTTTGCCAACCGTTACTAGAAGTACATATACCATTATAAGTATAAATTATATCTAATTTGCTATTTATTTTTGTCCTTTTTAATTCTTTACTTGACCACTCAACTTTTAATCTGAATATATATAGTGGTCTCTCATTTCATTCCAATTACATTATGGTAGTTTTTAAATCTTTTTCCATCTTCAGAGAATTTCGTATCACATGTTGGAATTAAATTAGAGTCATTACCAACGATGATGATGATATTATAGTTCTCTTTCTATTTAATTCCACGAGTTGATGGAGATATTTGGTAAGTCTTTATCTAATAGATTCATTATTACTTTATAGTTTGCCTACGATTTTCACTTGAAAGTTATTTTTGTTGCTGAAATGATAATAGTGTGTTACAAGCATTTTTCTATTCTCTATTATTTTTCTATAGAGTAGAAAATGTGGTCAAGAAGTTCTTAATTATATTAACATTTACGCATATCATTTACATATATTATACAATACTTTATTAAAGTCGACACCAAAGTGGCAAAGTGTTAAATCACTTCCATCATTTTATCAATTTTCTCTTCTTCTCTCGGTCAATTCTCAACGACAACTACAACGCTCAGGTTATTTTCCCCCATATTTTTTGTTAATTCCCTACCATTTTGAAACTTAATACTTATGAGATTACGAATAAATGTAATGGTTAATTACTTTTTTTCCTTTATAGTAGATTGCTTTACTACTCTAATATAACGTGAATTGCTTTATTTTTACTGTATTATTAATATTTAATAATAGTTGGCTTAATATTATATTCAACATGTTACTTTGTGGTCTAAGGATGTTTGTGCGTGTCTCTTATAACTTTTATGATTTTGAATATTACAATAATTCTCTTTTTTTTAAAATATTTAAAACATGCAATCTTTTTTTGCTTTCGTAATGGACTCGAATAGAATTATTCAAGAAAAACTACACAAAATCAAATGAAAGAGAGAACTCAAACATCTACTTTGGTTATACTTCTCCTCTTATCCTATTTTATGGGTTGTAGTAGGAATAACTACTAAAAGATGCCATTTTATTAATTATAACTCTTAGGCTGTGAGGTCGGTAGCACATAATGATTGGGGCAGCAACAAGAATAATACGACTTAACATGGCTCACACATGCAGCGCACATGTCCATGACTAGTATATATTAATAAAGACAAAAGACTATTAAGTAAATTACAGAGAAAAAAATCTTAAATGAAGTGAAGTAAGAAAATCTAACTAAATAATTACAGTTCAAATATTAATATAGTATCCTAAATAAACGGGAACAAAAATTGTTGAAACGTTATGATTAAACTAAAAATTGATAGGCAAATTAAACTAGCTTGTGATGTTCTAATATTCATCACATATATTTGAGAAGTACAATCGTATGGCGAAATATTTTATTACATTAAAATAAGTACCAAAAGACCAAAAGAAGACTGGAAGAGATTTGGGGGACCATTTATTGGTGTCTTAACAACTTATCCTAAAAGACAAAAGACACCATTCTCTTAAAAAGTGGTAAAAGTACAAATATAGAATCTGAACTGGTATAAGACATCAGAAAAATGGGACCCAAGGATTTACTTTCTGATCTTTTTTAACTCTTCATTTATTAGGTTCTTAATTAAGTACTCCCTCCGTTTCATAAAGAGTGACCTAGTTTGATTTGACACGGAATTTAAGAAAATAAAGAAGACTTTTGAATCTTGTGGCCCTAAATTAAAGTTATATCAAATGTACAAAATTACCCTTTAATCTTGTGGTCTTAAACATGTCACGTGAAAAGTTAAAAGTAAAATATTACCAAAAAAGAAAAGAGATCATTTTTTTTTAAACAAACTAAAAAGAAAAGGAGGACATTCTTTTTTAAACGGAGGGAGTATTTTTTTTTATCATCCAGTAATGAATGTGGTTATTGCTTAGTCACAAATAGAAAGCTCCCTTTAAAATAAGATTAATGAAATCTTCCTGTTGGGTCAATCAAATCAAAATATGTTTTTTTCGAAACAAATTGATTTGACAACCCACTTTATTAGCACACTATTGGGAAATAATCTTTCTTAACTTCTCGAGTTCCATCCATTCATACGTGAATTTACCTACGACGGCATATTGAAGATTTTCCATTTTATTCATTGTTTCTACCTCCTTCTCCGTCCATCTAATATGTGGATCTTTACGTGGAATTGATTTAAAGGTTCTAGAAATTGTTATCAAAGAGGCTGTAAATGATTTCACCAGGGTCTGTGGGCTTTTGGGCAAGGGTGGACCGACATAGAGTCTGACGGGTGCTCGAGTACCCATTAATCTTATATCAGACTATATATATCTATGTAAAAATTAAGAAGCATTGATATAAATTGAAATTTGCATAGAGCACCTAGTAAACAAGTGGATTAATTGATTCCTCATAGTGGTCGGAGTGTGCATTAAACTAGGGTTTGGCAGTTGTGGTAGGGAGGCACACTAAGATTGGATTAAAAATATTTCCATAACTTTTTATTATTATAACCACTGAAATAATTAATAGTCATATTCATGACATTGTTTGCTATTTCATATTGTAGTCCTATAAAATAGAGACATTAATGATTATATTAGCTTTTTAAGTTATTATGTATCCCGTGCTTATGGTCATATTTAATTGACTTAAATAAATAATATATCATATTATAAATTCAATAAGTTTGACACTTTCTTCTGTTCTTTTTTCTGATTTTTCTAATATACATTGTTATAAATACAATAACAAGTTTATATATTACAATTATACATATTGTTTGCAGGCTTTCTCAGCAAAATTGTTTCAAGTTCGTTTTTTCTATTTCACTTTGTTCAGCTCACTTTTTTTTATAAAAAAAAAAAAAATTACGATTCAAGCCTTAGTTTACATCCCCATATAATTATGTGCCTTTTGCCTCATTTTAATGTATAGAAATTAAACAGTCATAAAAATATAATTAATGTCCATAACAGTATATAAAAGAAATTAATGTAATACAATATTTTTTAAAGGAAAAATTACGCGGTTAAGCAAACTTATACTACTTAATTTTGCTATAATTACCACTCGCGACTAACATTATACATTAATTACGTGGGCTGACTTCGAGTTTGTATAATTCGCCAGAATATACAAATACATATGTATAATATACAATTATCTAACCAATATATATATATACAATTCACCTCTCTCCCACTCTCTGCCCTCTCTCGCTCGCCTCTCTCCCAGTCTCTCTCACCTCTCTCCCCCTCTCCCAATTTCGCTCGCCTCTCTTCTCCCTCTCCCAATCTCGCTTGTCATAGATACAAATACATATGTATAATATACAATTATCTAACCGATATACATATACAATTCACCTCTCTCACTCTTTGCCCTCTCTCGCTGCCTCTCTCCCCTCTTTCCCAGTCTCGCTTGCCTCTCTCCTCCCTATAACATGTAGCTACGAATTGTAATTATCAAACTATAGCTTTGGAGAGTAATTAGGCTATTTTTGAGTGACTATATGTGAAAGTTCCTCTTTTTAAAATTATGACAAATAGCATAGAGGAGAATGATTACCGTGGATGATTAAGAAATAAAGAGCATAGATTTCTTAAACAACATGTAGATACAAGATTGAACTAGACGACTGTTGACATCAATTTGGTAAATTACAACTAACACATAACCAACCTATTTTAAATAATGCTAAATGAGGTATCCCAATTTCACATAATAAATAAGTTTCGAAGCTAGACCTATACAATCACTTCAACAAAATCCAATTTCTTACACAAATATTACTACAACATATTATACATCAATAAACAATCACTACTATAATGACAAATGATATGAATAGAGACTATAACAAAGATAATTACACCACATAAACATTTAAAGCATTTACTAAATCCAAATCTTCTAATGACAAACTATAAGTTCACTAAAAAAATTCAGAAAATAATCCTTAAAAAGTATTGGTTAGGTCCAATGAAAAAACACGAGGATGACAAACACTTATTTAAATGCTATCCTAAGACAAAGTGAAACAGAGCAAGGAAGATTAAAACTTATGACCAAAGGCTATGAAAACAATTCACTAAAATGATTTCATCATTAAGAGCACATTGCTGCATAGGTAGGAATAAAACTTGGAGAAAACGAGTCATACAATTCACTTTTATGATACACATATTCAAATTATGATTCACAGGATGACAAAGACTAAACTCTAAGGCATTGGAGGCTAAAGCATATACAAAAAGAGTTCAAGCCATATGAAAGCCACAAACCTCCCGAATCGCGATAAGATATTTGAATAATAAATAGACCAACTTTAGACATATCGTAAAGTTGGAAATGTGGTGGGCTTCAGCCTGAAGGAAACTTTATGAAAAAGTGGACTGGTAATTGGAATTGGGTCGGTTGCTGATGGTGAGATGTGTTGGGCTGAAAATTGGCCCAAATTTTGGTCTTTTAGAAAGTTTGAAGGTGAGGTAAGAAAAGGGGTTGGACTTGTAATTAAGAAATAGCCAATGATATAGTCAAATGAAGTTAAGGTCATAGCCAAATTGATTTAATTTAGTAAATTCGGTTTAGAATTTAGATAAGATGGTATTGATTCATTATGAAGCTTTTTAATTTTAACGAAGTAAAATAATTGACTTATTTATAAACTAATTAACTCAATAACATAAACTATTGAATAGTTAAACTGATCTTACATCTACCTCTGAGTTTGACAATCTAGATTTTTAGGCTTTTAGCTTTTAGAATTCTCTTTTTCTCTGATCCTTCATGACAGGGAAGAAAATATTATTCGCTATTGGCTTATCCTTATATCAGGCTTTGGTATGGCCTATACATGATGGATGAAAGTTTTGTCAAGGTTAAGAGTGGATGGTACCTATAATCAGACCCAACCGTTGCATTACTTGAGAAGAAAGAAAAAAATGACTAGTGATACATGCAAACACAACAAAGACACTTAGCATAGGAGTAGATCTCCACTAAACAAAGAAAAAGAAGAAACACATTACTTTGCGTCTACAAACACTTATTTAAACCTTCTTCAAAATATTTAAGTAAAAAAATAAAATCGTTTTGAAATGATTTTTGAATACTCAGCAAATGTACTAATTACATACAAATTATATATATATATATATGTATTATTTTAAAATTCCGAAAGTGACAAAATTATACAAAAATAACTTGAAAAAATTTTGAATTTTATAAAACTAACTATTTTAAGTTGTTTGAAAGATTAAAGAAGCTCGATGATCAATTCATATTGTATATATCAAAAATTTATACTACCAATATACGACAATATACAAATTTTTCATATTTTACTTTTTATAAATATATTTTAAAATTTGATATACAATAGTATACACCAAATATACAAAATTAAAAAAGATATGTATATACTCATATACAATAATATATAATATTATATGTTATTATACAAAATACGAACTTCATCTTCTTCCTTGAACCTAACATGATATTCATCCAAAAACACCTAAAAATTACACCTCATCACCCAAAATTTCATATTTATACCCAAGAAAAATATACCCATTAACAAGGAGTACTAAAAATTTTACTGGCATTAGTTAATTGTCATTGGATCCAAATGTTGCTATAGGCTTCAGGGACATTTAAAATATATTTTTAGCAACAATTAAGCTATTATCGTTAATTAATTATCGCTAAAGATTAATTTTTATGTAGTATATGTTAATAAGTACCTCAATTAGAGATTGAATGAATTTTATTATGGATAAACTACTTTATTAGACATCATCACCACCATATATACTAATATTACCTCTACTTTCAAACAATTACATATAGTACCACTTTTAATATTTTATACCATATATTATTGAAGATACAATCTGATACCTACATCCCTTAAAATTAAGGTTGATTAGTTATCCTTATATTTTAACTCTACAATTAACATTTTAATAACGATCAAATATATTTTTCTCTCATCATCTCCCCCGATCTCCAACCCTAATCTCCCCCCACCCACCTCCCACTTATTAACGAGTGACAACTGCCACAAACAACCCGATTCAATGCAAATAATGTAATAGCTTTAGAAAATTATGGTTCATGTATTTTATTGTATATAGGATGCTACAATATAATGACAATTGGTGTTATTTGCAAGTAATTTGTTTGTGCTTTTTTTTTCCTGCCAAATTAGTCGCGATTTTTTCCAACAATTTCACTCTTTAGTTGACTCAAATTAATTTCATCTCTGACGACGTGAGCTCAAAAGTTTAGTAGTCGGAGGGACGAAAAAGCAAAATTTTCAATGGCTCTGCCAGAGGTCTTTCAATCTAGGTAAAGTGATCAACATCGACAAATCAAAAGATGAAACATACATCGCCACGGTGAGATGTCCTGACTAGCTAATCAAGATGGAAGAATTACGTCAAACTTTAATTAACAGAACAAATACACCATTAAGTACATATCAAGTGCAACAATGTTGGATACACATTAGGTGTATGTCTCTAATTAAAAGTTTGTGTATCTGAGTTAAGATTATACGTATCTATGAGAAAAAAATTCAGATGCTAAAAAAAGAATGAAGATTTTTTTATTAGACAAATACTGATCTACCGTTGTGATTTGTTCCTAAATTCGTGTGTTTAAGTTACATTTCATATTTAGAACACATAATTATATGTATATGCATACTATGTATCCGAGATGCATGTTTTGAATATAATGTATGAAATTGACACTTGATACATCAAATTAATACTAGATACATATAAAAGATACATGAAATTAAAATTACATCATATAAATAGATACATGAAATTAATACTAGATAATATAAATAGATACATGAAATTAATACTAGACACATATAACAAATACACAAAATTAATACTAGATACTTCTATGATACATGTGAATGTACTTGTATGATACACATGTATCTAAGTGTTTGATTTGTTGTATACATCATATATTTATAATAGATACATCAAATTAATGAATTTATTATTTTAAAAGTAATAAAATGAAATTAATCAAATTACATGATCAATATATACATGTTTTTGTCTTTTATTAATAATATTAATGAATTAATTATTTCAAATAATGATAAAATAAAATTAATTAAACATGGATACACTCCTTGATTTCCGCCTTATATTAAGAGATTTGATTAATTTAAATTTCCAGAATTAATTGTTCATTCGGTGGATAAATGTATCTCGTTGATTCAAACTCATGTATCCTAAAACATGAAATATGTTAGAGGAAATATATTTGAAACTATCGGAAATGTTAATAATTAGGACCTAAACTAGTTGGATTTATGTAGTTTGCCCATATAATCCATCCTGCGAAACAAAACACATATCGTGATGGGCTGAAGCCTGAAGGAATGATAGGCCGCTGATGATGTTGAAAGAGTGGACTGGTAATTGGAATTGGGTCGGTTGCTGATGGTGAGATGTGTTGGGGGTAAAATTGGCCCAAATTTGTTTTTTTTTTGGAGAGTTTGAAGGTGAGGTAAGAAAGGGAAAATTTTCAAAACAACAATAATTTAGCTTTTAATGGGACTTCATAGCAACAGTTTCATTATTTATTAAAAATGTCATTATTTTAGTTTGTTAAGGGATTAGTTATGTATTTATTTTATTTTGATTAATGTGAAAGAATACAAATAATTAATAACATAACAGAGAAATCATGGAACAAAAAAATTCAAAAAAGGTAAAAAAGATTTTAAATACAAATCATTTACGTTTTGAAAAGAGCATAAATAGCCATCTTTCCGTCGAGCGTTTTTTTGCTTTCTTCTTAAGAACATAAAATTAAAAAATATTTAGTTTGTCTTCCGAATCATTCATCTGGTAACTTTCAAAGCTTCTTCAAGTTGAATATGACATATTTTTGAAACAGAATTTTTCAAAATTGACAACTATAAATTTGTCGCATCCAGTGAACAATCAAAAAACAATCAGGTATTTTTTTCCGATGTTTTTATTTGTTTGGATGAGATATTTGTATATGTCGAGTACAAGAGTATGGTTTTTTTTTTCCTGATTGAATATGTGAAATCTCTGTATGCATTGGGATTTATAGCTTTTTTCGGATGTTTTGTATCCAAATTATGATGTATAACGAATGATATTGTTTTTTTTTTTTTAGTTTAGTAGCTATTTTTTCTGTTTGAATGCATACAATAATTGTATCCCATTAAGTTAATGTAACTAATCGATCATGAACTATATGTTGAATACAACAATATATGAATACAAAAGTGAGATGAAAATACAAAGTTATAAATACAAAGTGAGATTGAATATAGTTGTGAATAAAAAAGAAATATTCTCTTCATTTGATATACAAAGTGACTTTGAAAGGTAAAATACAAACTAATGGATCATGAACTATATGTTGAATACAACAATATATGAATACAAAAGTGAGATGAAAATACAAAGTTATAAATACAAAGTGAGATTGAATGTAAAGTTGTGAATACAAAAGAAATTAAATACTCTCTTCATTTGAAATACAAAGTGACTTTGAAAGGTAAAGTAGGCACATAAAATACAACACTTGTTGGTATACAATTAGGTTGAATACAAAACAAAAGAGAAATACAAACTTGTTCACATATAAATTGAGATTAAAATACAGAATGAATACCCAATAAAATACAAAATTGTTAGCATATAGTTAGGATGAATACAAATTAAGAAGGAAATACAAACATGTTGGTATACTAATTGAGATTGAAAAACAATGTAAAAACAAAAAATGTAAAACATGTTGATATATAGATAAAATGGATACACAAATAAATTGTTGATTCAGACATTGTAGACAGACAGATGCTTTCCCCAAATCTATAACCATAAAAGCAAATATAAATGTATTAAAAATCAAACAAAATAAACATATGAATGAATTTGTAGATTCTAATAAATCTGAAATATTAAACGAAATCAAAAAAAAATTGTTTAATCGACTAAAAATCTAAAATACATAAATTTTACATGAATATGTAAACAAACTTGCATAACAATCGAAAAAATTAACGGAAAATTCGTAATATGTACAATGCGAAATATAAATCATAAACGGTGATATTGAAAATAAATCAAAAGAAATCTAAATAACTAATTGAAATACATAAATATTAGATGAATATGTTGCATAAAAATCGAAAAAATTGACGGAAAATCCGTAATATGTACAATGTGAAATATAAACCATAAACGGTGATATTGAAAACAAATCAAAAGAAATCAAAATAACTAATCAAAATTGATAATGGAAATTACCTTGCCAACCGAGAAATCTGCTTGAATTAATAAAGAGATTTCGTTTAACAATAAAGAAATTTTTTTGATGAACAACAATTTAGCACCTTGAAGAAAGATAAACTTGAAACGTGAAAGGTGGGGAAGAAACGTGTATAGTGATGAAAAAAGTTAATGGTATAGGTTTAATTTTATTTTTTTTCACTTTAAACGGTTATTGGTATATAATTTGGTCCAATATAGGACTCTTTCCATAAATAAAATTAATTTAAAATACTAAAATCTGAATACATAATATTTTATAAAAATATTGTCATTATGCCATTTTAAATAAATATTTTAAAGTGTTGTTATTTTGACTAATTATGTTAGGTATTATGACTTAATTGCTAAGGGTCTGGATTTGTAATTAAAAAATGGGAAAATTTCACAAACAACTACAATAGGAAAATAATAAGCCTCCTTAACTATAGTTTGCCTATTTACACATCATAGCTATAGTTTAAATAACTACTAAGATTTTAAGTTGTATAATTCGGCCTTTTTATAATTGTTTATACAAAAGTGGTTCCCTTATTTACATGTAACTAATCAGACGGTAATTAAGGAAAAATTAATACCTTAATTAAAGGTAATTAAGTTTAAATAGAATACGTTACCAAATAGGTCTCAACAAGATTTTTCATTGATTTCATTCTATCAAAGCATCTTCAGATTTCGAACGAAAACAATTCATTTTTTTGTGGCTTGAAAAACAAAAAATAAATACAACAATCTATACATTAAGAGTTGTATAATTTTCTAACTTCACTCAAATTATATGTATTTGATGTATTAGTTGGTTAATTCATGTTTAATTTGCACTGTTGTGTTAATTGACTATGAATTGGGTTAAGATTTGTTTGAAAATAATTTGTATTTATATATTATTGGTATCGAATTTGAAGATTAAGTTTTTGTGTGTGTGATTATTTGTCTCAACATATTGTATAGTATATAAATTGTATATAAGTCGTTGTATACAAGTAGGTATATGGTATAAGTCAACATATTTTCGATTAGTTGTATAATCTTATAAATGTTATGTTCTGAACTTTATATAATATAGAGTTTATACAATTCGTTATATATTTTTAAGTAGACAAATGTATAAAATTAAGTAATTTTTGATTAGTTATATCAGTTTGTATATGTTATGATGTGGACTCTATATTGTATAGATTTTATGCAAGTCGTTATATAATTTGAGTGAATAACTTTGTATAATTGAATAGTTTCAGATGAATTTTTATAAGTTTATAATATATATATATATATATATATGTTATGGGTTTATATGTATATTAGATAATAACTTATATTTTAATATATCTTTATTTGAATATAATCAGTGGCTGCTATAGCTATTTTGGTAAAGCATTCTGTACAATCAAATGGTGAGAATTGTTATGTTGATTACACTATCGAGGGGATTGTCTTTAAGGAACATGCATCGTATTGTATAATATAATTGGCAATCAAATTTGTGTTAATATGACTGTTATTACCGGATAAAACAGAATTGTTGGTTTCAGAACATATGATAAAGTTCTGCCTCTTTAAGTTTAAAAGACCTCCTGGAAGGCCAAAAAAAGAAACTTCGGGAGAAGACTGCAAGAAAGTTGTTCGGAAATAAGGGAATGAATACGTGTAGTACGTGTGGTGTTGCTGGTCATAACATGCGTTCGTGTAGAAACAAGCCTCGGCCTGTTTGAGACTATCTATTTATTTGCAATTGTTGTCTGTTTTTTCTTTTTGATATGTATTGACACTTGTTGGATTTCTAAGACTCTAAACTGAGTTCATCTATATGAATTACATAAGTTAATTGTAATTTTCACTTGTGTATCTTCTATATTACGGTGTGGAACTCTATACTGTCGTTGTGTATTTTAATTCAACAAATGTATATAATTGATTACTTTTCAATAAATTAAATCAGATTGTATATGTTAAGGTATGAACTAAACATAATATAGAGTTTATTTATACAATTCGTTATAAATTTTAAGTCAATAAATGTATACAATTGACTAATTTTCGACTGAACTATACATTACATAGATTTTATACGAGTCGTTATATATTTTAAATCAACACATGTATAATTGACTAATTTTCGATTTGTTATTTTATGTGCTAAGGTGTGAACTCTCTAATAGTTCTGTTGGGTTTTAAAGGTGTGAACAGGAAATGAAGGGTTGTGACTCTCCTGAAGAGTTGTGACTATGCCGAAGGGTTGTGAACTTTATGAAAAGTTGTGTCCTTTCTAAAGGATTGTGGCCGTTTGAAAGGTTATGCCTTTTCCAAAGTGTTGTGGTTTTTATGAAAGGTTGTCTTCTTTCCAAAGGGTTGTGACTTTTATCCTTTGTTGGCAATAAATAGAGAGGTTTTCTCTCATTTTTCTGTATCGAATTCTTCCCTTCTTTTGCATACATTTCTTACAAAACAAAATCGATCGATCGTGTCTATGTGTGTGATTCGTTGCTGTCATTTTGAGTTCGTTGAAATTATCGAAGTTTGTGGTACCACTGCTTCTTTAATGGTTAATCCGTTTTATCTTGGGAGGAATTAATCTGCAACCTCGGGTACTTGAGGAGATTAAATTTCTTAAGGACACACAATGGATTCTGTGGACTCAGATAGTTTTTTGTGTTTTTCTTTTCATCTTTTATTATTTCTGGTTTGCTAATCTGAATACAGGAGATAGCAAGTTCTTCATCATCCTTTTTTCCTACGTGCTCACTTTGTATCCAGCAGTCAAAGAAGTGTGATACCAATGAGGTTTCAGATAAGTTTGGTGCTGCTGCCCTTTCAATATTAGTAGATGTTGTGTTGCCGCAGCTGCTGCTTCTCCGAGAAGAATTAAACTTAAGCTATTTCCTCTTTTTCGTCTGATATGAGTTGTTTTTGTTCATTGTATGATGTTCAAGGTCTTCATTAGCATTTGACATTCTAAGTTAATACATGCTATGAAAGATTTATATGTAAATACTTACCGTTGGCTTCTTCTGATTGGCCTTTGAATGGCTCCTTGGTTATTCTCATAAAGATATTGAAAGTTTGTATATGTTTCATGTCATATAATAAGTTAGTGTTAGTCTTCATGGTTAGAAATTTCATTTTCTTTGCATATTTGAGTTCATGTCCTGGTCCTCAGCAACTGGTTACCAATCCGAGCCTTCACACAGACATCAGGAAGACGATATTTCTCTGACACAAGTATAATTACTTGAGCAAGATGTAGCAAAAGGATCGTTTTTTTAATGAATCCTAAACTGATACATATACACTAATTAAATAACAGACTCTCCCTCCTACGGTGGAAACTAAACCTATGAATTAGGAATATGAGATAACAACCTCCTAAAGTAGTGGTCTGGATACAAAGCTAACAACCTATATGCAGTAAAACTGTAGGCAGTAACAATGTTCTAATTAATAACAAGTAAGTCTTGTGCTTCAATAACATTGACACGAACATACCATAACCTAGGGGAATGGTACATTTTATCGCGGATTTGGCTGGACTGCACTGACATAGGTGTTGGACTAGCTAACTACATCTGTATGGAAAGCATCAGGAAATGCTTTGTCAGCTTGTGTACAATCCACACAACAAGCATCAGTTCCCCCTATTTTTCCTCCCCTTTCTTATTTTATAGGCGATACTACTCTGGAGCCAATAGAGTATCTGGAGCAACTGAGGTTGGAACTTCATGCAGATCAACTTATAAAGTCATCTTTCAGTATATCCTTATCCTTTAACCACAACATCCAAAATAGAAGACTGCATTCTTTCTTTAGCAAAAGCAAATAGTACTGTATTCCATTCTGGACTTTGATTTTTCTCAAAGTGTTGTGTGTGAAATGACCCAAAAAGTTCTTAAAAATGTGCTTCGGAAGTTACCGGAAACTTGTTTACCTATATATAAAAAAAAAAAAAATCCGTTTCGTTTTTCGAAAATCCGACTTCATATTCTTGTTTAGGGGGTCAAATTGAGTGGGAAATGGGTCTAACCCAAATTTTAGAGCAACCGTACCAAAATCCGAAATTTCCAAGTGAAGCCTTTTTCGAGGGTCTACTTTGGAGGGTCATATCTCCTAGCACACAAATTATTGGGTGGCCAATAACATATCCATGGAAAGCCCTTTGAGTTAGATACTTAACGCACTTCGTTTCACCTCATTCGGAGTTCGGACGAAGAAGTTATGCCCATTTTCGTAAAATCTGTCCGGCAGGAAAGGCAATTTCCAGTGAGCGTTTTTACTGTTCACCCGCCTCATTTTTTTTTCTAAGTGTTGGACCATTTTTCCAAAAGGCATATGTTATTTCCTATATACCATTAGTTCAATTCCCATCTCTAAAACATTTCCCAAAACACCTCTCCCATACTTAGACACATTTTCTCTCAAGTTCTCTCAAGAACCCTAATCCAAAACCTTCCTCAAGATTGAAGAGACTCTTGCTCCAAGTTCCAAGCTTCCATTGAAGACACTCTCAAGACCTTCATAAAAACTCAAGGTATGTGGTGTTGAACTCATGGGTCCTTCCACCCATAGTGCCTAGACTCTATTCTACTCACTAATTCATGGTTTAAGTTAAGATTCATAAATTAGTCTTGTTCTTTGTAATAATTTCCTGCACATTGAATTTTAAACATGAAAAGTGATTGTTTTGAGCATGTTGTGACTCTAGAACTTGAACCTAAATTTGGAATGGATGTGGAGATTTTCATGTGGTATTGTGGGTGTTAAAAAGGTGTTGTTGTAGGTTGTTCACTGGTTTGGCTGCATAATTACTACCCTATTTTCCATGCTCTTTGATTCCATTACATGTCTTCAAGGTGTTTGACAAAATGTCCAACTATGGAGAATTGATGAATCGATGCTTTAAAGCTTGAGTTATGAGATGTATGGAAATCCAGAGATGTGTTGATGACAAACTAAGCTTGTGTATATGTTCATTCCATACGTGAGATTGCATTAGAGCCTAATGGGAATTTCCTATATAAAGTGTTGCATGACCATGCCCGGTCCGGGGAAAAAGAACCGGATAACCATGTGAGAGGTTTATATCTCACCACCTAAGATGCTTGGGGTGTGACCAACATCAACCATGTGAGAGGTTTATATCTCACCACCTAAGATGCTTGGGGTGTGACCAACATCAACCATGTGAGGGGTTTATTCCTTGCCACTAGGGTGTCTGGGTGTGAACGGCATCCCCCATCCTAAGTTGGGGTTATAGATTGGTTGGATCATGCATACACATATGATATCTACTATTAGTATAGATTTACTTAAACATGTTTTGACTTCACTTTGATCATGCATCCTCATATTGTTATTCATAATGCCTATGAAACTATTTCTTGTATTTCGATTGTGTCCTTATCTATTGTTGTGTTGCACCCCGCATACTTAGTACATTCCAAGTACTAACGCATATTTTGCCTACATGATGTCACCATGTAGGGACCGGAGCTACTCTTGATCCTTCTCTCCATTCATGTGGCTAGTACGGTGCTTATCCGAGTTGTTGGTGAGTCCTCAATTATTCGAGGGCTATGTTATGTTTCCTACTCCTAAGTTTTGAGACTTTAGCTTGCAATTGTAATTTGACTATGAGGGGAGCCGGTAGTATGTCATGGCCCCGTCCTATCTATGTATGTAGAGGTGTGCGTTGGACAAGTATTTTGTAAATGAGTTTGACTCTTGTTCTATGATGTCATTTTGAAATGGTTTGCCCTTAGTCCCTATTTCCCGTTAAATAAATATTGAATGTACTTCCGCGACCGATGAAGTGTGATGACAAGTTTGAGAGGCTTGTTTGGGGTTCCTTCGGGTTCCTCATTTGCCATGTCACGTCTAGGCCCTAGGCTTGGGTCGTGACAGTGTGACTCCTTTGTAGTTCCCAACTCTTACTTCAACATAAGGGTCGAGACTTCCTGTGATATCTTTGGAAGGCAAATCTTGTGCTTTCACGACTCTTACAAACAGGAATTGCATAGGCTCACCGAGGTCATATGTGCTGAATGTTCTTCCACCTCGAACAACTCGATCCCCCCCCCCCCCCACTATACACCCTCATCCAAAGACAGGGGTTGTCTCTTTCAATGAATATTCAGCTGGCTGCAAAGATGAACCTGAATACATCCGTAGTACTTTCGGCCCCTCAGAAATAGAAAAGTAAAGTCATGGATGATGCATAAATTGAGACAAAGGGATGATTTTAAGTTTAAGTTCGATCCCTTCTAAGAAATTATTGATAATCCTCTGGATCTGATCCTAACTGACTATCAATGGTGAATTCTTGCTGCTATAATTTTAGAGATTTGAAATTTTTGTTTGAGAACATGATATTGTACAAATTTTTATTTTTTCTATTCCTCTTCGTTGTGATTTTGGGTAAAAATAGTGAAATCTGGGCAAAAACTGAGTTGAGAATAATTATTTAAATGAAATTTTTAAAAGAAGTTGAAGAAGAGGAATAAAAAAAGAAGAGGAGCAAAGAAAGAATAACACTGAGAGGCGAAGAAGAAAGAAGAAAAATTAAAAGAAGAAGAGGAAAGAGAAAAAAAGGGTAGGCGAAGCAAACTAGATTGTACAATTTCTTAATCCAAAAAATTGTTATATTTAGTTATAAAAATTATATTGCTGTAGATAGTAAATATTTTTTTAATATAGCCTATTTATGTGATTTCCCCATTTTAAAGACCAGGGAGTATGGGTCTGAAACCCAAAATAATTTGGAGCAGTAATTGAGGCCCGAAATAGATCAGAAACTTCGGCCTTGCCCAAATTTCAAACTATTTGGGCTGGTAGGCCCAAATTCGTTCTTCTTGTCCCAATTCTAAGTAATTTAGTCTTTTCAGACTATTTGCTGCATTTCGCTTTGGGCCTGGCCCAATTTCGTTGTATCACTGTATATACTACCAATGTATACTTGCTGTATATTGTATGTATACTAACGTATACATCCCAATTTCGGTTTCCGAGATCTGTATTTTAGCTCCCTTTTCAACTTCGTTGGATCAATGAGGCTCGGACTTGAACTCGAACTCGAGGATATGCAAAGGAGGGTCCAAAATGGACCCGGATTGGTGAGGTCCGTGTAATAAATATATAAGGATTAGGATCTATCCGCAACAACAAAAATACAAATGATTTTTGGATAACTAATTATTCTATCAAATTTAGCACTTAACAACCTTAAACATGAGACAAAATTGAATTAAAAGAAGCAGTGATATTTCCCTATTCTCACTTTAATACTTAGATTGGGGAAGAAGAGAAGGAAATATTTAATACTACCCTAAGTTACTTGACCACATAACCAGACAGATTTGTTAAAGGGATATCCGACGTTAAATAATGTTTGACCAACATCATGGCAATTCAACATTTGACCAATATCATTGTACAATAGAAATTCTCCAAATTTGGGGCGAATATATCTTAAAACTGAACTTATTGCTTTCAACTTGAAGTTATTCCATAAATCACTCATTTTGAAGACTCCAAATTCGCACAAACCAATCATAATTTGACAATTATCTCTTGTGGTAATATATTAAATGTTGAATCCCTTTTAATATAATGAAAAATTTAGTATAGTGATAAGGAGGTTCAAACTTCAAATGTTGCTTGTTTTAGGTTACCGGTTCAAATTCCATATTTGGCTAAAATGTGAATCAGACGGACGTGTTAAGAGAGTACTTTAAATAAGTTAGCAGATTTAATTAAGGAAAAATGTGTCCACGTAGAAAAATAAGGTGGCTCGGAGATGAACATTTAATGCATTAAGGGTAGATATAACTGAATAAAAATAATAAATATGTTGACAATGTATAACGATAACAAATATAACTTATTTATGAAAATATTATTAGGTTAAACACGACCATTTTCCGATAGGAATATTTTACATTAAATTCAAATGTGTAAACTAAGAGCCCATTTGGATTGACTTAAAAAAAATAGTTTTTAAGTTAAAAATAAAAAGTCAAATTGAAATGACTTTTAAGTCAAAAAATAAAAAGTAGGGAGAGACCTACTTTTGGTTTTTGACTTATTTTAAGTCATTTTTCACCTTCCCAAACACTTCCCAACTTATTTTAAGTAATTTTTGACTTATTTTAAATTATTTTTTATATTTGTCAAACACTTTCAAAAGTCAAAAACTGAGTTAAAAGTAGATTTGATCAACTTTTAAGCCAAGCCAAACACCCTCTAACTTAGGAACTTTTATTTAGGAAAATTACAATGACAAAACGAGTTCATAAAAAATTTCTTTGTAACTATTTTCAGTTATTTCATTCAATAATATAATTGTTGTAGAATCTTACTACCCGATCTCTCATTTTCCCCTTCATCTTTTAATGTGTTTCTAAAATAACCTACTCCTATTTAAGTCAAAAACTATCTTTGTGAAAGAATAGTAGAAAAAAGAAAAAATTGAAATTCGTACTGAAATGTATTTATATATATCATAAACGTATATTGGTAAAAAATGACCGACCCTTTTCAGTTTTCTCGCAGGACCACCCAACCTTTTTCTGCTTTTTGATATCTTTCAAATAACCTGCTAGAAAAGTTGAAACAAATTTCAAAATATCTTATAAAATCCCATCTGTTTTCGGTAATCTTTAATTTGGTGCGAGCACTTAATTTAATTTGGAATACTCACCCGTCATCATTCCATTTACTTTGACCATTATAATTTTGATAACTTTCTTAAGAAATTATTTATTATATTAATTTTTCTTTAAAGATAAATTATTTTAGTAACCGGAGATCTCTCTCTGCCTATATATACTCTCATTAGTAAGAGAAAGATCTCTCCACATTTCCACCCTCTTTAAATTTCTATACATCACTCAAATTAAAAGCCTGATTTTTTGGAGTTTTGAATAAATAAAAGTGAAAAAATAAAAATGTAAGAATAGATTAAAGAAAGTCAAAAAAATAATGTTAAAGTGAATATAAAGAAAGATAGGATCACATAAGAAAATTATTAAAATAAATAATAAAAATTATTCATAGGATCACGTTCAGACTAAAATTTTGCAAATATGTTCACATCAGTGAATAAGTATATTCACGGGTTTAAAATTTCTTTCTATTATCGTATATTTATTTTAGGTTTCCTTCTTACATGTTTTGGGAAAATGAACAAATTCGTACCCCTCTTTTTTTTTCCTTTCTTACATGTTTATAATATAATGCATTATGATATGGACAACATGCATGTACGGCTCTTTTACCTCCAAAAAAATATGCTAGTTATAGAATCATAGGTTTAATTTTGACATATGAAAATATAGATGCGTTGAGAAAGAATGTGAAACAAAGTTAGGCATCCTTCACATTAAAAGTCAGTGATTTTCGGACATGATTCACGTAAAGCTAACGGTAAGAAAACATGTCCAATAATCAAGGTTCGAAAATAGACATATAAATGTGTTGGCAGGGGCAGCTCTAATAAATCGGTGGCCTAAAGCCAAATTCGAATGGAGGCCTTAAATTTGAATATATATTTTTTATGAAGTTTATTATAGTCAATTATTTGATCTTTCTTGAGACATAGTATTCATAATTTGTCATATTTCTGTTACTTCTTTGCTCTTTTATAGAAAGTTTTTATTTTCTACAAATAATATTCGATATTTAAAAAAAAAATACTTATAACCTATTTTATTTTTTTTTAAATGAGGCCCCTTAAATTTTGGGGCCTAAGGCAATTGCTTTTTTTGCAAAGCTGTAGAGCCGCCCCTGTGTGTTGGTAATCTTACGAAAAATACCTTCTCACGAACACTTATAGAAATTCTAGTAGCTTGAGGTGTGTCAAAGGACATCGTCCTTAAGGATATTTCACCCGATATAGGTGTATTTCCCATGATTCAACAAGTTCTTCTAGTATAAAACTAGAAACCAAAATCTAACAAAGACTAAATATGAAAACACAGTATATATACTGTCATACAAGAATAGGATTTGTTTATGATTTGTCTCACTTTCCAAGAGGAAAAGAACTTAGAATATTTATAGGAGAGATTTTTCATCCTAGTAAGAGGCCACAACGTTACATGCAAGTTAATGGCCGAAAAAGGATTAATGGCTGATAATTATAAAGATGAAGAATAATTGTCAATTAAGTTGGTCAATAGGAAGGTTATAACAACGGTAGAGAAATTGATAATGTTTCTCATTAACAAGTCACTTAAGGCTTGGTCAAATTGACTCAACAAATATGTTTGGTGAATGACCAAATCTCATAATGAATATCATGAAAGACTATTAAGGACTTTCAATAGTCATCAAAATATGTCACAATTAACAATATATGAAAAAATGAACCAAGACAATAATAGGAATACTTCTTTTTAAGATATTAGAATCGTTTATCCAACAAAATGTTGGTATATGTTTATAACTCGCTTAAAATTTTTACCGTTAGCTTTACGTGAAAATAAAAATTTAAGCGAGTTACAAAAACGTAACAACATCTATACGTCTACTCTGAAATTAAATATGAGAGAAAGCAGTGTTGACTTTCATCAACGTAAAGGCAAAATACAGATATTAATACCTATTTCAAATTGCTCACTGAATATTTTTATGACTGTTTATTTTCTATAAATTAAAATGAGGCAAAAGACACGTAATTATACGGGGCGGTAAACTAAGGCTTGAATCGTGAGCTGAACAAAGTGAAATAGAAAAAACAAACTTGAAACAATTTTGCTGGGAAAAGCCTGCAAACAATATGTATAATAGTAATATATAAACTTTGTTATTGTATTTATAAGAGTGTATATTAGAAAAATAAGAAAAAAGAAGAGAAGAAAGTGTCAAACTTATTGAATTTATAATATGATATAATATTTATGTAACCAAGCTCACAGAAAAAAGGAAATTTTTTACACCGATGTATCGTACTCTCTCGACCAGGTCATCATAAGAAAATACGGAAAAATCTTTCCAAAGTGAGAGAAAAGTCAATTAAATATGAATACAATAAACACGGGATACATAATAACTTAAAAAACTAACATAATCATTAATGTCTCCATTTTATAGAACTACAATATGAAATATCAAACAATGTCATGAATATGACTATTAATTATTTTAATGGTTATGATAATAAAAAGTTATGAAAATAATTTCAATCCAATCTTAGTGTGCCTCCCTACCACATATGACTGCCAAACCCTAGTTTAATGCCCACTCCGACCACTATGAGCCATTGAATCAATTAATCCACTTGTTTATTAGGTGTTTTATGTAAATTTTATACCAATGAGTCTTAATTTCTATATATATATATATATATTCGAGCACCCGATGGACTCTATGCGGGTCCACCCCTGCCCAAAAGGCCACAGACCCTGAGAAATTATTTGCAGCCTCATTGATAACAATTTCTAGAACCTCTGAATCAATTCCACGTAAAAATGTTATTATAGTGAAAGGTATTTCACATATTAGATGGACGGAGAATGAGGTAGAAACAATAAATAAGATGGAAAATCTTCAATATGCCGATGTAGGTAAATTCACTTATGAACGGACAAACCTCGAGAAATTAAGAAGGATTATTCCCCAATAGACAATAGTGTGCTACTAAAGAGGGTTGTCAACATCGATTTGTATCGAAATAAACATATTTTGATCTGATTGACCCAACAGGAAGATTTCATTAATCTTATTTCAAAAGGGAGCTTCCTATTTGTGACTAAGCAATAACCATGTTCATTACTAGGTGATAAAAAAAATTACTTAATTAAAAACCTTATTAAATGAAGAGTTAAAAAAGATCGGAAAGTAAATCCTTGGGTCCCATTTTTCTGATGTCTTAATTCCAAGTACTAGTTCAGATTCTATATTTGTACTTTTACTAGTTTTATAAGAAAATAATGTCTTCTGTCTTTTAGGATAAGTTGTTCAGACACCAATAATTGGTCCCCCCCAAATCTCTCTGAGTCTTCTTTTGGTCTTTGGCAATTATTTTAATGTAATGAAATATTTCGCCATTCGATTTTACTTCTCAAATATATGTGATGAATATTAGAACATCACAAGTTAGTCTAATTTGCCTATTAATTTTTAGTTTAATCGTAACGTTTCAAACAATTTCCTCCCCCCTCCCCCCCCCCCCCCCCTTTTTTAGGATACTATATTAATATTTTAACTGTCATTATTTAGTTAGATTCCCTTACTTTACTTCATTTAAGAATTTTTTTCTCTCTAATTTTATTTAACAGCTTTTTGTCTTTGTTAATAATATATCTTCCAACTTATATTCGGTGTATTGTGGTTCTTCACGCTCTTAATTATGAGAACTATTCAATGTTTTTCCTTCCCTCTCCTCACATAGATCAACAACTCCTAGAGTTGTCAATGTCGATAACACCAAGGGTACCAAACTACCAATATAATCATTCAATTAACAATGCGTCCCAATTGAAGAAAATTTCTTTATTTCTTTAACTTCTATATCAAATTAAAAGACATCATATATATTAAGACGAGGAATACTAATTTTATCTTACACATTTTTAAAGTGATACTATTTATTATGGGATAGTTTTTTTTGCGAAATATTTATTTCGAAACAGAAGACAGGAAAAGTAGGTGCTAAAGTGCTTAATACTATAATTAATCTGAATTGACCTTTCCTCCAATAAAGAAATAATTTCTTATTCATGCACTAAATTAACGTCAATTTAGGAAAAAGAAATATCAACAGAAAAAAAAGAGTCAGAAACTTATTCACGCACTCAACAACTCTGCATCGTCCAATTTTGTTGTAATA
Organism: Solanum verrucosum; assembly: GCF_900185275.1. Taxonomy (NCBI): domain Eukaryota; kingdom Viridiplantae; phylum Streptophyta; class Magnoliopsida; order Solanales; family Solanaceae; genus Solanum; species Solanum verrucosum. Next base: position 318,235 of record NW_026020129.1, on the reverse strand, counting down.
CGCCTAAAACTAAGATAGACACAAACAATTTTTTCCCTTTTTTCTTTAGTCAAACTTTTTATTCCTCAATAAATCTGAAATCTCAATCTGTTTTTTAATTTGAGACAATATCAAAACTATAAACGAACTTGAAAAATGCAAAATCTATCTTATTCGAGCATTGGCTCGAGTTGACAAACTCGCTGGACCATGCACCAAATTCGTCATGATTACAACTTTGTTTCAATTCGTCAAGTATAGGGATCAAGAGTTAGGTTGAGATCTCTGGTTAGTTCTTAGGATATGATCCCGATTCAAAAGTTGGATTCTGAGGCGGATGTTGGGGTCCGGAGTCAGGGTTGGGTCTTGTGCGTTAGATCCCGGGTCAAGGTCAGGTTTCAAGTGTTGGAGTCGGATTCCGAGTCGAATATTGGGTCAGGTTGTCAAGGTCGTGTCTGGAGTCGGGATTGTGTCTCGAGTCAAGTATTGGGATCAGATTCTGGTTCAAACATTGGATCTTGAGTTGGATGTTGGGGTCGAGAGTCGGGAGTTAGGGTTGGGTCAGGCTCGAGTCATGGGTTGGGATCAAGTGTCAGGATCTAGTTTCAGGTTGAGTGTGGGGGTCAGATTGCGGATCAATGTTTAGGATCGTGTTTTGGTTCAAGTGTCAGGTCTCGAGTTGAGTTTCAGGGTCAGATCCTGTTTTAGAAGTTATATCCTGACTTGGATGTAAGGGTCGGGAGTTGGAATCTTGAGTCGGGTGTCAGGGTCGGATCCCTGGGATCAATTGTCAATATCGGGTTCTAGTTTGAATGTCAAAGTCTTGTATGGGGAGTAGGGGCCAGGTCCCAAATCGGGTGTCAGGATCGAATTATGGATCAATTGTTAAGTTTTGGTTTGGGTGTCGGGTCTCAATCGGGAGTCAAGGTCAGGTTGGATTCAGGTCACGAGTTGGAATCCAAATTAGGATCGGGTCCTAATTTGAATGTCGAATCCCGTATTGGGAACAAGGGTCTGGTCTCGGATCGGGATTAGGTCACGGGTCGAGTGTCGGAAAGCTGGAGATCTAAACCATGATTTGATAAAATTTCTTAAAACATAGGATTCTTTCTGGATAGTACTGTAAAAGTTTTGTGAGGAGGAAACCATGGTTAAACTCCTTTGGTTAATCAAATAAATCTAATCCATCATATAATTAATAAGTACAGCTGGTGTCAAAATCATAAAGGTAATACTTAAGAAACTGGACAAACTCTATACGGGAATGGAGCCAAATCATAATTAATATGGAATAGCAGGTTTCCTCAACAACGCATGTTCACGTGTTCTTCAAAAATATAGTACTAGAAGAAACTGCTAATTAATAAAGGAACAACAAACAGATTTATACAAGGAAACCAAGAAACTAAAATTGAAACTTGGACAAAGTAAATAATACAGCAAAATCATTAAATCAACAATCAGGATAAAAAACATAAGTTTGACCCTAAAATATAGCGGAGAGTATAAGTCATATTATTCGAGAGTGATTTTAACTCTTTTTTATATTTACTTTTTCTTAAATCATTAAATCAACAATCATTTTGGCCTTTTAGAAAAATCATTGACTTTGGATCCCGTGATATCTGATGCCTTCATTTCTATTTAAGATTCTATTTGTGTATGGTGCACTACTTTTGCCAATTTTATGGGGAAAAGATGTTCCATTTCAGATTATATTTTTCTTCTTTTGCCAATTTTATAGGAAAATGAAATATAATAGTTTATACTTTATAGTATTAAATTAGCTGTTTTTTTTTGTACACCCATAACACACTCACACACATGACACACCCAATATATCTTTACTAGTAACCAGAGGTACCAAACTTACCTACCAATTGTATATTGTAAAAGGGTGGATATTGTATTTTGATTATACATTATCTAAATTCAACCAAATTATAATATTAATTAAGAACAAATTTTATTTGTTACCAATCATAATAAGGTAGTAGCAAATTGGATTATTTATCGTAAAAAATTGTAACATTCGCGATCTCGAAATAGAAAATTAGGAATTTCTCCTCCACTCAATAGTGTCACAAGTCAATATTGATTATTGATGATAGTGGAATGAAATAATTAATAATTAATGAAATTAGATTGTATAATAAGTGCTTTTTTCTCTCTATGAAAGTACGCTAAATCAAAATACCTAACTATGTTAGTGGCAAACAATAATAGGTCTTAGAGCTTTGATTTAATAATAAGATTACAACATGTGATCTTCAGATTAAGTGTACGTCACGTATCAAATTCAAACTCTATCCGATAGGTTTAGTTCAATCAAAGAAAAAGAAAACGAACATGTTCATAGAAATATATAGAACAATAAAATGATAAAGAATATGTATTTATACTAATTTTAATAAATACATATAATACATATCCAAGGAGTAAATATGTGCAAACTTTATTCTTATTTTAAAATATAAAAATATTATTTTTAATAGACTTTCGACTCGAGGATATTATGATTAAAAAAAGATTTTGACTTAAATTTTAAATTCTCAAATTAGCTTGTAGAAAGATAAATGATTTTATTAAATGTTTGTAGTGAGCGATGTATATTATTAGCTTTTGCTTGTGATATAATCATTCATTCAGTAATTGTGTAATTGTGTCCAAAAGCCATATATTCATTATATGCATTGATCATCGGTTTGGCAAATTTCTCCCCTTAATTTGTATTTGTGTAGTATAATATTTAATATTTTTTTCTTTAAATATTTTTTATATATGAATTTATATTTAAAATTTATGATTAAAAGTGAAAGATTTATATTCATATCATCATAATTCTTCCTAATTAAAGATAAAGAACTTTTAATGGAAGCACAAACATATTATATAGTTTTTTTAGGAAGATATTTTACGAAAGTATAAAGCACAAACATCAAAGTTGTTATACCTTTTTATACCTTTAAAAATGAAGTTTTATGTTAATTTATTATTGAATTACATTGTGTAATTTTCGTGTGATTCTTAAGCTACGAGCTCTAGTTGTAAAAATAATCGTTGATGTTTATATTATGATAGAGTGTGTACATCACACTTCTTGAGATGCAATCCTTTTACAAACTCTATATGAACACGGAATATATATTTTATACACTGTACTATTTTTTTTTTTATGTTAGTATAATTTGGTTGGATTGTGTAATTGTGATGATCAAATTTTTAGTATTATTGTAATGGATATTTTAAACAAATGCTTCAAAAATAAATTAACAAAAATCAGTTCTAATAAATAATATAGCTCAAAAAGAATTTTAAAAAGGCAAAGGCAAATAAGTGAATAACCAAAATTCTTTCTTCGGCACAACAATAATTAATTTTCTACCCCTATAAAAGGGAAGGAAAAAGAAAAAGAAAAACAAAGTGCGTAAATTGCGGTACATTCTTTGTCACCAAGACATTATCTAAGAAATTACGGTACAACTTTGATCTCCGCCTAATTTAAATTCATGTCAAAAAATTCTTACGTAAAGAAATATAATGTTTTTTACTAAAATCGATTTCATTTCCAAATTTCATAACCTTAAAATTTAACCATATCTTTAATTCTCCAAATGTTTGCTTCCAGTAATTCTTCTTTTTTCTCGAGTATTTTGTAAATATTTTCTTCCAATAACTATCTAGCAACTGTAAATGTGAGGGGCCGAGGGGTAGTGTTCAAGTCAACAGTCTACACGTATTTTAATGAATAAATTTTAGGTTTAACAAACATAAAAATCATATTTGTATGCTATAGCTATAATTTGTATAATTCACTTCATAGCAAAGTTTGCTATGACTATTAATCTGTATATTTCGGTATACAATCAATTACCTAAAATAGTTGTTGACTTGTGAGATTAGAAAGTCTTAATAATACTCAGAATTTATTAATTTTTTTTGAAAAAAAAAAAAGAAGAAAAAAGTTGTCACTAAATGAAGGGACGGTTGGTAAGTTACTGTAACTTAGTTGTCATTTTGAGTTTTCTTAAATAATATATATATAAAAATAATTAGTACTCATATATAATATAAATATATAACTATAATATTCTTTTTTTGTGTATTTTGATTAAATCTAAGTCTACCTGTTTTTATTCCTTTTTTTAGATGAATAGGCAAACAAGGAATCCAAATCTGTCCAACACACATTTCCCACTTTCTTCACAATTTTTTATTCAAAAAGCTTGTTTGTTATGACAACGTCAAGTTGGGCAGCTCGCTCGACAATCTCTTTCCTCTTCCTGGTGGAAACATTATGTGTGATATCTGCACAGTAAGTTCTGTGGTGCATCATTAGGATCTCAAGCTCACAACATATAAACTTCTTGAAGTCATTGGGAAGATAGTGGCGAGTCTTCTTGTCTGACCCGTAACCAATATTATATTGGGCATCAAGAGTACACATCCCTTGAACTTTCTCCTCACTCTACAATCAATACCCGTGGGTCTAATGAACCTCTTCACTCTCTTCTTGTTAAGCAGAGGCACGGCCATTGTTGTTGTTCAACCTAATTACCTTACCTTTGGAACTAGCTAGGGTTTCTGCTAAGCCGCCAACTCCTTTTGAGGTATATTTATTTCATTCACTGTTTCATTTTATTTCTCATGTTTTCCACACTGATGAATGAAAGCGAGCGAAAAATTAAATATGAACAACAAATTCAAATAATTATAAACAAATGGATTCAAGTAATTTAAGTTTTTTTTTATCAATATTACTATTATATTAAAAAGAGAGTCGTCAGCCTTAATATTAAGTCACGTTATGTACCGACAACAAACATTTTGATATTATTAGAAAATCTATCTGTTGAATTCTATTTGTACTTTTTTAAGAAAAAAATGTTACTTCCTCAGTTTATTTTTATCCGTGAATTATTATTTAAATAATTATGTGGCGACTTAGTTAACAATAACCCAAGAGATTCCCACATTATTGTTGTAGTTATGCTGATTTGAAAATTTGTGAATCATTAATTCATTACTTATATTTTTTTTTTATTAATGTGAGCTATAATTTAGTAATTCCTTACTTTAGTTCATTTAGGAGACTTTCCTCTGTAGCTCTTTTTAACAGCATTCTGTCTTCATTAATAATATATCGTCTTCCAATTACTTATATTCAGTCTTTACATAGTATTAGGGCTATTCACGCTCTAACGAGAATGATCCAATTTTTTCCCTTCCTTCTCCTCGCACAATCATCAATAATGGCTCATAACAATGACAACAACAATGATAATAATCTCAGAGTAGTCAATGATAATAATCTCAGAGTTGTCAATGGTGATAACACCGCGAGTACCAACATAATCATTCAGTTCAATCATGCCTCTCAATTACCCATCAAACTAAGTGGTGGTCAAAACTTCGCCACCTGGAAAGTGCCTACAACATCCAACATCTTTGGCCATCTGGTGGGACCACTCCGGCCCGCAATCACATTTCCCTCGATACGAAGATATCTCCAAATAATGCCGTTTTAACTTGGTTCCGTCAGGACAAACCATCCAGAATGCCCTCATGGCTTCTGATGAATCCATCAGTGCCTCTGTTGTTTCTATGACTTGGCTAAATGAGCTTGGGATGTTTTGCTTACCACTTATGCGAACATATCTCAAACTCGGGTCTTTAGTTTGTGTGGTCAGGTTGCTCGCCCGTGTCACTAAGGGCTCTTGCTTCATTATCGAATTTCTTCACACTATTCAGTCCCTTTTGGATGAGTTAGCCACTGTTGGTTCTCCTGTGTCCAATTTTGAACTCATCGTCAAAATACTTAGTGGTGTGGGTCGTCCTAAGTTTCGAGAGATCTATGCTGCTATTCATGCATGCGATATGGCTATCTCCTATGAGGAATTGCTTGAAAAGTTACTTGACTATGAACTCTTCCTTCGCCACGAGGATGCTTAGAAACTGTCTAGTCACTGTTGCAGTCGCGCTACTCCCACCAAATTCAACACTAATAATCGCAACAATTGCAGGCAGACAAATTAACAATTCTCAATAATGACACTAGACCTCACGTCCAAATACTCCACCACAATGACACTGTTGTCAACTATGCACTAGGATTGGCTACACCGCCAATGTTTGCTGCTCGAAGTCTCACAATCACTTTGAATCCAAAGCCAACTGTGTAGCTGGGTTTACTGCCGCCACCAATCTTTAGATAATTTACTCGAGAGTCACCCATCACATCACAACAGAGCCACACAACCTACAACCTACAACTGTACCACAATAATGAGTATGTCTCTATGGGTGCTGGTAACATAATTCTTATTCCTCACACTTGTTCTACTCTATTAAATGCATCAAATACCGTTTCATGATCGAGACAAACTTTATCACTGAAATATTTGTTTATCTAATAAAGCCCATTGGCATTCTTTTTCCCAATTATCACTGCTTAGCTCTAAACATCTTCAAATTATTTTTAGTGATTTATGAGGGCCATCACAGATTTTATCTCTTGATATGAAGCTGTATTGTTGTATTTTTGTTGACCAATATATGAAAAATACTTGGCTTTACACTGACAGAGTTTCTACATCTGGTTACATCTTATTCCACGGTCACAATCCGATTAGTTGGTCTTCAAATAAGTAAAATACTGTCTCACACTCCTTCACTGAATCTGAGTATATGGCGGTGGCTAATGCCCTTTCTGAAACCTTGTGGGTCACCAACCTCCTAAATGAGTTGTGATTTCCAGTATATCAGTTACCCACAATATATTATGACAATCTTGGAGCCACATTCCTAAGCAAGAATCATGTCCTCCATAAGCGTGTGAAGCATGTTGCAATGGACTTTCACTTTGTTAGCCACCATGTCGACATCAAATGGGTTTGTGTTGTTTATGTTCATGGTGCCGATCAAATAGCCGACACTCTCACCAAGGCACTGACTAAACATGCATTTGAGAATAATTTGTTCAAGTTAGGCTTAGTGACCCATTGCTTAACTTGAGGGGCGTATTGGAACATCACGAGTCAGTTCAATTATTAGTTCTCAGTTTAGTCATAGTAATGTTTCGGCAGTACCTGTCCCTGTTTATTTAGGATAATGTATTAGTATTTCAACAGTCATTGTCTAGTTAGATTTCCTTACTTCAGTTCGTTTAGGAGTTTTTCCTCTGTAACTCCATTTAACAGCTTTCTGTCTTCATTAATAATATATCGTCTTCCAACTTATATTCAGTCTTTACAATGAAAGCTTTTGAAGGTAAAAAGTCTTCAACTTTCTCTGTGGACATAACCTGCAAATATCAATTATAGTATAAGGTTACAATGTAGCTCCATACCAAAACACCCCAGGCATGATATTTACTTGCCTGAAAAATGGCGGGTTAGGTAAAATATAAGCGCAAAAAGCATTCTGATTAGAAATATAGTTTTGTATGTGTTATCATGACCTTTGTTATTGCATTATTTGTGTTATACATATATTAACTTATGACATATTTGTATTTTCAGGCGCTACTTACAAACACATATTTATTTACTTTTATCTAGTTAGTTACCTTGGTATATATAGTAGTTAAACATCTCATTAGGAGATTAACAGTACTCCCTAATTTTTCATTTAGTATCACAAACATAAGAAAAAGCATAGTATAAAGTCAATATGGTTGTAGGAATATATGCTCTGAGCTCTCACTTTGTGTGGCTCGCCCTGAGCGCACATTGCATTGAGGTGGTTGCTGAGGGTCCATATATAGGCCTTATCGGGGATGCACCATGTCCAGAGTGTGGGGGGCCGGTCTTGGATAATGTCAGTTGGGCAGCAGATTATCCTCGAATAGATAAACTAGGAGGTCTTGTAGGAGCACTTGTAGCTTTTTTTGTTTCTGTTATTTTCATTTTAGTCCTATATAAACATACACGTACAATGGGGAGGGATACAAGGGTGATAAGGGATGACGGGCAATTAGAGATGGGAGAGGTCATCTCGGAAACACCTCCACAGACACTTCCTGTGGAGAGACAGCAGGATAGACCCCCACACCCACAGAGTCTTTCTATGGAGAGACCTTTCGTGGTGAGACATCCTGAGGCCTCTATCCTAGTTAACACATTTCTTGCCCGTCGAATTTCTAGGGAGGAATGTGCTAACATGTGTGAGATATGTCAGCTTGACTATGATGAGGGACAACTCGTGCGAGTTCTTCCTTCTTGTGGTCACTTTTATCACCATATTTGCATATTGAACTGGATGACGTTTGGGGCTCTCAACTGCCCTCATTGTCGTGCAGTCATATAGGATTTGTATAGTTTTGGTCATAGGATTTGTATATATAGGATTTGTTCTGTATTGGTTTCTCCAAAAAGCATCCAAACCAACAAAAAAGAACCTGCTACACACAGTCAAGTCAGATTCGACAGGTAAATTTCATATCTTAAAAATCAGCATTGTTTTTATCTTTTTAGAATCAAAATTTTGCCTTTTTCTGATTTCTGATATTGATTGTAGGGATAAACATTTTATCAATACAATCTTGGAAGCAAGGCAATGGAAAGGGCCAAGGAAGTGAAGCTCACTGCTATCCTGGAAGGATTACTTGCATATCCACAGCCACAAGTAAGTTTCTATATATAACCTTAATTAATGTACATGACTGGTTTATATACATAAAACAATCTAATTCACAAAATAAACTTAATAAATACAAGAATTTTGACTTTTTAACGACCATTTTATAAGAAGGGACATGAATCCAGTCACTATTAGTATATTTATAACGATCAACTCTTTCCCAGTGGTTAAAAGTAAATTTTAAGAGCACCTTACCTAAAATTTTCTCGGCTCTCTCCCTCTAAATAAAACAAAAAATCCAAGACAAATGCTTAGAACAAAAACAGTCAAAACAAGTTGTATCCTCCGTCTCTCAGCCTCATAATTTTCAATTTATGAGTTGTATTTTTGTTTGGGAAAATAGTTTCATTCTTTAAATTTTTGTAATTGAGAAGTCTCTCATTCTTTCTCTTTGTTTCTTGTGTGTAGAATGTTGGAATATGCTTTGAATTTTTACTGGGAAACCTAGGAATGACGTTGAGACGCTATCATCAAATTAAGTCAGCAAGCATGTAGAAATTGAGAATTCTAAGAGAGGTTCAGACTTCTGGTGATGCGTTCTTGGTTAAATATCAAACTTCGTATGTGTTCTTTGTGCTTTTGTTGTGATGTTTAATTTGTGAAAGATTCATCTATGGTATTGTGTTATATTGGGGATGGATTGCTGTAATTACTTTGCCCTGATTGTTTTGGGATGGTTAATCTAGAAGTTCACCCTTTAAATTGCAAACCATATGTTTGATTAGTTGGCTGAATGAATTTTTGAATTTTTTTTTGCAATACATGTTTTAATTTTCAGTAATTATACTAATTAATATTTGAATAAAAAATTAAAATATCTTTTTAAACATATGAATTGCAACTATATTACAATTTCTAGCAGCATAATTGGATTGTAGAGGCCTATGTTGCTCGGACTCTTTAAAATTGTTGCCACACCCATGTCAAATTCTCCAAATGCACTATTTTTGGAGTATTCCACATGCACCAATCAACATCTTGAAGAGTTCGAGCAAACTACATAAGCAACTCTACTCCAACAATACAATATGAAACATGGAATATATATTGATACAACTAAAAGTTGTTACCAGAGGTAAGAGTACTCGAACATAACGATAAAAACTATAGAAGAAGGGGATGAGAAACAGAGAGGCAGGGGTGAGAAGCTAGAAGAAATAGAGATGACATTTATAGAGATGACTCAACAACATTCAATACCTATTTTCCCCTAACCTACTGGTATTTAACTACTATTCCTAACTCAGGTCCCACAAATAGTTTGTAACTTTTCTGAAACTATCCTCCATCTTGGTTGGGTTCATAACAATACATCAGTTATTCCGTCCCTGATATGAACCTTGCCCTCAAGGTTCGGGATGGAAGTTTTATACCCCAGAAATGTCTCTAGCCGGTTTAATAGTAGAGTTGTAAATGATATGCCAAAGTTTGTTGGTGTCATAGCATGTTCACGCCGTCTCCATTGATCAGGGAGAATGGATACATCCATTGCATTGGGCATAATATACACATGCTGAGGAGTCTTTAAGTCATTCCAAGGACTCCACCAAGCTCCTTTTTCCAATTTTTCACCATAATGTAACACTGATCCTTCACTAAATATATAACTTCTCTTTATTTTTTCTGGACTCTTGCTTACTTCCCTAGCAATCTTCTCTAATCGATATCCATCTAGTGGCAAACGTTGTGGATCTCCAAATACTATGAAAGTTGTGATACAAGGAAAATTAGTGAATCGACCATACCCAACAATTTCAACTATTGGTATCTTTTAGACTTTGTGTAAATAAAATAGAGCATGCCCAAACACAAGTACTAGGTCCAGTGGTCCAATAGAAGATATATTTTCTCTTCCATTTGCATTCTCAGTGCTAATAGAGCATGTTGTGCTTTCAAAAACCTCAGTATAAAGTTTAGCATAAACGAGAGAAAGCTTATAGATGTTGGTAAGATAACTTTGTAACCTGTTGAGCCTATAAGAGCACTGCAAACACGTATTGTAACCTGTATACTTCTTCTCTTGTTAGTGCCAATTTTGTTGAAGATTTGGTTCATATTGGTTAAAATATTTGCTTTTATAGGTTTGTCGATGGAAATTTTTGAATATTTTTTCAATTACTTGGCATTTGGTTTTCATGTGTTTGATTACCGATAGATGCTGCGTCGAAGGAGGTCTATGCACAAGTGTTACTAATTCCTGATAATCAGGTATTCTAGATGCTTAAATTTAGTTCATTTACCTAAAATTTATTTAATACAAGCATTGTCAGGTTGATTTTACTCTGTTTTAGCATTACTACTTGATAGCTAAAATTGAAGCTTTATTCAAGCAAAAAAAAAGAATAGAATGAGGCAAAAATGGAAATATGTTGGTTGGCTAGGAAGGTGGTATTATCATTAACTTGGATATGTCACTTTCTTTAGAGTTCTTGTTAATAAAGTAATGACTTGTTGAAATGTTTGTATATAATAGCTCTGGAACTAAATGAAATGCTTGTCGCCATAGGACATGAAAATCTGATTTCATTTGGTAATTGTTCAGTTGAGGAGTAACATCTGATCCCCTATTTAATTTTGGTGGACACATGTAGTTCCGGATTATTTAGAGGATTTCGCGTGTCTTTTGTAGATAACCATGTCCTTTTGGTAAACACATGTAGTTCTCCCGGTGTCTCACCCTCCAGTCTCTCAAATCCGGTGAAGTTCTTCCAATCGAACCATGAAATCTTGAAGCAGGTATTTGTGTGTTCCTAGTATACCTTTCTTCTTCGGGTTAACTTTAGTGTTTTTTTTTTTGCAATTGACTCTTTCATCTTCACCATTTTTTAATTTGGTTTCACTCCTATGTGTGTGCTTTGAATAGCATGTAGTATGTAGGTTTCCTAGGATGATCGCTTCTTTTGTTGCTTCTGTGAAAGTCTGTTCTCTGATCCCTTACTTATTTGTTGGCGATTGATATATAACACAGTCCGCATATCTAATGTTGCTTAAAAAGTAGGCTGCAAGAAATAAGTTTTAAATTGTTTTTCGTACTCTGGTCTTTCATTTTCATAGTGAAATCTAGTTTTGAATTCAACTTGAATCCTTTTGTTGTGCAATCTGTTGGTGTATTTCTTGCATCAACAAGATATGGAAGCGGCAGCGCTGCACAAGTGACACCTTTCATTTGCCAGGGTGTTGACTGACTGGTGAGATCAAATGTTCTCTTCTATCTTCTCTTTATTGACCTTTATTTACATCATGAACCGTAACTCTTGGCAGGGGATAGGGACTTTGCTAAATGCTCTTTTTGGTGGTGTTGCTAGTTGCACTGCTACGGTGTGACAGTCTCTGATCTCTATAATGCTCTTTCAATCTAAATTTCGCCCTACTAATGACTTGGGTATGAATAGCTACAACTACACTCCTTCATGCTTGACTTCATGAATACCTATGTTAATGATGGTTATTGTCTCATTTGTTATATTTAAGTATGTGTATCTGGTGGATATTTGACATTGTTTCATTATGAATTCATTACTTGATGACTTTAGGCTTTCATTCGGAAATGTGCGCCCATTGTTGTTATCCTTGGAGAGTTGATGTTGCTTCCATGCAGATGCAGCTCAGTACCTAAACCACTGATTGACCATTTTTGTGATGAGCGACAAGCGAACGACGAGCAATTTCAACTATACCTTGCATCAAACCAACAATTCAAGATTGTCACTACTTATTAACACGCTTGAGTTTGACAAGACCGATAAAGATATTACTCCTAGTGGTGGATTTCCCCATTATGGTGTGTGACGGTTGATTACCTGTTGATCAAGGATGTTGTTTTGTCCTAAGAAGACACTAAAAAAAATATTAGGTAAAAAAACTAACCATGTTCCATGATCAAAACCTAGAGTTGCTGGAATGTGTATGTATAATTGTTGTAGGATACAGTAGAGATGCTTTATTCAGAAGACGAAGTGGATATAAGTAATGGAATTAGCAGCATAAGAAGTCGGGAAGCAGTTGCCATAGATTGTGAAATGGTTGGAGGGGGAAGTGATTGCTTACTAGACCTTTGTGCAAGGGTATGCCTAGTTGACGAAGATGAGAAGCTTATTGTTCACACTTCTGTTCTACCTCAGATTCCTGTGACTGATTATAGGTGTTTGCTGTCAAATAAACATATCTATTTATAGTATCAGGTGACATTTTTAGCATTACACCTTTCCACACTTCCTCACCATTTTGTGTCAGGTATGAAATTACTGGTATAACAGAGGTAAATCTACGAGATGCCATGCCTCTGAATGAAGTCCGGGAGAGAATTCAGCAGATTCTTCACAATGGAGAGTCAATTAGTAGAGTAAGATTGGATGGAGCCATAACCTTGAGAAACACCTGGATTGCTTGAAGACGTATTATCCTGATCATCTTTGGAGGTAAGTTTATGTTGTTTTTTCCTTTCTAATAAATGGAAGTCATTTTCTTGGAATCTTGAATCTTATATTATGTCCAGATCATGGGCTTGTCCTATATTAGGTGTATTACACCATTCACTGCCATATATTAACATGAATGGTTTATTTATCCATAATTTGACATAACATGCTTCTTTAAGAGTACCAAAATAGTCAAGGTGCGCGCAATCTGGCCTAAACAACACCATTATTGAAAAGAAAAAGAAAAAGGGAGTTGCTTATGATTGACTATTGTTGTGGGTGGAACATTAATGCTTAGGTTAGATTTGTTCTTGAGATGGACCTATTAACTCGCTTAATCAGGTACTGATATCAAGAAGCCTAGTATTTTTCTGAGGCCCTTGCTGCATGTTTCTTATTTGCTCATTTAGTTAAGGTGTAAAATGGCCCACTTTGTTACCCCCTCAGGTACTGATGTCAAGAAGCCTAGTATTTTCTCAAGCTGAGGTTCTATCGGAAACAACCTCTCTACCTCACAAGCATAAGGTTAAGGTCTGTGTACATCTCCCCTCCCTAGACCCCACTTGTGAGAATCTTCTGGGTATGTTGTTGTTGTGTTGTAATCACTCAGAACTCCTGAATTGCTATGCATCAGTATCAATTATAGCTTATGTTTCACTATTATGTGTGGTAAAACCTGTAAAATGAAATTCAAGAAACTTGGATCTAGTAAAATATGAGTATATATGTTAAAATTCAAGGTCGGTACCTAATAAATTTGTTAGCTTAAAAGTCAAGGTTAGAACTTCATAAACTAGTTCATTTAAGTCCTCCCATGATGCCTTCATTTCCTTCCATCCATGGGAGAATATGTGGTCGTCCCGTAAACTTGATCAGCGAGCTTGTGCTGACTTCTCTTGTACTCCATTTTGACAAATTCAAACATAAGAGATGAAGATAAAAGTAAGAATTATCATATCAACTGTTCAATTTCGATTACTAAGACAACTCTCAGGCTCGTGTCATGCTTGCTAAACTATAGCAATGATTTCGATAGTAGATGACACATTTGATGCTTATGGTGTCGTAAAAAGAACTTGAGGTCTACACCGATGCCATACAGAGGTACGGACTACTTCTGGAACAATTAATAATTTAAGTAGAATGCCCATAAATGGCAGAAAGGACATATCAAACAACATATTTTGGTACATATTTGAAGTTTTGCCTACAATTTGTAATCGGAGACAAGCCTGGACGCCCGAAACTAGACATTTCTCCTTCTTCATCCCATATATGTTCTGTTAAACTGATAAACTTATCAAATTCTTTTCTTTTTCATTTATTAGGTGGGATATTAGCCATGTTTGTCCATTATATTCCCATTGTTTTACTTTGATAGCCCCCTGCTAGTGAAGAAAATGTTCAGTCACTGTTGGTTATGATGTTTAAGAAAGTAATACGTAAGATTTTTGAATTTTGTGGTCTTAAATTAAGTTATGTCAAACTGATGTTGCTTATGATGTTTTGTTGTTCTGTTTTTTGTTTTTTTGCAGCCAAGATGTGGCTAGTGAACCATTTTCCTCCATGGACGCAAGACCATCCGGTGATAATTATTATAGTGGCAAACGTTAAAGTATCTCGCAATCGTATTAGATAGTTTGGATGATGTAATTGCAAGATTGGACTGGATGTCATAATGATTAGAGTGAATGATGTGTTTAGCAATTGATCGGGGTAGTAGGGATAATATCAATTTTCTCGTGGTGGAGTTGAATACATCTCTATGACATTATTAAGCTCTCCCAGCCAAATGATACATAAACAATTTTATGTTAGCAATGTGAAGGTACCTTAATGTCTTTTTGATTGCTGGCAGCGCTATCATTACGTGTACAAATTTATGATTGTTTGAACTATTATTGACCTAATTAGCTTTAGAGCATTGTTCCATTGATGGCAAAAATATAGGAAGATATTTATATTTTTATGAATTGTGGGGGTTTCGACCCCTACTATTTTGTTATTACTATCAGAGATTGTGACTCTTTGAAAATTAAATGGTAGTTTTCTAAGAATCAATTTACAGGGTTCAAACCGCCGCAAAATAACCCCCGTTGCTTGTTACAAGGGTTAGTGAAAAACCCCCCACAAATTAATTATGGACGACCTGACTTTGGAGTTGTTGAAACCCCCATAAATTAATTATGTTGAAGTTTAATGTTTCTTTTCTATGACTGACATAAACTTCATTTTTACAGCTCAAGAATTTGAATATGAAGAAGCTATCATTTCAAGAAAGTACCGAGCTCGTTGAAGTTCAAGAGTTCTTTTACATTGATTAGATACGTAGTTTAAATATGATATCTTATTATTATTTATATATGCTGCAATTTTTCAGGAGTTGATAAAGATTATCATACAAGTTTAATATGATTTTTCTTTTATTTAGTTTTTTGTATTAACAATGAAGTTTTAAATTAATTAATTTATTAAGTATATTTTCTTTGTGTTCCAATGTATGAAACAGTTAATATTATTCACTAGTATAAATTTTTGTATTATAACAAATAAAAATGGGGTCTTTAAAACTCATTTACAAATGGCTTATCAAGTAATGAAACGGTCATTGACGACATGAAATTTGGTCGTTAAGAGTATTGTTATTGAAACTAACATACAATTAACGAAAAAAATATTGGACATTAAAAGTTCATGTACTAAGGGAGAATCCGGCCGCTAAAGGGATAATGACTGGAATTAATGTGGTCGTTAAAGGTGCTTTTAACGACCGAATTGAAATCCGGTGGTTGACTTTTAACGTTGGGACTTTTAACGACTGGCGGCGACCGGATTTTCTCCCGTCGTTATTGACATTTAGCGACCAGATTTGGACTTTTAATGACTCAAATTCCCCTCGACCATTTTTCTTGTAGTGAAGGAAGCCTACGCGTAAAGTTCAATGGCAAGCTAAGATTACCAATATTATAAACAAAGACGAGCCATGATATTCATAGTGGGCAAAATGCATTCTGCAAATTGTGGGAGCTGTAACAGAGGCAATGAATTCATTTCTAAAATTTGATCAGATCTAACTAGAGTTATAAGTTAAACAGATCCTAAATTGTGAAATTTGCTCCAGATATTGCTTGCGGGCAGAAGTGTGTGATGAAGAATGTGGTGCATCAGTGACGCTGCCCAATATCTTTTGGGTTGCACCGTCCATCAATTAATAATACATCAAATTTTCGCTTATATAGTTGTATACATTTTGAACTTTGTAATTGTTTAAAAGATGAAGCTGATGATTCGTTCAGTGGCCAAATTGGTATCGTACTTCTTTTAGTATTCTTGTAATCTGGTGTTGAATCAGTTGATACTATATTCAATTGCAACTATGGACTCGAATGAATAAAATTTGACCTTTTCGTGGGGAGTATTATATTGGTGACCTAAAAAAATGGGGAATTTTTTTATAAAGTATATTCTTCTAGCTTTTTAAGATGCAAAATTGCTAATAGTTTTATTATAATCCATCTTTTCTAGTTAATTCTTATTCAATTTATACTAACCAATTGTTTAAATCTTTGTTGACACATAATACTCTAAATGTGTCAAACTCATAATAATTTTTCCTTTTATATGAAAAGTTTTTATTTTTATTTTTTATGTTATGTGTATTTTACTTATTTGGAAAAACCACTTGAAATGTTGAAAACATTTTCACAATCAAGTAAAAATGCTTACAATAGAGTCATCACTAGAAAACTTAATCTTTCAATAATTCTAACGGGAATATTCTTTAAAAATTCAGAGATTTGGGTAAGTAAAAATGAACACTAGAGAAATTAGTTTATCTTTTGAGGAATTCGACTAAATGGATTAAAAATTCTTGTTTACACCCAATTTTGATCCTCCACAATATAAGTTAATCATCGAGCTTCTTAAATTCTAAACGATTTCAAGAATTGACTTTATAATATTCAAAAAAAATTCGAAGTTTTTAAAGTGATTTTAGTCACTTTTTATAATAATTTAAATAACACATATTTTTATATAATTAATGTATATACTAATAAATATTCACAATGCATCTCAAAAAAAGGATTTTGTGTGTTTACTTAAATATTTTATTAATTTAGTTTATTTTAAATTATGGTCATACATTTGAGTTAACTAATTTATAATCAAGATAATTATTTTTATTTTCGTTAAGATTGAGAAGCTTGTTAATTAATTAAATTAATTCATCTTATTTTAATTTTGGTCGAATTCAACCAATTCCCTTAATTTGGTCGAAATTGCAATTCACATGGTTATTTTCTTAAGTCAAATTGACCACATCTTGGCTTCCTTTTCAAGACCCATTCTTATCCAATTTGACCAAAATCTTGGCAATTCACTCAATTCCAGTCCATTCTTTCTTCAGCTTATCCGACCCGGCCCATTTCATAACTTTGAGAAGACCCAGATACTCCAGCGTTAACAGCATACAATACGCATACATCAATACAGCGACAATGCGCGACGACTTCACGCGTCTTCTTCTCCAGCAATCGCGAGACCCATCCGCTCAGCCCAGCGAACGAGCCCAGAACCGCGAAGCCGAAACACAGAAACGAAATCGCGCAGCCCAGCTCGCGCGTGTCCGTCTCCCTCGCTCGTCCCTTATCCCTTACCGTACTGAGAACATTCGAGAATCAATCCAGGTGTCTCAATCTTGTAGCTCGCCCGTCCTTGCTCACCATTCAGGCGGCCCTCATCAGCACAATTTCAAGCTGACAGCCTTATCCTAAAACGATTTTCGAATTTCAAATTGGAATTTCATGCAAAAAATCCACCCGATTTCCTCCCTTTTTTCCCAGCCCTCACCCTCCTGTTAAGATTCAATATCTTCCATGGAAATATATGAAATAGCAGAAATAAGATGAATTCGATTAAAGAAGACTGGGAGAGAAAACGTGAACGTCCTTTCAATATAATACTTCAATCATACATCACAATAGTCTGTTATCAACTATATATACTAATCATTAGCTATTAATCATAATTAACAAACTAACTATCTAACTGTACATAGCTATAACCGACTAACTAGCTGGCTAACTGAAAGTTAGTTACAGTAGGCAATGTAACAGTGCACAGTGAGACAATCAACACCCCTCTCAAGCCAGGGGCAATGAAGATGTTTTGCATCCCTAGAGTTAGCCAACTAGTTAGTCGGTTCTAGCTATGTACAGTTGGCTAGTTAATTTGTTAAATCCTCACCACCTCCTTTATAAAAGCTCGGGTTCCTCTTCAGTGAAAATGGTTGGAATGAACTGCCATTAGAGACGAAAATATGGTAAATATTGCTAGCTATATAGTTATATTCAAATATTTATAGGTCTCGAAATCACAGAGAACACAGATTTCGCTTAGTCCTCTTGCTCGTTCCTTGTTCACGGGAGTTCATCGGAATCTTTGGTTGTGGTCTTGGAGGTAAGTGTTTCTTTCAGAACCTCTATCAAGCCTATGTTTGTTAGCATTCCAACTCGCATACTCGTACATTCAATGTACTTATGCTAGTTGGCCTGCATCGTCTTATGATGCAAACGCAGGTAACCAGGATCAGCATCCAGCGCCTCGTTGATCCAGCTTGAGCATTCAGAGTCTGTTGGTGAGCCTCTTTGCATTCCAGAGGACTCGTTTTCATTGCTTTCAGTTTTAGTATTAGTTTATTAGGATGTCGTGGGTCTGTCCCGACATCCATCTCAGTTGTTTAAAGGTTTCATAGACAGACAGACAGTCAGCTAGTTATTTCAGTTGTCTTTACTTTTCATTTCATATGTTAAAGTCTTGAGTTTGTCTTAAAGGTCAGTTGAACGTTCCCTTATAACATTCTAGTTACTTCATAAGTGTGTATGTGATGAGTTAAGTCTTCCGCTGAGTTAGTAAGTCAGGCCAAGGGTTCACTTGAGGCCAGCAATAGTCTTCGAGTGCCAGTCCCGCCCAGGGTGTAGGTTCGGGGCGTGACAACATCAGCCCCCTACCCCCGTCAAAAAATAATAATTTAAGTTTGTTTTTAAAAAATATATTCAACTTCAATTTTTTATTTGTTTATCCCACCCTCACCCCTACCCCCAGTCCCCCTACTAGCGCCCCCCCCCCCCCCCTCCCCTCCCCCAAAAATAAATTAACGTTTATTTTTAAAAATATTTTCAATTTCAAATTTTTATTTTTCACCCCCCCCCTCCTTTCCCCCCCCCCCCCAAAAAAAAATATAAAAAAATTAAGTTTGTTGTTAAAAAATATTTTAAACTTCAAATTTTTATTTTTTCACCCCCCCCCCCCCAAATAATTTAAAGTTTGCTTTTAAAAAATATTTTCAATTTCAATTTTTTATTTTTTACCACGCCTACCCGCAACCCCCCCCCCCCATAAGCCCCCTACTAGCTCCCCACCCCCTTCCAAAAAAAATAATTAAGTTTGTTTTTAAAAGATATTTTCAATTTCAATTTCAATAATTATTTTCTACTCTATAGTCAAAATAAAAGATTGTTTCCCAAAAATATTTTTCATTCATAAATTAAACACTAGAAAATATTTTCTACTCACCAACCAAACATGAGAAACTAAGATATTTTCCAAAAATATTTTCTACACACCAATCAAACATGAGAAAATAAGTCAAAACTTCATACCAAACACACCCTTAATCAAATACTTTTACTAAAGTATTCACTCATTTTTAAGATTGTCCAAAGTTAAAATGACTCAAAAGCTTTTCTTTACTTCAAATTATTTTTTCAAAGTTAATCAATATTTTTAGTCAAACTGTAGGATGACCGCATATTAGCAAATACTTTGAATGCTAACATTTTTATAAAGTGGAAATATGAACCCCTTATTCATTTTCTTTAAATTGTATAGGAATAATTGTGTCAACTCAAATTGTATCCGTATTTGAAACATCACTAACGAATCCGACTTGTTTTAGTTTATTTCAAACCATAACCATTTTTAATTAGTATTCTATGAAGAGATCAAACTATGCAATTAATGAAATACAATAATATATGTCAAACTTTTTTAATGATACATCAAAATTTCATAAGATTAAAACGATGACTTTGTAGAATAAACTACTACAAAAAGATCAATGTATATTAGACAAAATAGTTCAGAATCAAGCAAGATTAACCAAACTACAAATAAATCAGTATTGTATTTGAAATTGTTTCACTATCATCGTGAACTATGTGAGGCTCAGTGGCGGAGCCAGGAAATTTAACAAGGGGGTTCAAAATCTGAAAAGTAAACACACGAACTAGTGGAAGGGGGTTCGACATCTATTATACATATCTAAAAAATAATTTTAACCATGGATAAATAGTAATATTTTTCGCCGAGGGGGGTCGGATGACCCCCCTCATTACATGTTGCCTCCGCCACTGGTGAGGCTTCTTTATACCTCGGAGGTGCCTCACTATCACTAATGACTCCGGCATCAAGCTCTTGATCATGCTGCCTATATAAAATACAAAATGAAACAAATAAACAATTCGAAATGAATACAAGGTTAAACCTATAAATAAAAAAATAAAAAAATGTAAACTGAATTTGATATTGAATACCAAAATACAACATACCACTTAAATTCACAATACATAATATAACAAACAACTCAATTTATGTAATTAATACAAAAGTGTAACTGCCACTCAGATTCAGAATACAATAAAAAATAACCACTCAAATTTTCTAAACAGTACAAAATACAACATACCACACAGATTTAGAATACAAAATACATCAGGCCACTCAATTTCTTTAATGAATACAAAAGTGTAACTACCCAATTAGATTCAGAATACAATAAATTACAATCACTCAGATTATGTAATAAATACCAAATAAAACATGCAAACAGATCCAGAATACAAAAAAACATCAGGACACTCAAGAAACTGTAATGAATACAAAAATTAAGAAACCTATCAGAAGATTCAGAATACAAAAAGATGCAAACACCAATTCTTCGGTTGTCTCTCTTCCGTCATTTTAGCAGCGGATCCTACATTAACCGCTATTTCTTGAATAATATATATATTAAAGGATGAAAAATCGGGAGAAAATTGTTGATTAAGTTGGATACCTCTTGTAATCCTCTTAGATTCGACCATTAGAAAGTGATTTTATGTTTATTCAAATCCTAAACAAAATTGATCAATTTAATACTTAACTACAAACAAAAATTTTGAATTTTTTTTTTTTTTAAAATCAATAAACAAACCTAAAAATCGGATAAATATGCATACCTTAATCTAAGGGATTGTTGTGAATATCTTTAGAGATATAATTTTCAATTTCTGAAGAAAAAAAAACCGAAATAACGGAAGAGAGAGAAGTGGGAGTTGAAAGATGAAGAAGAATTGGAAGAGAGAAATCAGTGAGAGAGAAAATACTTTTTTAAAAAACATGAGAGAGAAATGAGAATGGATTGGAAAACGTATAATTAAGGAGATATAAAAATAGAAACGAAATTAGGATACACCAATATTTTCTAAAATATTGACATTTTTACTAATATTTATAAAAATATGTATGTTTTTATTGTGTTAGATTTTTGACTAATTTGTTAATTTATCCTAAAACGTTTTATTAAGTAGTGAATAGCGACTACGTTAATTGTCTATATGGACTCAAAATCTCCATTTGCATCTTTTGTTGGGCAAACAGCCCAACCCAGAATTATATCTAGGAAAAATTATAGAAATCTCGCATTTTAGTTTACATATTACCATTATCCCCTATAAGTTTTACAAATTTCGAAAATTCCTCATTTTCGCGCATCAGATTAATGTATCAGCGCTTATATTGTATCTCGCGCATCAGATTAGTGCATCATGTATAAAATGTACATCAGATTAGTGCATCATGTATAAAATGTAATGTATCCTACTTAACGATTAATGTATCTCGCGCATCAGATTAATGTATCAGCGCTTATATTATTGTATCCGTTTGAGGGATTTCTGTAATTATAAACTTTTAAGGGATAAATTGTAATTTTACCTTAAAAGTATGTGATTTTTGTAATTTTCCCTTATATAAATTAAATTTTGAGCCCACTTCTTGTATTAGATGAACTTGTGTCAAGGTTCAACAATACTCAACCCACCTTAGTCAGCCCATGTTCTGGTTCAACCATTCGGGGAAAAAACGCATGCAGCCAGTCCATTAGTGTTGATAACTTCTGTAAAGATGTTGCTATTGATAAAAGGCCTTCATAAATAGAGTAAAAGAACGTCTAGTTGGGGAAAATTTTCAAAATAATAATATTTTAACATTTAATGGAACCTCATAGCCAAACTTTCAATATTTATTAAAAATGTCAATATTTTAGTTTGTTATATTGTTGATTTATGTATTTTTGTCATTTATTAATATTTGAAAAAATACAATTAGTTAATAACAAAATGGAGAAAATCAGGGGAAATAATATTTCAAATAAGGTAAATTTTAAATTTAAACCAACAAAGCTACCATAATTACTAATCGTAATTTTGGTATAACTTTAAGTCGGCTTAGTTTTTTCTTCACTACTTTTACGCTCTTTTCATCTTTTATTTTTGGGATTAAAATTTGCAAAATCCCTTTCCTATTATACGTGTTTGGTTCCATAATCAACATGGCTATCCTCTCCCTTATTCCTCAAATTCCCAATATTGATTTTTAGCACTCCCTTGAAAATACTCAATCTATGTCGAATTGAAGTCAATTGATTTAAGATTTTTGATGGCAGTGAAGAAGATTTTAGAATGAATACAAAATTTGTTGGCATACAAAGTGAACACGAAAA
Source organism: Solanum verrucosum (assembly GCF_900185275.1). NCBI lineage: Eukaryota > Viridiplantae > Streptophyta > Magnoliopsida > Solanales > Solanaceae > Solanum > Solanum verrucosum. The sequence continues at coordinate 295,375 of NW_026020129.1, read as the reverse complement.
ATCTAAAACTTGTTAGCATACATTTAAAATTAATACAAAATAAAAAGAACTACAAAACTTGTTGGCATACAAAGTGAGATTGAAACACAAAGTGAGATTGAAAATACAAAATAATATTGAAATACAAAGTGAGCACAAAAAATCTAAAACATATTGACATACATTCAGAATTAATACAAAATAAAAAAGAAATATAAAACTTGTTGGCATACAAAGTGAGATTGAAACACAAAATGATATTGAAATACAAAGTGAGCACATAAAAATACAATACTTGTTGGCATATAGTTAGAATGAATACAAAAAAAAATACAAAATTGTATGAAGCATAATTTAGAATAGCATACAAAATTCTGTAAAACTATTCATCTATTGTCCTATAATATAATACAAAATTAAACATATACATAATTTGAAATGAATACCACCTATAAAATAAGTACAAGTTACACCTAAAATACTCAAATTTTAGCAAGATACCACATGAATTTTGTAATGAATACAAAATGCAACAGACAATAAAAACAGTAAAGAATACAATTTGATAGTTTAGATACAAAATGCAACATGAAATAAAGTTATTTTCATCACTTTGATCTTAAACAATTTCATCAACTTTCCAATTATTGACATTCAAAAATGGCACTTCTTCCAGATTCAATTCAATACTTTTGAACGATTTATCCTAATATTGGCACTTCTTCACCGGGTACTTCTTCCAGATCCAATATACAAAACATACAAAATACGTTTGTATCACAATACTTCGACAAATGTTGAAAATCTTGTAAATAATTTATAAGATTTCTTGGAAAAATGGAGGATTTTGATTTTTTAAAAAGGCAAGTTCTAAGTTACTTGAGTATATGAAATAATGAAAGAAATCTTGAGAGAGAAAGAGAAAGGATAGAATTTGGGTAAAAAATTTAGAGAGTGAAAAGTGGGTAATGGAATCTTTTATTTTTTCTTTCACTGGTGAAAGAGTCAAAAAGTGGGCCCTATTTGAGAAATAAAAGGAAGATAAATTAATTATATTAGAATACACTTTATTTTTTAAAATATTGACATTTTTAATAATTATTTTAAAGTATAGATGTTTTTAATAATTAAGTTAGGAATTTTGACTTTTTTTAGTTTAGCATGATTGTGCTTTTTCTTCGTAGAGGCGTATTCAAGATTTTAAATTTATAGGTTCTGAACAATAGCTCTTTTACTTACCGTGCTTGGGATACATTATATAAACATGTTAACCGAATTTCTTAATACAAAAATTTAGACAATTTATGTGTATAATAAATACATAAATCAGTGTATAAATTGTATGATTTATGTATTTATGAGTGTGTGCGTGTGTAATGATACCACAGAATGTAGGTTAGTATATACACTAATTAGATACATATTTTATAATGATTATACACTAACTACAGCATGTATATAATCATTGTACATTGTGTGTATATATACGCACGCACACACAAATTACATAATGTACAACAATTATACATATATTACACAATATAATCTTTTTGGGGTGAATTAAGCTAAAAATTAACAAATATCCCAAACAATTTCACTGCGGATAATGCAACCTCTTCAAAAGGACTAGGTATTGATAGTAAAGAAGAGAGAATGAAAATTATTTCCTTAATTTGCGGGTAGCATGAATCATATGACCAGCATGAATAAAGAGAAAGTTGCTCAGATGGTAAGCACCCCTCACCAGAGGCGTATGTACATGAAGGGGAGTGAGTTCACATACACCCATCCTCCCCTTCCTAACCCCTATATAATACTACTATTTTTCTAATTATCTTTTTAAATTTGTATTGGTGAACCCAAGGTTAAAAAGAATACTCTAGTATATTGATAAGTATGTACAAATAGGGAGTGCATAACTTATAGATTTTTAGTTCAAATTTTCTATCCACATTAATATTTTTAATTTTTAATTAATATAACAAAATGTGCCACTTTTCATAGATCTTTTTAATAATTTATAAATAAAAAGAGGTTCAAATACCCATATTTTTAGGTTGCATTAGCTATGTCTAGACCTTAAGCTAGAAGTGTCAATAAAGTCAAATTATATTTTTTACTTTCTTTTTCTCCTTTCCTTCTTTAGACGTTTTTCTTATTTATTTATTTTTAACTTTTCAAAGCCCTAAACTAAAAGATAAAAAAGAGTAAAGACATCATATTGTTCTTCTTTTGGCTTCATTCCACTTTGTTGTTCATGGTAAAGTAGAAGTGAGATTTGAGAACAAGTAACAAGGTATGCTATCTAAAAATAAATAAATTATTTATTAATGTACTTCATTTGTTTTATATGTTTTTCTTGATTTATGAAGTGATGCCATTATTTGATTGCTTGAATAATTAAACTTATAAGAATTTCTTGATTTCTAAATAGTTATCTAATAATTGTGATTCTTTTATTAGTAAACTTGTTATTTGTGCTAACATTTTTTAAAAATTATTTTGTTTTGATAAGATTGAATAGAAGTGTGAATATTTAATTTTGTAGGTAAAATAATTCTTACATTCAAATCATCAAATCACAAATGGATAAGTTTCTCATCAAGTTACCAAAGCCAAAAGATGGCCAACCAAGTTCTAGTTCTAATCAACCATTTGTGAGTTCACAAGTTGCTCCGGAAGTTCAAAGACATATAAATTCTTTTCCACTTTCAAATACGGATAATATGCTTGATTTTAAATCTCTTGAAGCAGATCCCAAAGATCGAATGCCTATTTCATCTTATGGTCCTAATATTCGAGATGCGGTAAGGAGGTATTACATTCAAAAAAAGCCATGTCAACCTGTTGATCATATCTTCCCTAAAACTAAGTTTGGAGATAAAATGTGTCAATTTCGACCAACTTGGTTTAAGAGAAGATCTCAATGGTTGGAATATAGCATTAAAGCAGACGCGACATTTTGTTTGTGTTGTTATTTGTTCAAGAATGAACTTGAAAGTCGTGGAAATGTCGGAGATTCATTTACAAGAGCTGGTTTTAGGTGTTGGAACAAAGCTTTAGAAAGATTCAAAAAACATGTTGGTAAGGTAAATAGTATCCATCATAAATGTTTCAATAGGATGCAAGATTTGATAAACCAACGACAATCGATCCAATCTTCTTTTGACAAGCAAAGTGAAAAGGCAAGAAGTGATTATCGGATGCGTTTAAATGCCTCAATTGATGTAGCAAGATTTCTCTTGACATCGGGATTTCCATTTTGTGGACATGATGAAAGTGAAGGTTCCGAAGATAAGGGTGCTTTTCTTGAACTTTTGAAATGGTATGGGGATAGAAGTTTTGATGTGGGAAGAGTAATATTAGGTAATGCTCCACAAAATGATATGATGATTTGTCCGACAATTCAAAAAGATATTGTGGAGGCTTGTGCTAAAGAAACAACTAAGGCTATCATTGAAGACTTGGACGGTGATTATTTTGGAATATTAGTTGATGAATCAAATGATGTTTCTCATAAGGAGCAAATGGCTCTAATTTTGAGATATGTTAACAAAAGTGGAATGGTGATAGAGCGATTCTTGGGTATTGTCCACGTAAATGATACATCTTCTCAATCATTAAAAAAGGCAATTTATTCTTTGCTTTTGGATCACTCATTATGTTCATCCAAAATACGTGGTCAAGGTTATGATGGGGCTAGTAATATGCAAGGGGAAATAAATGGTCTCAAGTCTTTGATTTTACAAGATACGTCATCTGCATATTCTATTCACTGTTTTGCTCACCAATTGCAATTGACACTTGTAGGTCTTTCCAAAAAGAATTCAGATGTGGATAATATTTTTTATGTTCTTACTAATATTTTGAATACTATTGGAGCTTCATTTAAACGCAGAGATTCACTTCGACAACATCAAGAAGATAAGTTGGAAGAGTTGCTTAAATTTGGAGAAGTTCATACAGGGCAAGGTTTGAATCACGAACGTGGCCTCCAACGACCGGGTGATACTCGTTGGGGGTCTCATTTTAAAATCTTGGACAATTTCCTGATTCTTTTTTCTTCAATTGTCAATGTGCTTAAGGATATGAAACGTGATTGTCCATATCATCTTGATAGATTTGCGGTGGAAACTCTTTTGAGCAAGATTCATGAATTTGAATTTGGCTTTATGTTGCACTTGATGTTTAAGGTGTTGCTATTGACGAATGAGTTGAATAAAGTTTTACAAAAGAAAGATCAAGATATCGTTAATGCTATGGGATTGCTTGACCTTTCAAAGAAACGATTGCAAATGATGAGAGAGGATGAATGGGACTCTATGATGGATGAGGTTAGCTTATTTTGTGGTAAACATGGTATTTCAATTCCCAAATGAATGAAGGCTACTCTAATGGGAAGTCAAAGCGTAAGAGGTTCAATATTTCATATTTGCATCACTTTCGTGTGGAAGTATTTTATGCCATCATTGATTTGGCACTTCAAGAACTCAATAATCGTTTTGATGTGTTGACTAGTGACTTGCTCCTCGGTATGGCTAGTTTGAGTCCGGTTGATTCATTTGCTAATTTTCACAAGGATAGGATAATGAAACTAGTTGAGTACTATCCAAGTGAGTTTGGTGATAAAGAGCTTCGGGAACACAATTTTCAACTTGATGATTTTATTGTCTATGCTCAAAAGTGTGATAGAAAGTTTCTCAACTTGAAGGGAATCAAGGATCTTGCAAGAGTGATGATAGAGACAAAACTAGATCAAACTTGGTCACTTGTGTATCTACTTGTGAAGCTAACTTTGATTATTCATGTTGCTACCGCAAGCGTGGAAAGAGCATTCTCATCAATGAAGTACATAAAGAATGATTTGCGTAATAGGATGGATGAAGATCTTTTGAATGGTTGTTTAGTTTGCTATATAGAGCGTAGTATATTTAAAAATGTAAGTACTTATGCCATTATTGACTGTTTTCAAAATATGAAAACTCGTCGAGGACAATTGTAAGTGAATGATGTTTTTTGCTAATATATTACTATATAAAGAATGCTACTACCTACTTGCTCGTCAACTTGTTCTCACCGTAAAATTTATATAAATGAATTAATTGTCTATTTTGAAGATAATGGTGCCCCCATGTTCTTGAGATCCTGGATACGCCTCTGCCCCTCACTTCAACCCCAAGGTTGTTAATTTGAATTCACAAGAGAGCAAAAAAAGTGAAAGCTCTTAGGTAGGAATAAAAATGAATAAATTCATATGATCAATATGAGTTATAGTTAGTCTACTAAAAACAACAAACAATGAGTTCTGATGGTTTAAAATGAGTTACAAAAATAAAGTAGGTTTATTTTGAGTTTATAAGTTAGTTTATTTTGAGTTTACAAGTTATAATTTAATATGGCCTGCTAATCTAGTTAATTATCTTCAAGGGGAAAATGTTGGGCCAAAGGCCTGACTGTGAGAGCAGATTGAAGCAACAACAGCTTGGAATAATTGAGTTTGGGCCGCGAGCCCAGATAATTTTTATTATCTTTATTTTCGCTACATTATATTTATGTTTATGGTTAATAAGAACATTTGTTGCATAGATGAATATCCAAAGAAGAATTTAATGGTTTCTTTGCTCTATAGTTTTATTGCAAATTTATCTTCATTAAGTTTGAGTAAAATGACTTTGTTTTATGGTTGAGCTCATTTCTTCATTTTATTTCTTTGTTTTGCATGTACAGTTTGAGAAAATATGGACGGATTAATATTGCTGCATTTTGATGCATGCATATACGTTTTCGACACAATTGGGAAAATAGAATTAATCCTAAGCTACTCTTGAAGACCAGATATGGGCCATTTTTACAATTTTCAGATTTCACCTTTGGGCCAAAACTGCTTAACAGTTAAGATTTTTTGTCCATCACAATTCACAGATTGACACCAAATCTAGTCAATTTCGTTTGCCCAAACCCATTCTAACTAATTTCATCCGAAAAGAAACAAGACCCCAAATTGTAATTGCTTTGTAATTCTTATTTCCATTTTACATCTATCTCTCAAAGTATGTTATAGGAAAATCTTATATCTGAATTGCTTGTGCATTTTCTAATTAATAATAATGCTTTTCTCTATAAAAAAAAAAAATACCTCATCTCTTTGTTTAATGCTTCCTCTTTACCTGATTTAACGACATGAATAATGCTCAAGGTATTTGTAATTTTAACCTATTAAGTTCGGATTATAATTTGTTGATTTGATCAAAGTCTCTTATTGTTTGTATTGTTATTCTTTCAGTAGGTTAGTCCTAAAACGATGCGTTAATTTCCTTATGTGCAAATAAGTGTCATGTCTCTCAATATGAAAAAATATGAAATTTCCAAATGTACGTCCGAATCTGTTTACATTACTCATATTTTACTCCTATATAGAAATGGGACTTAAGGACGAACACAACATATAAAAATTGTACTTTGTGACTCCTATATAGAAATGGGACTTAAGGACGAACACATCATATAAAAGTTGTACTTTGTGCTGGAAATGTGATGAAATGGGACTTAAGGACGAACACAACATATAAAAGTTGTACTTTGTACTGAAAATGTGATCTTGTGAAGATCTTTTCAAAGTCAAAATTATAATTTTGGTGCATTCATTGTCAGACAGCTGTACTTTTTTGGTAAAACGTGTCTAGCTATGTGGGATCTAAGTAGCTTTCACTTTACTTTTACTTTCTATTCTCCTTAATTGTTCTGATTTCTCCTTTATTCTTTTCCTCTCTTAATTACATCCTTATAATTATTCTACATGTTGTTTTTGCAGAAATTGGCTTGTGCCGCTACGCTTGTAATAATATAATAACACAAAATTATTATTTTTTAAAATCAATAGTTTAAAATAATTACAAATATGATTAAGAAAACTCTTACAAAATAAAACTTCTAATATGATTATACAAGTATAAATAATCTAATATCTTAACTTTTTATAATAAAAGAATCTTTATTTCTAAAAAAAATTCTATCATACTATATAATTTACCCCCTCTAACAAAAGAAAATAATTAATAAAACTTACTACTGTTATAATAAAAACATCACTCCATCATAAATAAAAATAAAATTACTTTCAAATAGCTAAATAAAATATGATAATTTTTATATTATATAGAAAGGTGAAGAGGAGGACGACCAAGGGCAATTTTGTCAACCAAAAAAATATCCAAGCTTAGTTTAAGTGTACATTGTGCATAAAGTATTAAGATTTTCAAAAAAATAGGCAAAATTTATGTAATTCCCAATGTATCCACCACTAAGTCAATAATTGTGAATTGTAATGGCCACACGTCTACCAATACATTGGGAGGAGTAAAAGAAATCATTGCAAACTTACATTGCCCCATTTATTGATTTACTTTAAAAGCCTTCACATTTTTTTAAAAAAATCTTTTCTATTTTGAATGTATAATTTTTAATGAGATTTTTTCATACCAAAAATTCTAATTTGAGGGCTTGTAATCATATTTCCTTTCTTAGTGTGGTTTGGTCATGAAAAAATACTGTGTATTTTATTTAAAAAATTTATAGTTGAAGTCGTGTTTGGTTAAATTTTATGCAAAACATATTTAGAATTTAAATATATTTTTTCTAAAGGCATAATACATAAATATGTCATTTAATTTGGTTTCATCTAATATCTATGTCCTTCATTTTTATATGTCCATAGGTTTTATATGTCCATAAGTAGACACATAAACTTATATACAATTGAACAAGTTGACACTTGTGTCCTACTTGACGTCCTACGTGACAATATAATTCACGTCATATGCGACATTTTATATGGCTCCTACGTCTGGTATTTCCCGTAAGACGCGTGTGTCTATTTCTTCAACTTTATAAAATCTTAGGTACTTACTTGTGCACGCCCTAAGTTGAATGTCATAGATGTCAGACAAAGCCAAGTTAAAAGATATATTCATATGTATAATTATGTTTTCTAAAGATGATTTATATTCTCAGTTTCTAAAAGTTACTTGACTAATTTATCCGAGACATACAACCAAATTGCATTAAAAAAAAAGTAATATATCAAAATAGATAATTGTATAATGTCATAAATTAGATCTCATATAAGAACTATCCATACTATTACAAAAAAATTTCACTTTATTTAAATTTTTTGAAGTTGAACTTGTGTTACGTTATTGATTTTGCAAATAATATTTGACTATTTGAATGTGTTTTTTTTTAAATAAATAAAACTTATATGAAATATAATTCAAATGGTCATTTTTATAAGAATAAATAATTTGTCATAAAATTTAAAAAAGGAAAATATAGTTAGAGTTATGCAGATATTAGTTATGCATGATTTAGTTATGCAAGATTAAGTTATGTGAGTATTAGTTATGTAGATATTATTTAGTTATGCAGAGACTACAATACATAAATTATTAATTATTGAATATATTATTTACAAATAAATAAGCAAACAAATAGTATAATTTCTCAAATAAAATAAAGAAATAATTCTTCTCTATACTTAAGTGGGAATTCTGTTTTTTTTTTTCTTTCTCTATTTTTTTAAATGTTTAAAGCTTATAAAAATAAAATACCATAAGTATATTTCAAGTAAAGTACATAATAAAATCCTATTTTATATAATGTAAATTTCTATCAAAATGTTGCATGTATTGTTTGTACATTTTTAGTATACCAAATCTATGAGTTATACATAAATTCATATTCCAAATAAAAAAACAATACATAATAATTAAATATGTGGAATATATTTAGTAATATATGGTGATAATATATGATTAGCATATGCGTTGTCAAACTTATACATTCCGATTCATAATATTAATAAAAAATTTATATTTTGATTTCAAATGGAAACAAATAAAAAACTGTTCCTATACAAAAGAAATAAAGAGACAAAAATAGTTAGGAAAATAGAATAGTTATGTAAAGTCTTTTTCTAGAGTTTTCAATAAAAAAAAAGGTAATAGGGATAAATGTGTAATTTTTTAAATATATGTATAACTAATACCCTCATTACTTATTCCATATTTTATCATGTATAACTTATACATAGGTCCCTCATAAGTTATGTAGGATTACAAAAAATGTAACCATACACCGTATAGAATTAATACACGAATAACTTTTATACAATATTTAGAAACATAGCAACCAAACATGGTAAGTCATGCTGACTTTTCTACCTAATACATAACTTCCACCAAACATAGTACAAATACAACTTCTTATTTATGAGAAAAAAAATGCATCTTGTACGGTAACCAAATGGCCCCTTAAAGTATTAACAAGGTTTTGAATGTTTTTCAAATTTTAAATACAACTTTAAGTTATATTTGTAATTTTCATAATCAGATGCGGATTTTCAAATAAAGTGAAATAAAAAGATTATCTATTTCTTTGTGTTAATTTATTTTTCATATCTATTAAAAATAAATAATTAAAAATAATATAAAATCTTAAAAATAAGATATTATTTTATTTTATTTTTCATGTTTATACTACTCTAAATGTGAAAAGAATATCATCAAATTAAGTGTTTAATTCGAATTTATTTGTTTGACATTATGTAAAAATAACCATTGGTGCATATGATATTGTATTGTTAATTAAGACAATTTAAATAAGTTATAAGTTATGATTTGATATATATATATATTATTAATTTAAATTATCATTTACTATCATTTTTATTAGAAAATATTAATCGTAATTTTTCCTTTCAAAAAACTAATCAAATACCTCTACTATATTTAAGATTGTAATATTGGGCCCGTGAACGGGACACGGCACTACCAAGTTGTACACAAAGCATTTCAAATTGTACTATAAAATTAATTGTGGCTCATTAATTGTACACGTGTCTTTTTACACATACAACAACCCACATGAATAATTACTTTTCTAACTTTTTTTCCTCAGTTTCTCTCTCTATATATTCGTTTTTTTTTTTTTATCTACTTTCCATGTCACGACCCAAAAATGGACGTGATGGCACTCGTCTTAACCCACCAAGACAAGTCAGCCTAAAACTCAACCATTACAATAAAATGCGGAATTTTTTTATAATAAACTCAAATATATCCCCCAAAATCTGGTTGTCACGTGTACAAGCCTCTAAAGTATTACAATTGAATCAAAAGAAAAATACAATTCTCATATGACATTGTTTCTAGAGTAGAACAAGATCATAAACAGGAGTAAGAAGGATTGTTGATAAGACAAACAACTACCTCACAAATCTCCCAGAAGCCTTGGAAAAGAAGAGAATAACAAGTACCACAAAAATCCAGGCTCGTAACCTACAAAAATTTGTAGAAGCAAGGGGTGAGTACCAAACCACACGGTACTCAGCAAGTAAACCTCTAAACACGAGCTAAGGGGATAGAATACAAGTACTCCTTACACCCCAACTGAACCTTCACAACTACAATCTGTATAAAACCAGCCCAACCTAACAGTTCACAATTTACAAGCACATATCTCAACAACAACATTCTAACAATCATATATACTCAAGAACAAGCTCAATATTTATCAATTACCACATCCACAACTACAACCTGCTTAGTACTAGCCCAACATAACAATTTACAGTTTACAAAGCACATAGCTCAACACAATACTCTAACAATTTCATATCCTTAACAACAACAATAATTTCATATCCTCAACAACAACACTCTAATAATTGCATATCTTCAACAATAAGCCCAATATATCAGTCACAAGTTTCATAGAGAGGCACTCGCAAGATCAGCAACACACAAGATCAAGTTCACCAATAATAAAAAAGTGCAATGCAATGAAATGCAATGTCAAGTATAGTGATGCATGTCTGACCTAATGATACACACCCGCTGTCTCTCAGTCCGGGACCCATGGGGGACATATCTGTCCATGCATCCATCGCGGCGCGCGATACGACCCTCGATAATAGTAACCATCGCGACGCGCGATACGTCCCTCGAAATATAGTATCCGTCGCGGCGCGCGACACATCCCTCGAAATATAGTATCCATCGCGGCGCGTGATACGTCCCTCGAAATGGTACATCCTCTTTATTTTCTTTTTCTTTCTCAATGCACATAACACTTGTCACAACCATGTCTCAGAACAATGCAAATGACATGTTCACACAAATAATGAAGAGATGACCATTTTCATAACATTGTACAATTCACAACAACACAATCAGGATACAACATCAACAATGATTTAACAAGCCTTTCAAACAATCCTCAACACATCACACAAACAATTGATCACATTGCCTTTTATTATCCTTTTCTCATCATTAGAATTAATCAATGTGGACAAGTCAACCCATCACTAAGCCTCATTACCCTAAACACATATTACAAGGAAATACATGAATTCCATACACTTAACAAGGGTTTAGAAATCCACTTGCCTCAAGTAATCGAACAATCACTCCGGGACTTGAGCCTTTCCCTTTCGCTAAGCTTCCAAATCAATGCAAATCTAATCAAGTACATAATCACAATAAGATTTTGAAACTAGCAACACCCATTTTACTATAGGTTAGCCTAGACCCAAAAACTCACTCAATTTATAATCAAGTTCCTAAATCTTGATTCCAACCAATAGGTCAAATCTCATATTTCCTAAATTTCAAGTCTAAGGTTAAGTCATAATTTCTCCAAACACTACAACCCTGAGAGTTTTCATATAATATAATATACCCAATATTCAATTTCACATCTTAATATATCAAAACTTGAATCATAATGTGATAACTAGATATTAACTAGTGTCAAATATTAGTGATGCCTCAAAACAATTTGCAGATTAACATATTTCTAATGTTCAACTATAAACATTAATTCACTAAACTATTAGCTCCACAATCACGTCCAATGATTAGGCCATCATTGTCCAATGATTAGGTCTCATTGGACAATGATTAGGCATTAGAAATCAGCCATATTCTTACCCCAACTTCAATACATACGCCACTGACTTTGGTTCAATTTTCTTACTTTCTTTCACAACCAACATTGCAGTAATAATCATTAAAACACGACATAAGCCAATAGAAATGTCAAACCTATATTCGTTCATCAATTGGTATCAATATATAATAACTTGCCACTCACATTTTGTCCCCTTAAGACCCAATTCTAATAGCATACACAATTAAGTGTTCACTCTTTTTCCTTCGACCATTAAGAAGACTGTCGCACTGACGCCACATGCATGTTATTATTAGTGGGAAATATTAGTTAACTAATGGGACAATTTAGCGTAAACTCTTCCACTAGAAATTATGTATAAAACAACAATCATAAAAGCTCAGCCAAAATACTTACGTGAAGGAAGAGCACTCGCTGCTCATTGATGCCGCTTAGGGTTTCTCCCTATTCTCTTTATTTTTCTTTTCTAAAATAATTAAAAAGGTTAAATCTCACTAATTTTATTTATATACATGGGTCAAGTGATAAAGGGTACCAAGTAAATTATGGACTTGACCCATTAACCCCCAACTAAATAAATTAATTATTTAATTTATATCCATCAACTAAATAATCGTAGTTAAACAAATAGTTCAAAATTCCCAACCAACTTCACAAACTGATCAAAAGTGACTCAGGGCAACTACCGAGATGGGTAAAACAATAATTTTTGTAAAAATTTCTAAAAATGACTTTTCGGGTCATTACATTCCATTCTCCCCTTTTACTCTCTTTAGTTTATCTTTGATCTTAAATTTTTCATATATCTTTAAAGTATTTTGAATTATTAATTATTATGAATTATAATATTTTGATTTTTACATAGTTTACAAATATATAAATTTCATTTTTAAAAAATTGAAGATACCAAACGCAAATTTATGGTCAAACTTAAACTATTTAATTCTCGAGAAATAAAAAGTGTCACATAAAATGGGATAGACGAATGATAACTCTCAATTAAATTTATTTCACTTTTTATTTTCTATTTTTAACATAATTTTTCAAGTTGGATTTCTAGAAATTCTATTGTACACCCATTTAAATTTTACCTTTTTGTTTTAAACTAGAGAACTTGGCCGCACTTCGCGCGATCATTAAAAATTAAATATTTTTGATTAATTTTATATTTACTCTGTTGTTTAATCGTAATATTATTGTTTGTTTTAATAATATGAACATTGTGAAAAAAATAAAGATTGACAAATTTTACATCTATTAAATGAGGAAGAATGTAATTTTTATCAAATAAGTTAAAATATATTTACTAATAACAAATTCTTCCATTGCATGAAGTTGATCCTTTAATATATAATATATATTCCGGTGTATCATTCTCCTTAAATGTCTAAGAAATATCTCGTAATGTGAAATAACACTGTAATACTCCCTCTGTCCCTAATTATTTGTCCACTTTTAAATTGACACATTTATTAAGAAATCAATTAATGACATAGTGAGTTTATCATTTTATCCCTATTAATTATGAAGTAGATGAAAAGTTCTGCAATTTTCAAAGTAATTAGTCATTTAATTGAGGGTATAATAGGTAAAAAGAAAAAATCTTTCTTGATTTGTCAAAATGGACGAGTAATTAGGAACAACTATAAAAGGAAAAGTGAACAAGTAATTAGGGACAAAGAGAGTACTAAACAAATGCATCAGCAAATGAAATTTATATTAAAAATATATTGAATAATGACGTAGTGATACCTTAATAGAATTTCCTATCCATTTAAAAAAAAAAAAAAAACTTCACCCTTTCAATTTCGTTATATCTTCTTATTTAGTAGAAGAATCATCATTTATTATATTCTACTCCACCTTAATTTGTACCATCAAAGTTTTAACAATAAACATTAAATTTTAAATCGAAATAAAAAATCATTGAAAAATGACAGAAAAAATAATAATAGTATATGAAAATTAAAATAAGGTGCAAGAAAAGCCTTTTCACAATAATTTTTTGAAATATATTGATAACAATTAAAATGGAGTTGTTATTTTATCTTTAAAATTAAGTTTGATTGAATTGAATTAGTAGAATGAGAAAAAATATTAAACTAATAACTTTTTAATGTTATTAAATGCATTTTCTTTTTAATTGAGTAGTAGATTAAAAGTTCTGAATTAGGATATTAAAATAATATCTTACTCTCTCCTTAATTATTATGGTATTGAAAACATTTATTTTCCTTAAATGGTGATTCATTTTCCATTTACAGTTATAGCCAATTAATTTCTAATGTATTGAATGTGGTTATGGGATATTGAAATAATATCTTTATCTTTCCTTAATCATAATAAAATTATAATTTAACATTTCGTTTTTTGAAATGATAATTTTGTTTTAATTCCTAGAACATTTTGTTTACTATATTGAATGTAATTATAATAAAACATATTGTATTTAGTATGACAAAAGAACTCAAAAATTTGAGAAATTAGATAAATAGTAATCTTAGCTTCTAAGAACTGTCACATCATCATTTACATATCCAACTTTATATATATAAAAAATTAAATTTTTAACAAAAAATTTCCAATCTTTTAAAATTAAAAATATTTATTAAAAATAAAAATAAAAATCAAGACAATAATTATTTTAAAGAAAAATATAACCAAAATTGTCAGAAAAAATTGATAAAAATAAATAAGTATCTATTACTAAGAATGGTGTCACTACATTTTCCATTTTAACTTTATTGTTACATATGGATAGAAACTTTTAGAAGAAGAAATGATCCAAAAATTTAAAAATAATGATTCCTTAAATGGTGATTCCTTTTCCATTTACAACTTTTCAATTAATTTTTAATGTATTAAATATGGTTATGGATATTGGAAAAATATTTTTATCTTTCCTTAATCATAATAAATTATATTTTAACCTTTATTTTTGTGAAATGATAATTTTCTTTCATTCGTACAACATATTGATTAATATATTGAATGTAATTATAATAAAACATGTTGTATTTAGTATGACAAAAGAATTCAATTTTTTTAGAAATTAATTAAATAGTAATCCTAATTTCTAAGAAATGTCACAAATATATATATAAAAATGATATAAATTACATTAATTATGAAATGAAGATTAAGGAAAGAAGGAAAAGAAATTAATAATAATATTGATGATGATAGGAGTTAAATAAATCATTTTTTATATTTTATAAATTTTCAATATAAATTTTTCAGTCTTTTAAAATTAGAAAATGCTAAAAAAATAAAACTAAAACTAAAAATCCAGGCAACAATTATTTTAAGGAAAAAATAACAAAAAATGTCAGAAACATTGATAAGAATAAATAAGTATCTATTGCTAAGAAGGTGTCACCCCACATTTTCTATTTTACCTTTATTATTACATATAGATAGAAACTTTAAGATGAAGAATGATCCAAAAATTTTAAAAATGACAAATCAATTATGTAAAAATACATTTGTAATTCTTATAAAGTTATAATAACTAATTTCTTCAAATAAATAATTAAAAGAAAGAAAAAAAAGTTATTAAGAAAATAAGATAAATAACACTAATTATGAGATTACTAACATTGATGAGGAAAGGAACTAAATATGATCATCTTTTTAAATTCTTTTTAAGAAAATATATATAAACTTTAATTAAAGATAAATAAGAAAAAAAAACTTTAATTAAAGATACAAAAAATCAAGACAAAATAAAAGAAGAAAGAAATTAAAAGAATAATGAGGTTGAAAGAAATAATATCTAATTTTCTCTCTTTTCAAATCACAAAATAAATTTTTGCTTGTTCTCCTCCTAATTTGATACGAATTTCATAAAGAGAATGATTTTTTCTCCAAATAATTTTTCTTACCCTTTGAAACACTAATCAGCCTTCTTATAAATTTCTCAACCACATGTAGGAGGAATAAACATTTTTTTAAAAAGTCTTTTATTTTTGAAGAGAAACCTTTGTTACATGATCTCTTTCTTTACATCAATGTCTTCACAAGAATCATGAGATATTATCTCTTTCTCTTTTGTTAAAAAAGTCACATGACCTAGAAATTTGATGGACATCTTAGCGACAGAAGTTGAAACCATATAATCATCATCATCGTCAGAAGAAGAAGAGCCAAAGTGAAGAAATTTGTTCTTATTTGTTACAAATGCTCAACTATTTTTTTTATTTTATAGGCTAAATAATTATAAACAATTATGAAAAATGAATAGTTTTTATCTTTTCATCTTCCATTTCCATTTACTTAAATCTATATTAGTGTAATAGATGTTATAAAGGGCATAATTAATTGGGTATGACATAAATACTTTCAGTTTTTTTTAAAATACAAATAAAAAATACAAAACAAAGATAAAATGTCAAAAAAAAGGAGAAAAAGATGAATAGAAATGTTGGCCATAGAGAGGTGTCACATCAGATTGTCTATATTCACCTTTATATATATATATATATATATATATATATATATAGGTTCATGCCCTTAGATGTTATTTTATTACTTTAGCTGGCATCGACATTTTTGTAAATCTGATATCTACTTTGGAACGTTTTATAATGTGGCATAGGCTGACAATTGAGATCATAAATTTAAAAATAATAAAATTTAATTTATTATAATACTAATATTAATATCATAATTAAAATTTATAAAAAAAATCCTTTAAAAAAATTTAGTTGGCTCTCCAAATTCAATCGGTATTACAATAATTAAAACATAGAAATTAACATAGATTGGACTCGTGCTGACATTTATGTTTTCATTTAAAAAAAAATTTCTTTAATACTTTATATAAATAATTTTTTTTATGTAAAAAGTATTATAAATCATAATAATTAATAGCTTAAAATATTTGAAAACATATAAAAACTTTTTGTTAACTTTCAAAATTTCATTTATACCACATAAATTGGGAGAAATATAGATATATAGATATTTTAAGTTGCTAATTATTGTGAGTTATAGTACGTTTTATGTAATTTTCATATATATTACTCGCTTTGTCCTAATTTATGTGATACAAATGAAATTTGAAAAGTCAATGAATTTTTTATAAGTTTTTTTTATATTAACTTGTTAATTATTGTGATTTATAATATATTTACGTAAAATATACTCTAAATAAAAATAATTAGCAACTTAAAATATATAAAAACATACTAAAAAATTGATTAACTTCAAATTTCATATGTACCACATAAATTGAAACAGAAACAATAACATATATTGGGCCTCGTGCTGGCACGGGGTCCCATATCTAGTATATTACTCTTATTTAGAAGTGGGAGTAGGAAGGACGAACAAGGGCAAATAGGTAATTCTAATGTTAACTTTGGGGTAATTCCAAGAAGCATACAAATAAGGGTATTTCTGTAATTCAAGGCATAAATTGATTTTTCTTTTATCAAACCACGTGTTGTCAGCTTTCTGTTGTCAGCTTTCTTCCCAATATTCAACTCATTCCCACCTTCTCATTTCATTCTACGCTATTCTTTATGAAGTTATCTAATAAAGCTCTTGAAATTGTACAAAAACTACTATCAAAGTTCTTAATTTATTGGGTGTTTTGTTTATTTACCGGAAATTAATAAATCTGCCCTTTCCGATTGTTGAAATTTTCCCCAAAAACAGAGAAAGACCAAATACAGTTAAGGTAACAATCTTTTTGAACTTAAATTTAAACAGCTTATTGCTTTGTTTGTGTTATTAAATCTACACGGTATGTCTGATTATTGCTTTGTTTCAACTTTTCCTTGGGTGCATGTTTGATTGTGTGTTGTTTTCTCTTATTTCTCTTTCATCGTTTCTTTGTTTTACCCATTTCATTGTGATGGGATTGAGATAGCACCTCTTCATTTTCTTCTTATTTAGAATATTTTGGCCCATAAAGATTTATAATGATTGTTGAAATTTCCCAAAAACATAGAAAGAGCAAATACAGTTCAGGTAACAATCTTTTTGAACTTAAATTTGAACAGCAAGTAGGTATTGTACACTAAGTTATGTGAATGGTACTATAAATGTCTACATATTTCATTGGTTATTGATAACTTTATCTTTTGTGGATCTTTTTGTTTAACACGTGTATATGTTTCTTTAACCTAGCAAAACGACGCGTATGCCTAAGCAACTCAAAGTTCATTCTCCCCTGCAATCTCTCTTCTTCCAGGTGAGCTTCCATTTTTCTCTTTCACTTTGCTTTTTTGCTCTCATTGTTTTTCTTTGCTTTCTCATCATCTTCTTCCAAGAGTTTTAATTACACTTTGTCCTATTTTGTTGATTGTTTTGATATTGCTTCCAATGTTTGCTGCTTTAATTTGTTCGTATGTGATTGTAGGTATGTTGCATGGACAAAATTTCTATGTTGAATCCACTTCTTCTTCGTCTCCTATGCACAAGACTGTAGACCCATCTCAATTTTGCATTGATGGGTCCTATTATATAAAAAAATCCAGGTATAGTGTCTTCACATTCAAAGGCTTCAGATTTTGAATTTTGTGTTATTTGATGAATGATCAAATTCAGTTACATATTTGCTCTTTGCTGTTTAGAGTTTCTTCTGCAATCATTTGTACCTCACCTCAGATTGTACCTCAATTTTTCTCCATCTTCGCATCAGACTGTTCTATTATTTCTGGTGAGTTTCTTTTTGATTTTTTTCATCTTTTGTGTTTGTGTTAAATTGAGTAATATTGCACACGTAGAGTTATTTCTCTCTATTTCTTGCTCTCATCCTTTGTAGGTCATGTGAATATAGTTCATTGTGGTATGAACTGAACTTTAGTCTATGAAATAAGTGTATCTATCTTTCATTGTGGTATGAACTGAACTTTAGTCTCTGAAATAAGTATATCCATCTTCGTTTGTTTCAATACTGTGTTTTAGTTGTTGTTTTCCGTTTGGGTATATGTATGTGTTCATTAATAAAAAGTTATAATTTCTTTTCGATTGTTCTTTTTCAAAACCACAAGAAGCTATTTTCATTTATCCCAAAAAATCGAATAACATAGTGCTTTTGGAATGTCAAATTCAAGTTGAAAACACTATATAGGTATTTCTTCTTCTATTTGCTTAAAGGTTAGTGGGTAAAGTAACCAGATACTTGTGTTGGTGCATTGTCGAGGTTAGTAAGGTGGCATAGAGTTACGAGATACTTGTGCTGGTGCATTTTCGAGGTTAGTGTAAGGTGGCTTGGACACTGGTGATTGGATAGCACTTTGAGATATTCTGTCATATCTTCTAACTCCCCAGGCATTCAGATTTCTCCTAAGTACTATTATATGAGTTATTTCTTCTGTTCTGAGCTATAGTGTTATCCCTGCGACCTTGCCTATTGAAGAATGAGATGATGATCATACCAATTAGGTGTCTAGCAACTGGATATATAGGAGGGGCATTATTAAACTTTGAAGTTGACCAGTTTTATGCTAAAATAGTTGAACAGAAATCCCATTTATATACTTTGATAAACAATAACTTTCCTTCTAAAATCTAGGAAACAATAACTACTCCAATTGATCAACCGTATTTATATTCGATATGTCTAGTGGGGAAAATGGTTGCTGACATTAGGAGAAAGATGTAGACTGTTACCTTCTCAAAAAAAAAGCATTAGGAGAAAGATGTGATGAAGTTGTTGAGGGGAGAAGGAGTTGTCGAACTCATAATTCGTACGTTAAATTTGTGCACTACCTATTCGGTATCGGAGGAGATATTGTTGTTTCATCCAAGTTACCAAAGGTTAATGGAAACTACCAATAGAGTTTGTCACCGACTTCGTCTTTTCAACTCTACAAGGTTAAACACATTTAACATGGAATTACAATATGTTCATCGACCCATTCATATTATTTGATACTTTTTCGTTTTCAATATGTTCTTAAAAAGAAATATTTTATATATAACAATAGTATAAGTTTGAAATTTTTCATTCAATTTTATTTTTTAGTACTTGAGTCGTGGGGTCATTTGGAAACAACCTCTCTACCTCCCTGAGGTAGGGTAAGGTCTGCGTACACTCTAGCTCGAACTCTTTTTGCTAGAACATTACACACTTTAAGTGGTACAAGGTTAATCCTTGGATCCCCATAAGCTTTAAAACTAATTTTGGAGTGTCTCCTGCAATATAAGAATGTTGCACTTAATTATATTCATGAAAAAACACCCTCCTATTACTTATTTCAATTAATATATTTGTGCGCATTTACTGTTTGCTCAACCAATTTAACTGCTTCTACAAATATCACATAAGGTTTGGTGTCCATTTTAAGTTTTGATTAGAGGAAGTATCAATTGAAAATGTAATGTTCTGACTTCTTTATAAGGTCATCAGATGCTTCTGGCTTGTGGTTACTGTTGTTGGAATACCACATTGATGCATGTATGTTTAATATCAATATTTTAAACAGAGGCTAGATTAGATTGTTATTGTTGAAGCTGCAGTTATTTTTTAATTTGTAAGTAGATTGATTTCAGATATAGTTGGTTGCTACAGAACTGTGTATCAAAAAATGTACATGTCAAGGTGTTGTTTAAATATTGAACAACCAATTAACATTTACAGTTCTACCTTTCACTCATAAATCAAGTAGTATAAGTTGTTGAACTGAACAACCATTTTGCTGATATAGGTTTATTCAGCTACCAGATATAAGGGATGTTAAGATCACAAATTTTACTTTGAGGTAGTATTTAATGCTTTTTTCTTTGAACTTTGAATTGGTG
The DNA here is from genome assembly GCF_900185275.1 of Solanum verrucosum. Classification (NCBI taxonomy): domain Eukaryota; kingdom Viridiplantae; phylum Streptophyta; class Magnoliopsida; order Solanales; family Solanaceae; genus Solanum; species Solanum verrucosum. The sequence goes on along the minus strand of NW_026020129.1, from coordinate 274,672 downwards.
AACAAAAAAATGTTACTTTTCTAGAATGTATGTACTATGTCGTATTAGTGTGTCTGTATGAAAATAACTGAAATTCACTTTAGTTTACTCTTTAGTTCTGGTTTTACTTTCTAGAGGGGGTCTAGGCAATCCTTTTGAAGCTTGAAAAAGATCCCATTATTACCCTTCAATAGCTTTTGGCTATTCGATGGTAAGGTTAATGATTTGATTTCATCCTTCTAATTTCTTATCTATTGGCGCTTTCTATTAAACCAGATTATTGGCTTTATTTGAATTTTTTTTCAATGGTTTACTTCTTCATCCATGGATTCTATGATTCTTTTTTGTTAGTATGTCTGGGGAAAATAAGATACTAACTATTGTTGTTGTAACAAAGCTTTTGATACTAGAGGCATAAGACAAGTACTAAAGAGAAAGAAAAGAAGGGAGATAACATATGAAACTTACCTTTGAGGGGAAGAGTCAATGGCCTTGCGTCACTACTTGAGTTTTGTCAGTTCCTTGAAGTGGATGTAGACAAAAGAAACTTCTGTTGGCTAAGCATTGTTTTCAATCCTTAGAGTTCGTAAGCCTTAGCGACCACTAATTTTTCCTTTGAACTCTGACTTTTTTGTTTATCGGTTTGGTTAAAGCCTAAAGGTACTAGAGCAAAAACTGTTCTTGCAAAGGCCGTAGTACATCATACCACCATGACCTTCATAATGTTTATTGGCTCAGAATTTGTTCAGAAATACTTGGGGCGAGGTATGCTTGAAGTGTTATTTTTATGCATTAATATACTCTAGATCACCAGTGTAAATGTTTGTATAATCTATTTTAGTAACATGATATCAATCAGAGTTTTCAGTTTAAAGTGTTTGTATCTCATAAAAAGAGCTAAGAATAGCATTTAATTTCTTCACCTATGGCTTTCCAATTTCATAGGTAATAGTAATCTTGACTGGGAGCAAGAATAAGGCAATTAACTAATGTACTATCTCCTTCGAAATTGTATCACCTAACTGTGCTTTATGAGGATTCACTAGATGATCATCTAGCATACGATTTTGGTTTATTTATTTCTTGAAATTAAACATTACAGATTTAGAAACCACACTAAAGATGATACTTTACCCAATTTCTGAATTTTAAAAAGATCAAGAACATAACAACTACATTAGAGTTTTGTGTTCCGAGGACATAATCCTGCAAGTGTAGGGACACATGTACCCTTCACTTTTAATGAGTTGGCTTCAACAAATCTATTCAATATGTAACAAAGTAAGGGACAACTTGAAGTATGATTAGCAAAAGAGCATGTTCAAAATTGGCAACTCAGTATATCCTATATAATAAGTGTTCTGGCATGACAATCACAACTCAATATGCATTTCTAAAGTTTTACGGTTCTCGCCGACGAAAAAGAACAGTAAAATAGTTAAGCACTTGTGCAATTATTGTGGTATATAAATGATTTATGATGATATAATAGCTTCAGAAGTACATTTGAAAAAGTTAGAGTTACAGTTCTTTTACGGTTCTCGCTGACGAAAAAGAACAGTAAATAGTTAAGCACTTGTGCAGTTATTGTGGTGTGTAAATGGTTTATGATGATATAATAGTTCAGAAGTACGTTTGAAAAAGTCAGAGTTACAATTTTCTTTTAAATTAATTTGTAGCTAGGTTGGCGGGAAGTTCTTTAAGTTATGGCAAATAGTCTATTATTCAGTAATTTACTTATTTGAATCCAAAATATGGTGAGAGTCTTGATGACTGCAGGTAATGGAGCTTTCTAGAAATAACTTAATCTTATTTTCGAATCAAATGCCTAATAGTAACAAGTACTTTATAAATGTCTTGTAGTATCTGACTACGAGAGAATTTTGTATTATTTTTGTATTCTAGCAAAGAAGTTGAACCTTCCTTGAGTTTATAAAATATATTCTTCCCTGAGTTCATAAAAGTGCTTTCTTTATCAAAATGTACATTCTAAGTTTCGTATGACATTATAGCACTGCTATAGTCATTAAGTCGAGGTCTATACTAAGTTATAAAAGGACCATTCATTTTCCTCTCCTCAACCATTAAACTGGCAGGAAAGTGGATTATGTAGACAAAGATTCTGAGAGGCATTTTTGAGGTCATGATTATAATGATGACGAGGACGAGAACGACAAAGGACAGGTAATAATAGTACTGCAAATTTCGCTTACTTTCCCTGGAATACATTCATTTTGATGCATTTTCCTCATGCCTGCACAGTTGTACCAGCTTTGATACAATAATAAGTATCAATGAATTAATAAATGTGTGCAAAATAAACATAGTAACTTAATACTTTTGCAACATTTTAAGTAAGGCATATTAAATACGAAATGAAGTAGTGGCTAGCATGCTAAGATAAGATCAATATATTATCCATGAAAGATAGGGGATATTTCATCACATTAATTATTGAGTTTAACTACAATCAAAATGATCAGGTGGTACAGAAATTCCTTGGTCATTTTTGAGTAAAATCTGAAGGTCGGATGTGTTGTTGGATCTTAATATCGATATGATTTGTGGATCGGTATTTTCTCCAAATCCAATCAATTTTTTGGCATTTGAATATCAGGACATGGAGGATAGTAATTGAGCTTGAAAATAGATTCACTCTTAAAGTGTTAACATAATCATGTTCAAATGAAGTGTCTTGTGTTGCCCTGTGACAAGGCCCATGTCCTGGCCAATCAACCTTTATCTCTCACGATATGAGCTCACATTGTGAGGGAGGTTTGAGAAAGATATCATGTTTTAGTTCTTCTCAATTAACTTATCAGGCCATCAAAATCATTCAATTAGTTCTAAACTCTTTTCCACATTCATATTGATTTCTACACAAACATAATTCATATAAAGGTTATTCTCCTCATATTTATCGTCATGTCAATATGTATTTAAGCCTTGAAAGCATATGGATTACTCAGAAACTTAATGAGATTTGAAACGTTAGTAACTTCAATAGAAATTGTTGAGATTAATGATCTTTTCTACTATTGATCTATCTTATTAGAGACTATACGTGACAATTTTGAGGAAGAACAAAGTGTTTATTTTACCCTTCCTCTTTTCTTGATTTGTTGCGTTTTTCAGTAGGAAACTCTTTATGTTGATCTCATGGTCCTTTATCTTAGAAATGAGGTACTAAGTGCTTTAGGTTAGTCTGATCAAAGAATAGTTATTAACTTACTCTATAGTAGCCACAGATTCTTCTTTTAGAGTCTTCTTGAGAAAGTATTCAAGTATGATGAGAAGGGCCTTAGAAAGGAAAGATGGACAACCAGTTTAAAGTCCACACTTAATTGTCTTCACGTTAATTCATCTTAATTTTGTGATCTTATTGTAGAGTACATTTTTTGTTTAATGGAGCTTATCAATTTTCTCTCCGTCTTATTAATATTATTTTAAAGAGTAAAATGTGGATACTAAACAAGAGAGTAATTAAGCTATATCTCCAGGTATTTGGTTTTTTAAAAATGGTAGTGGTTTCTTTTCTTATCAGAAAGTATTAGCACATCTGGAACTTGAAGTTGGAGGCAGATTTGAAAGAGCAGAACATCTTCAACATTAAACTATTGGAGTAGATTGAAGTTACTAACTCTAGCAAGAACATGTATAGTAGATTGTAGTTACTAACTCTAGCAAGAACATGTATAGTAGATTGTAGAAATTGCTACGTAAGATGCTACATGTGCCTTAAAAGGAAGCTGAAGTCATCACTTGGTGAAGGGACTGAATATGTGTCAAATATAGCGAGTGCATGTACCAACATTATTTAGATTCAAATGGGCGATGCCTAAAAGTCTTATAGAAATTTATCATAAACTGAATGAACGAGAAAGTATAGAACACCTTAGAGATGTATGAGATACAATTTCATCCTGCATTTTCTTGATAGTTTGAAATGAAAGAAACATGATGTTTCAAAACTGAAGAAAATTCAGTCCAAAAACTAGAACACAAATATTTGTGATTGCTTGAAATGTATGCAAAGGTGTTGATGAGAACATGCTTGCAGCTATATTAATATCCATGTTTAGTGTTGTAGATTACTCCCTCGATGTGTCTTGTAAGTAATTTATAATTACTAAAACATCGTATTTAACGATTAATTTTTTTTCTTTAGAATAGATTTAAAAATCAAGCCATCAATCTAAGATGCAACTATTAAATGTGTATCCTACTCAAAACTAATGAAACATGATTAGAGTGTGTATTCATCGTATTGAGATGTAAATCTTTATATGTGCTGAGATACAATCCATCAGTCTATACTTCAAAGTCCAGACCTATCGTACAATGTCTTTGTGTGTAATGCTTCTTGAATTGAGATGATTGTTTCTTATTGGCACAAAAGTTATCAAGTACTTATAATTTTATTTAGGTCACTGGTATACACCTCAAAATAATTGTAGCAAATAAAAAAGATGTCTTAAAATTTAATTTGTTGGGCGTTGGGCCCGTGCTAAGCACGGGCATGCCTATCTAGTAGTAGAATTTAGAAATGAGACTTGGGTTGGACGAACACGGCAGCAGATAGCAGTACCAAATGTTACATGAGATGTACTATCCACAATTTAACTTTTTTAAGCTTTTGCCTTCTCACACACAAACACGTGTATTCCACTTAAAGTACAATGTTTTGTTTCTTTTTGGACACCAAATGTTATATGAGATGTACTATCTACAATTTCACTTTTCTAAGCTTTTGCCTTCTCTCACACACAAACACGTGTATTCCACTTAAAGTACAATGTTTTGTTTCTTTTTGGACATTTGCCTGCCTTTTCAATCTCTCTTTCCAAGTCTCTTTCTTCAGTATATTTCCTCCTCTTACCTACATTTTCTCTCTTCTTTATTTATTAACCTGTTGGCAAATTACAAACTACAAAAGTTTTGAGATTCAGCCAATTCTTTGGTAAGAATCAATTGGATTTTTCTGATCTTGCTTTATTATAATTTGTACTAATTTAAAAGATTTTATATTTGTTACTTTCTAATGTTTTGAATATAATTGCTTGTTACAATTCAGTACATTAAATAATTTTACTTGATCTACACATGCATTGAAATTTAAAAATGGATTGTGCATCAATGGTGTTTGATGTTATGTCTGAGTCATTTTATATGAAGTATTTGATTATTATTTTTGGTTTTTTTTTCCCTTGTAGCAGGCAAAACTCTTCGTCATTTGGGCTTTCCAGTACTATTAACAAGCTTATGTTCTTGCTCTCAAGTTTTAGGGGTGTTTCACTGTTTCTGTTCTTGTTGCCCATGTTTTCAACCAATAGGTATATATTTTTGGATTAATTTTGTTCGTACCTTCTTCTTTTTTTCTTCATCGTTTCCCCCTTTTCGGACGTCTTCATTGATATTGTGGGAAGTTTGTTCTTAGATTTGCAAAACTTTCTTACAGGGGGTGCGTTTTTGCCTTGATTCGTTTGGTATATGTGTTCTTTAATGTTCTCTTTGCTATTCTAAATTAACACCTTATCTATGTCCCATATTATACTTGGCAGGTAAAAAAGAAAGCCTTATCCCAAAATAAGAATACACACAAGAATGTCAAACCTTGTGAATATATTATTTACAACCTCACATGTTTTACTTCTTCTGGTATTCCATTCTCTGAATCAAATAATTCTTTGGAAGATCAGAATTTTCTTCAGATTTGCTCCCTCTGCTACGCTTTTCTCTGCAAAATTGATGCAATTTTTCGCTCCAAATTGGTTCTCCTTTCGCGTTGGTAAGAGAGGTTTTCGTCTTTCTCTGGGTTAGGTTTTTCCTTTTTCTTCAACAGTTTATTTTTCCTGGCCTCTTACGTTTGAAATTTGTAAAATTTTCCATTTATAAGGAGATTCAAGGTTGTCAAATGGCTATTCAAAGTTATTGCATGGCACTGTTTCACTAAATGTTGCTCATATGTTGGTCGGAAAATTCTGAAACTTGGTGCTGGCCCTAGCATTGCTGAGAAATAGTTGCTTCTATACTCATAAGTTCGTACTTTATAGAGTTGCTACGTATTAACCTCCCAATATCATGTTGGAGCAGAGATTGGACTTGTAGTTATACGCATTACTTTAATGCATTTATATTAGTGACAGTAATAGTGTTATGTTATGTCATAAAGTAAATGCTTATGCTATATCAATTCATACTTTTATAACATGCAAAAACTGATTCCTGGCTATAATCGGTATCCTTAGGACATAGGAACTACGATTGTGCTCCTTACCCCTCTATTATGCAGTTGAAAGTTCAAAATTACTATAAAATTTAATTTCAGTTGAAATATATGTCAACTTGCTTCCGATAACTCTGGACGAGTTAGAATTCATAAAATAAATAAGTTAATAATGACGATTTGAGATACCAAATTAGAAAATTGAAATATTGTCTGAAAATTACAAAACAAATTCATTATTGAATTCCCACCATTTATTACATACTGTTGTTTAGTTTGTTTTACCCTCAACTGTTTTGACGGACGAGGGAATAGGATGAAACACATAAAACAACCATATGAATGGTAGAATTATATGAATGTCAGCTTTCTCACATAACAATTTCTTCGGAGCACAAAGACTGCTTATATATTGAAACAAAGTTTCTTTTTTGCACCTGATGTGTATTAAGTTTTCTTGCTTCACGTTATTTTTATTTATTTTACTATTTATGGATATGAATAAGTTGACTTTCTACCTGCATATCGTAAAGTAATGAAACTACTAATAATAGTTATTGTTCAACAAATGTTCAACAGAACATTGAGTGTATTGCCATTGTGTACACTCATTTACTATTGTCTGCATTTTTTTGTGTCAATTCTATGTATTCTTTCTAGATTACATTAAGTTATAAATTCATTTAACAAATCATGAACTACTCGAAACAGGAATGGAAGAAAATAGAGATAATGTGTCGTCCAAGAAAGAACTTCTGACAGAAATTTGTGTCGCCGTACTAGATATGCACAGATGTCACCAGAGAGAAAGGAATTATTTTTATCCCAGCTAAGAGAAAAAAGGGCTAAATCGAAAAGACAAAAACTACTTCATCAATCAAATAGTACTGGCGCTCTTACAATCATCACTTCTTTGTTATCTCCTCAACAAGGTGAGCTAACCATATTCTTATCTTCTTTCTGTGAAATGTGTCTTCTGAATATCTATAGCTATAGTTAGACGCTTCAGCTCACCTACTCTTACTACAGTTATTTTCCTCATTTTGTAGTTGAAGCTTCCGAAGCTACAAACCTACCTGTTACTTCAACTAAAAGAGAACGTATAGTTAATTGCTTATCTACCTTCGAAGTATGTCAGTTCAAAAATAGTATTTCAACTATTTTGACTATATTGATTTTTAATAATTGACTAGCTATCTTTAAATATTGTTATTCTTCATACTAGGATCAACATCGACTACATCTCATACAGCAAGTAAATTACGTTCAAGATGTACTGCAAATAGAGGTATGCTTCTTTCTACCAAAGTAATAAAAAAACATGTATTGTCGTGCCTTTTTATAACAAATTATTGCTTTTTACCATGCACAGGTAGAAATAAGTTAGAAGTCAATCTACAAAATGATAATTTATTGCCAAAAGATTACTTACTTTTAAAGAAAGTTCCAAATTGCAAATTTTGTGCAGGAAAAAGGTTTCAATATGAATCACCAGGTTTTTGTTGTGATAATGGATCAATTAGACTAATTTCTCATAACATGCCTACTGAGTTGCGAAATTTGTTCTTGGGTGACTCTAAAGAATCTCAACATTTTCGCACTTACAGTAGAGCCTACAATAACATGTTTGCATTCACTTCAGTTGGAGTACATTATGATAGACAATTAGCAAAGAGAAATCATGGAATCTATACATTTGAAGTCCAAGGACAAATGTATCACTTCTTTGATGATTTGATACCCTCAGCAGGAAAAGGAAAAAATTTACAGTTATATTTCTATGATAACGAAAATGAGCTAACAAATCGAATGACGTTATCAGATAATCTTAATGAGCCGATTGTTACAAAGCTCATAGATATACTAAAAGTTAATCCTTATTCTACTTTTCTAAAATCGTTAACAGTTGTTCCAAATTTATCTAAATTTTATATTGCTCTAAACTCAAGTTCCAATTTAGACCAAAGAACACATAACTTACAAACTGCATCCGAAGTTGGGGCAATTTGGATTGAAGATCAATTAAATTATAAAATTCCCATACCACATATTCGAATTTACAATCATAGTAACAGAAGTCAATTGGTAAATTACTATTATGGATGTTATGACCCATTGCAATATCCACTGTTGTTTCCTTATGGTCAAAATGGTTGGCATTGTGGTATTAAAAAAATAAAAAAGACATACAGTTATTCCAAAACACAAATTTATTGTGAATATGAGCAGCTACCAAGTATAATGAATATGACTTCTATTGATGGACTCCTTCACATCGAATCTACAGTTTTATCAAAAGGATTGAGAAAAAGAGAGACTGTTTCTTGTCGTGAATATTATTGTTATAAAATTCAAATAAGAGATCAAGAACCAAATGAAACTTTACATTCTGGAAGGGTATTTCAATAATACATAGTTGACCAATATATAAAACTTGAGACGCAAAGATTAGATTTTGTTTCATTTAATCAAGATCTATAGCCTTTCAAGGAATTATTGATTTATTGAGGCAAGGACAAAGAGATGCTTCTAATACTGGGAAACAAAAATTCCTTCCTGGTAGTTTCATAGGAAGCCCAAGAGATATGCGTTGAAGATATATGGATGTCATTGCTTTGGTACAACATTTTGGAAAACCAGACATATTTTTGACGATGACTTGTAATCCTTCTTGGCCTGAAATACAAGAACATTTACAGCCAATGGAAGAAGTTCAAAACAGACCTGATTTAGTTAGTAGAGTATTCAGAGCAAAAGTAGAACTTAAAACAGATATTCAAAAAAACAACATATTTGGAAAGGTTGCAGCTTTTATGTATACAATTGAGTTTCAAAAACGGGGTCTTCCACATGCCCATTTTCTGATTATACTTATGGATGGATATAAATTGCTAACACCACAAGCATATGATAAAATTGTATGTGTTGAATTACCTGATCCCCATATTGATCATCATCTATACAAACTTGTGACCAAGCACATGATCCATGGTCCTTGTGGCTATTTAAATCCTTCAAATTCTTGCATGCAAAAAGAAGGAAAATGTAAGTTTAAATATCCAAAAGAACTTACTGAACAAACAACCAAAGGAAAGAATTTGTATCCTCTTTACAAAAGACCAAAACTGATCACACCAATCAAAGTTAGAGGACACAACATTGATAATTCTTGGATTGTTCCGTACAATCCATTTTTTACTGAAGAAATTCGGTTGTCATATTAACGTTGAAATATGTTCTGACATTAAGGTTATCAAATACATTTACAAATATATTTGCAAAGAACATGACAAAATTGCATTTTCTGTACATAATAATGATACTAATGTAGAAATAGATGAAATCAAATAATACCAATCTGCTATATGGGTTTCTCCACCAGAGGCTGCATGGCGTCTGTTTGCTTTTTCAACAAGTGAAATGACTCCAAGTGTTTGCTAGTTGCAATTGCATCTTGATAGACAACAATTTGTTTCTTTCAAAAATAACCAAACTGTCGATCAAATAATAAACAATCAAATGATAAGGAAAACAATGTTAACAAAATTTTTTCTTATGAACAAAATCAATAACGATGCTATAAATCATAATTTACTATATAAAGAGTTTCCCAGACACTTTGTATGGTCATCATCATACAAAATGTGGTCGCGTCGAAAACAACGCCTTACTATTGAACATATTGTCACATGTCATCCAATCGAAGGAGAAAGATATTACTTTAGGTTGCTTCTAATGAACGTAAGAGGACCAAAATCATACGAAGATCTTCGTACAATGGATGGAAGATGTTACACTACATTTAGAGAAGCTACAGAAAAAAGAGGCTTATTACATTCTGATAACAACTTAATTGAGTGTATGTCTGAAGCTGTAAGCTATCAAATGCCTTATAGTTTAAGAAGACTATTTGCAACATTATTAGTTTATTGTAATCCTGGTAACCCAAAATATCCTTGGAAAAAATATGAAGACTCTATGTCGGAAGATTTTAAAACAATTTCAAATGTTACAAAAAATGATATCCAGCAGTTATTTTTAAATCATATCAATGAAGTTCTACTTTCAATGGGACGTAACATAAATGAATTCAAAGATATATTTGGAAATGTTAGCTCTTCTAGAACAACAATGAGGCCAAAGAAATATATTTCGAAAGAAATATAATAGTGTCTGAAGAAGATATACTTCTACAAAGCAACTTAAATGTTCAACAAAAAATGGCATATAACATAATTCTTGAAAGAGTATATTCCAATAAATCAGGAGCTTTTTTCATTGATGATCCTGGTGGAACTGGAAAAACATTTCTTTATCGAGCTTTGTTGGCTGCTGTAAGAACAAAAGGATGCATAGCTATGGCAACTGCAAGTTCTGGTGTGGCAGCTTCAATACTTCCAGGAGGACGAACAACTCATTCGCGTATCAAAATTCCTATTGACATTGATGAGAATTTCACTTGCAATATTAGTAAACAGAGTTCATTAGCGACTCTAATTCAAGATTCAAAGTTAATTGTTTGGGATAAGGTCTCAATGGCAAAAAAAAACACGATTGAAGCTCTTGATACACTTTTAAAAGATCTTATGCATACAAAAACACTCTTTGGTGGAAAAGTAGTAGTTTTTGGGGGAGACTTTAGACAAACACTTCCAGTTGTTCGTAATGGAAAAAAAGAAGACTTTATTTGTCAAAGTTTATTATACTCTCATATTTGGAATCATCTCGAAAAATTGTGCTTATCTGAAAACATGCGTGCAAAGTAAGATCCAGCATTTTGTGCATATTTAATGAGAATTGGAAATGGACAAGAAAAAACTAACAATTGCAACAAAATTGAAATTCCCAATAATTTTATCATTCCTTTTACACATAAAATAGAATCTTTGAATCTTTTGTTTAATGTAACTTATTCTGATTTGCGTACATTCTATTCTAATCCATCTTTTATAACTTCCCGCATTATTTTGATGATAAAAAATGATTTTGTTGATGAAATAAATGACATGCTTATACATCGATTTCCTGATGATGCTACAGTGTATACAACTATTGATGAAACAATCGAACCAAATGATCAATGTCAATTTGAAGATTTTCTGCATACCTTACATCCTGCAAACTTACCACCTTATAGATTAACTTTGAAAAAAAATTGTCCAGTTATATTATTAAGAAACTTAAATCCTACTGAAGGTTTATGCAATGGTACACGATTGATATGTCATGATTTTAAATAACATGTTATCAGTGCTACTATTTCCAATGGTGATTTTAAAAATAAACATGTTTTTATTTCAAAAATACCATTACTAGCATCACAAGATGAGAAGCTACCAGTTCCGTTCAAAAGAACACAATTTCCAATAAGGTTATGTTCTACTATGACTATAAACAAAGCTCAAGGTCAAACATTAGATTTTGTTGGAATATATTTGCGTGAACCAGTTTTTTCACATGGACAACTTTATGTTGCTTTATCTCGAGCAAAATGTTCAGAGAATGTAAAAATATTAATACGTCCACCTACAACAAAGGACACAGATGATCATTGTACATATAACGTAGTTTATGACGAAATCATTCGAAAAGCATTCTCATGATACTTTTAAAAGCAACAAATGTAACAAGTAAGCACCCTCATGCTACACATTATGAAATTTCGGATTCTTTTACTTCAGTTGTTTTTAAAGCTAACTAAGAGTTAGCTCGCAATCATATCAGTTCAACATTTTAAGCTTAAATTTTCGCATTTCAATTCAGATTGTTCCTAGCCAATTAGTTCAATTTCAAATGTTTAATTTTCACTAACCTACATGCTAACATTGTAGGAACAACTTATTCTATCAAGGGTAACTATTTATATAGTTCTAGCTAAAGGAAATGACAAAGATGACCTACCTCTTAATGCTTCAAACCTTTTTATTTGAGATGATACAAGTGCAAATAAATGATAATGAGGTAAACAAATTTCCAGTCATAATGTTATGCCAATTAATGCTCTTAACTTTGTTGACTGTACTTTTAGTGAATTTGTCTTGCTTATCTTCTCTCTTTGTTTGTTATTTAACTTCTCAGATTACCGTACTCACTTCTGTTTGCTAGAATAACTTCTATTTCGCATTTTTATTGATACAATAACTTCTATTTGACTGCTTTTGAGGTTGAATTATTGTTGTATTTTGCCTTTTTTGCTGTTTCTTTTTGTGCAGACGCACGTATTCGTATGCAATCCATTCTAAGAAAGATGTCAATTACTCATCAATTAAGGGTCATGATAACAATCCTATATAAGTTGGAGGCTCAAATCCTCAAACTTTATGGGCTCAAATCTTCAAACTTTATCAAAGATATGTTTCAAATGTATGCCATTTCATCCCATTGGTTCTTCTGTTAAACTCATTTACTATTGTGTAACATTTTGTAGCCTAATTTATAGGTTAATGTAAGCTATTTCAAATAGGAATGGACGAAAATAAAGATATTGTCATTGTTCAAGAAAGAATTGTTGACATAAGGAAAACCATGTTAACTGAATTTTTCCTTATGAACAAAATCAATAACGATGCTATAAATCTCAATTTACTATATAAAGAGTTTTCCCAACACTTTGTATAGTGATCATCATACAAAATGTGGTCGCGTCGAAAACAACGCCTTACTATCGGACGTATTGTCACATGTCATCCAACAGAAGGAGAAAGATATTATCTTACATTACTTCTAATGAACGTAAGAGGACCAAAACCATACGAACATCTTCGTACAATGGATGGAAGATGCTACACTACATTTAGGGAAGCTGCAGAAAAAAAAGGTTTATTACATTCTGATAACAACTTAATTGACTGTATGTCTGAAGCTGTAAGCTATCAAATGCCTTATAGTCTCATATGTCAGGATTATAATGAGATAAAAGCACATTTTTTTCTCAGGTTGTCTAAAAGCAAAAACCACTTGCTGCTTTATAACTTTCAACACGAAAGAGGAACAAAAAATAGTCTATGGTGAATGAGGTTAGTTAGCAAACACAAACCTGTTCTTATTCTTCCTATTGATAAATGTCTATTATAGTGTACAACATCATAACAAAGCAGAATAAAAGAAATGTAGTATGTTATTCATTTTATGCTATTCTTACATCTACAGATTGAAAAATAATTGTGTTGCTTCTATCTTATTCTACTTTTCATTTGAAGGAACACTAATAATATGAGTTAGAAGGAGATAATCTACATGGATATAATAGACAACCGATTCAGTTCAATTCTGAAGTTAGCTATGTCTAACATTTGATGATAACTTATAAAAGGTCTATATAACTTATAAAATCATTGTCCACTATTTGTTCGGCAAAAATGTTCATGGTTCTTTTCTCCAAAAAAAAAGGGTCATAGTTTTGCTGCTCTATTTTCAAACAAATATTTCTCTCCTTAATTAAAGGTTGGAGTAGTACTTTGGCTAAATTGTTACACCATAAATTTCATTTGTCATTATTAGCAATGTCAGCTAAATACACTTCTATAAAGTATGATATCTGATGCGGTGATCTTTCATCGACTGGTACTTTATTTACTCTATTATGGCAGAAGAAGCAAAAGAGAAGACCAAGACAAAGCAAATTTTGTTGCGTCGGCCATATTTTTGGAGATATAAAAGGCTGAATGGCCATGTTTTATAGGAAAACTGCCTGAACACTGGAATGAGACAGGTTAGCACTTTCACCATTTTTCTGATACAATCTGTTGAGGCTAACAGTGAAACAGTGTTGCTACAATAACTTATGTTTGGCATGTTTATTGTTACCTCGAACCATTGCTGCATTTTTGGCCCTCTGGTGCATTTTGTGATGTATTCTGAGCCCCGGGTTGTTGTATTTTCTCTTTTACTGCTGCTGAATTTTGGACTAAGCTATTTACTATACTTTAGGCAAAATTTCAGCCAATAACATGTAAAGCTGAGGATTGGGTTAGAGCATGATTTAGTCACAATTAAAGGTACTTAATATATATATATATATATGCACCATAAATATTCTATATCAATACTATCACATAGAAGTAAATAATGTACCTCTCAAATTCATAAATGAAAGATAAATATGCTGTAAAATAACACAAGTGAAAAAGCAAAAAAACAAATAAGTAGTATCATATACTCCATCCGTTTCACAAAGAATGATTTAGTTTGACTTTCCACAGAATTTAAGAAACTAAATAAAACTTTTGAATAGCTGTAGCTATAGTTAGACGCTTCAACTAACCTACTCTTACTACAGTTATTATCTCCATTTTATACTTGAAGCTTCCCAACTACCAAACTAGCAGTTCCTGCCATTCTCACTTCATATGTTTTATGCTATATTTCTTCTTAGTTATATGGACTCTTCAGTTTTCATGCCCTACCTATGTCAGATTTACCAAAAATACATTGCTTTTCACCGCATCATTTCATTATGAGTTGTACTTGCAGTCTAGCAAATGCAGACTATGAGAATATTTATGGCCGCCCCACCCGCAATAACCTTTTTGGAAATTTATCCTCAAGATACAATGTTATTAGCATAGGAATGGATGACTCCTCCATCCACATATATAATCCCTTAGTTGCTGAGGTTGAGCTATTGAAACATTTATTTTATTCTGTAATTTTTCAAATATTACTAATTCAGTATTTACTTTAAATTCGTTCACATAAAGTATGATTCCTTTCTGTAGGTAAATACAAAGCTCAAAAGACATCAGAAAAGAATAACTGCCCTTGCCTTTTAAATTCTGTCAATGTGGTTATATCTACAGGACCAGATTCTCAGGTAAATTAGTTTGATATAGATGTATTTCGACAAATACCTTACTTAAAAGAAAAATATAACTTTTTTATTTAGAACAAAATTCTCGACTATTTGTTGTCGTATGCGATTCATATGAAAGGAATTGAGGCTCACTGCATTAGCATATGAAGTGCCTGACATGTTTGAGCAAGCTTTTGGAAGCAAATGCTCTGTGAGAATAGCACTAGCATTGCACAGTTCTCTTCCATTTTCGAGCAGTTCACTTGACAGGTTAGCACTTTCGTCATTTTTCTGCTACAATCTATTGAGGCTAATAGTGAAACAACCTTGCTACCGTAACTTCTCTTTCGCATGTTTATCGTTACCTCAAATCACTACTGCATTTTTGGCCCTGTGCTGCTCCATTTTGAATTTTGGACTAAGACTGCACTTTAAAGTATACCATATCGTCAAAAATGTTCCTATTACAAATGTGGTACTTTAGGCAAAAGTTCAGGCTTAAGGACTGCTGCCAGGCAGTTTCAGGATATTGTTCAATAGCATATATATATTTACGTCTGTCTATGTGAGATTTAGAATAATGTTAGGATTTTTATTCTATTTGTTAATAGCTTAACTTCATCATCTACAGTACTGTATAGCCATTAATCCTCATGGTTTTGTAATTTCATTATTATAGAACAACCTGACTATTTTTGTAGCTTGCTTCTATGTGTTCTCTTTGTGAATAGCTTAACGTGCTCCTTTAGGATAATGCAGTGCCATCACTCTCTATAATTTTGATATTACATTATTTTATAGCGCAAATGAGTTTGTATTTGAAGGTTTTTTATCTGTATTATCTTTCTACATAGCTTAAAGTGATCTTCTACGACATTGTACGTAGTGTTATGGCTGTCTGTGATTTTAAAATGTCATTATTTTAGATCAATATGAGCTTTTTTGTAGCTTTTTTATCTGTAATATATTTCACACAAAATCTCACTGTCATCCACAAACATAAATGAAAGAGCTACCAAATTTATATAACAGCTATATATATATATTACCTTACCCATATTTATAAAAGTATATGTGTCTTCTTAAAAATTTATGGATTTTTGGTACCCAATGAAATTCTGCCAAAGAAGAGACAAAATCATTGCATTTGGTAGTCAAATTTAAATAAGATTTGGTCTTATTCAACTTTGACTACTAAATGTAATGATTTTGTCTCTTTTTTGGCACAATTTTATTGGCTACCAAAAACCTATTAATTTTTAAGAAAACACATGTACTTTTATTGTCCTTTCTAAAAAATAAAATAAAGGCAAGGTAATCTATATTTATTACTCATAGAGCACAAATTTAATTGGATTCCATTGAAACCAAAAAATTTTGCTCCCTTTCTCAGGTTTTTTTTTCCTTTTTCATGTTGTTCCTCTTCCCATTTTCAATTTTTCTTGCAGATTTTACTTCTCACCAAAGGGGAAAATGAAAATAGGACAAAATTAGAGTTCATATTTTCACTTTAAATTATAATTCCTATTTTATTACTCAACAGACAAATTTGGGGGTATTTATTATATTTTCTAATGTTTCAGTAACTTAGGGATAATTATATTCTTGCATCTTCAGAATTTGATTCCAAATATTCATATTGAGTTCTCATTACATTTGACTTTTAGTATGTGCAGGCCAATTATGTTGTTGCATGTTCCTAATTTAATCACCCATGTTCATGCAAAGACAAAAAACAAAGGACTTTAACTCAATAATCATGCTATCTTGCAGATACTACTGTTTGGTTAAATATATTTCGTACAAACATGGTACTAAGACTGAACATCGACCGAATAGAATTATCAACAAGAGATTGGATTTGCAAAGTTCAAATTGTTAATCGGACGCCCGCGAGAAAGTCTTGACAAGAAATGTAGATTTCAAAATTTGATTTTGGAAGATGAAGAGGTCAGCTCATTATTATATTTTATCTTATGAATATATTCTTCCTTTTGTTCTTACCTCATCTGAACATTTATCCTACATTTCACTCTTAATAAGTAATTACATTTAATGTCAACTTACTTAATCTCAGTTTTCTATAACTCTTACTTTCAGGAATGCCAGATTAAAGCAGTTATGTATATCGATGAAATTGAGCAATATGCAGATAAGCTTAACCTCATGAATACCTACCTCATCTCTATCGCAAAAGTCAAAGTTTCGCCAACTTCATACGGCAAGCCAATACATAAATTTTACTGGATTCTTGACAAAGAAACAGTAATTGAACATATCGAACCATGTAATCAACTTGAAAAACCACTCCCACCACCAACCAAGCTGAATATCACAACTTTTGACCGCATTCCTCATATGATGGTTGATTTTGCTGCTGAAATTGGTATATCCATCCTAATAACTATTATTAGGCAAAAATATACATGTTTACTGATACATACTTACAACTTTTCATTATGTATTATATAAGCAGATATACTGGCAATCGTTCTTTCTTGTGGTCCTCAAAAATACGCTAGTCGCAGTCATCATAGGTGTCGATAAATTACCCTTTGTGACAATCAGTAAGTATAACATTTCACCTTCTATTTTCCCATTTTCTGAAAATATTTTGAATAAGTAAACACTTTTTTCGTCTGTTTGAACGGTTCATCATTTATCGTATGGGCATTACCATCATTTATTTTGAATAGCTTCTCTCCTCACATTCTCAGGAAAAATCAGTTTCTCCTCACTCTATGGGAGGATTTCGGAGAAATAGAAGGAAATGAAATTGAAGCTAAAATGGCAACAAAGGCAGATCTAACTGTAATCCTCGGAAGGAGTATATGAATCTCTACTTATCAAGGTACATATGCACTGCACTTTTTACCAACATAATTTTAGATAATAACAAAACATTATAGAAGCTATGTATTATACAGGGCTCTCACTGCAGAGTAGGTTTAATTCCACAGTACGTGTGGTTCCTAATTACCCACAAGCAGTAGAACTCATGAAATGGTACTCACCTTTCATCATTATTCTCTAGCTTTATTTTGCATGTAAAGAACCTACTAAACATATTATATGTTGTAACAATAGGGCAAAAAGAAAACAAAACAATGTTGTTGAGTCATGCATCAGAGAAAACCTCAACAAGCTCATCTGCCGCCTCCATGATAGTCACTCCTGCCAGCCAACAACTTATCTCTATTGCAGAAATGTTATCAACAGCTTCTGTAAGTCATACTTGAAGCTCATCATTTCAGAGTATGCTTATTACTTTTGCCATTGCCTAGCTTTGGCTAAATAATAAAAACAACTTATATTTATTTCACACATATTATGTATATGATATTTTTCGATAGATGTGACTCTTCTATGTTGAGGCAGAAATGGCCATATCAGATGAATTCCAAGAGTTTTATGTACTTGAATGCTCAGGATGCAGACAGAAGAAACACACAAAGGTTAGAAAACATTTTGGCTGTCCAAGATGCAATTGAAAAACAACATTAGTGCCTCGGTAAAATACTTTTGACTTGTAAATTATACTTTGTACAAAATATAGGGTATACTATACACAAATTTTAAACTTGCCATGATTTCAGGTGTATCTTTCAAATTGATCTTACTGAAGGTACTGCTATAACCACAACATCTATCTCTGCTGAATTGGGACAAAAATTACTCTCCATGACAACATAAGACATATTTGACATAACATGTGCTAAGGTGATCTGTCATTCCCACTGGCAACTTGTACACATGTATTCTCACAATACCATATATCTTGAGCATAAACAGTTTAGCATATATCCTTTGTTCTAAAGTGTTTGTTGTAACTCTTTACATTTACAGAGGCAATCATTGCCTATTAATCATGTCCATGAGATGTTGTCAAACAAACTATTTCACATTGAGCTAAGGAAGTCATCTTGGGGAAGCTCAAACAACACGCACACAACTGTCTGTTCTTTCCTACATGGAAAAGGAACATACTCCGCAGAGCTATACTGATAGGAATTCTAAAAAGATAAGGCCTTTGGAAACAAGTGAAGTGGACGTGACAACAACAACTACTACAACTGCTTCTTCAAATGCAATGCTGAAATTTAAACCACCCACACCAACCAAAAAGGTGTAAAAGGTCAGTATACGTCTGACTTTCACACTCAAAGTTCTACTAAAAAATATTAACACGCTTTTAAAAAGTAAAGCTACAATCATTGAGGTATTGGAAGAATATCGTTCATAATATGATCAGTAAGTTCTGCATGTCTTTTGAATGCAGGAATTATACTACTGCAACAATTTACAACCCACTACATTTTACTTCCTTCAAAGTTATCATTCATTTGGGATTTCAAATTTTCAATTTTTTTTAACTGTATTCAATTTTGAAGATTCGGAGTTGGATTACTAATGTAATTAAGTATGGAGAATGAAGAAACCCAGCTCACTGACTTGGAAAACAAGAACACAATAGGCAACAACCCAATAACAACCTCATCACGTACCTTAACCAACCACAGACAAAGCTACATAGACATCACAACAGTCAGCTTAACTCAATTACCAACTTACTTTAAGCAGTCCAATTTGTGTTAAAAGTAAGAGGTTTGGAAAACTATTTGTGAAGTCCTGACAATTAGGCACAAGTTTGTACTCTAATTTTTTACTCCATGCTATTTCTACTCCTTGCAACAGCTCAACTCACATCCAATCGAACTGCCTTTCAAAACTAAAAAAGAGACTTGGGCTTTTGACATTTTATTATGAGCAATGTTGATGACATTCATATAAATCACAGTCAAAGAAATCCTTATGTTTGGTGTGTGTTTGTGATACCATAAAACTGTAGCCTCCCTTTGCTCTTTGGTTAATGTTTGTGATTTCACACTACAATGGAAGCCTATTTACATGTTTTTCTGGATAACTTGCACTGCATGCATTCTTGTACATTTCTCTTATTCTACTTTGTTATGATGTCGTACACTATAATACACATTTATCAATAGGAAGAATAGGAACGAGGTTTGTGTTTGCTAGCTAACCTCATTCACCATAGACTATTAGGCCAATCACAAAGAGATTCAAGAGGGAATCTATCACTTTTATCATGATTCCATGACTTTCTTTCTATTTGATCCCTATATTTAAATTGCTTTGCTATGTGTTGCCATATTTTCAGTTTCTGACAGACTTTAAACTGTCTAATTACAGGACCTCCCTCACTCCATTTTGTGACTTTTGCTTATAATAGGGACAATAGAATGAATGACTCTCCCTATGCTATGGTTTTTTGAATGAAGAAGATTAGCTACAGAGAAGCAAACTGCAGCGTCCTCTAAATATGATAAACAATGACATGCTAATCTTATATACCAAAACTGAAACATCTACTATATTATTTTGGTTGTATTACATTAGTTAGTATTTGCAAATCGTTCAAATTGACATCATACTGATGTCTATTGTACATATTCTGAATATTTCTAATAGTACATAATATAATATATGATATTATCCATCTTCTACAAACGCCATCACCCTTGATTCATTAATATTAATATTTTTACAAGCATAATATTTTGACTATTGGGCCCGTGCTTGCCACGGGCCTCCCCCCTCTAGTATGTTTATAAGATAAGGTATGCTATTAAGAATTAATCTTCCTTATTCCAATAAAATGGGCCAAGGAGGCCAAACCATTTTTTTTCCCTAAAATGGGCCAAGGAGGCCAAACAATTTTTTTTCCGAGTCAGCCTCGTTTGAAGATGAGAAAAAGGAAAGCTGATATACAGATCTCGGAAGTAATATAAGTGTAAAAGAAATTTGTATATAATCAATATACAGCCAATGTATACATTGGTATACAAGGCAAAAATGGGTCAAAGACTCAATGATTCAGCAGTAGCCTGAAAAGGCTAATTTGGGTCCAAGTTTTTCTTTAGTCTACATACTCTAAATATTATTATGCTATTTGATTTGTTTAAATCTAACTCTAATTTTGTTTAGTTTGGTTAAATTCCCTAAAGGATGAACTAAAGTTGCTTTGTGTCGATTTACTTCATCTTTAATGATTTTTGTTTAATCAAATACTTTAAACTAAATTATTCACTCATTTTCAAGATTGTTCAAAGCTAAAATGACTCAAATGCTTTTCTTTACTTAAAATTATTTTTCAAAGTTAGTCAATATTTTTAGTCAAACTGTCGAATGATCGCATGTTAGCGAATACTCTAAAATTTTAAATGTTTATATGTTAAAGTCCTTATATATTAAGTTTTCTTAATTTTTTTAAAAAAATTAAATGACGATTTTTCTAAGCAGTTTAAAAAAAATTATTTTATACTTAAAGAGTATTTCAAAAGTGATTTTCAAAAGCATCTCCGATTCATGTTGACGACCTTGATCAAAAAGAAAGAGACATTGCTATAATAAAAGTAGGCAGCTCAATTAAAAGTGGACAGAGAGTACTAATTAACTTTTGTCCAGAAAGATATGTTAATTAGTTTAGTTTAATTATAATTTATATTTTGAGTTAATTATATTATTTTGTTAAGATTAAGAAGTCGATTAATTAGTATTAATTCATTTTATTTAAATTTTAGTCGAGTTAAATTCAATTTGATTAAGTTTTTAATCTCAAAAATTAATTGGGCTGTTTGGTAAATTACAATTCTAACCATTTCTTACCTCATCCTATATCATTTTTAAGACCCAAAATCAGCCCCTTTTTCCAATTTTCAGTCAACATTACATACAAATACAAAACAAGCCCAAACCCAACAACAATTCTTTCAGCCCAATCTTTACACCACCGATACAATACGTCCATCGACAATTCCAAATACGCCAGCGACACAGACAACCCCGACCTCTTCCTCATGAGGTCGACAATTTGTACAGTCCTCTCCGTTGGGAATTTGGTTTGATTCTAAACAGCGAATTTTTACATTTGGAATTCAAATTCTTTCGATTTTTCCATCCCTATAAATTGCCCTTTACTGATTCTTTTTAGGCGGATTTCTTGACCATATACATAGATATTTTACACATATTTTAACCATGGCTCCTTTTCACTCAATCCCTAAATTTCGAAAATTTAGAGGATACAGCCGAAATAAAGATCTGTTCGTTGCTTCTCGAATCGAACTCACTGGTGGTGGAAGTTTCTGGTTTAGCTCGTTTGTCTCGGGAAAATGTTCAAATTCTTGTATATTCTGGATGTATTGATTAATTCAATTTTTACTTTTATAAGTTTGATTCCGTTTTTTAAGTATGTGAATCTCTATTTGATTAGTTTTGTCTCTATTTTGTTAGTTGATTGCCATTTATTTTTAAATTTTATAGGGTTGGTATTTTGATGCTTGTTCTTAAAGGTTGTTGGTTCTAGCCAATAATACTTACTGACCATTCAATATGAAATTGTTGTGACATTTTTTTTTCTGTAAATGGTTGCTTAGATTCAGTGACTATTCCTTTGTTTTGCATCAATTTGGCTTATTCTTGCAATCTAATTAGAATTTAAGTTGTGCTCATTACTTAATATTCAAGCTTTCATTTCTTTGTTTAACATTACTTATGTTTTGTTACTACTTAGGAGCCAAATGTGTTGAATTATTAGCAATCTGACAAGCTATTAGTGTTCATCGTGAGTAGTGGTTACATTTTCAAGAATAGTAGCTTAAACTTTACTAACTTTTACTACTTGAGCATGATAATAGTCACTGAACATTTGTTGATTCATATTTTTTCCCTTTGGATTTTTACTGATAGTTGGCTTGCCCTTTAAGTGACCGTAATTAGGAAAACTTAGACATGATCATTAACTTATGCACTATGCATTTTTTTTCCTTCTTATTTTGAATATCTAGGTGTTGATTCTTTGCATGAAATTAATTCTTATTGCGACTTAGCATTTCAAATCATCAGGATATTTCCTTTATTTAGCTTCAAGTGAAAAGGTTGTTATGTGATTTTTATTGTTTTTGATACATGTGATCATGGATGAGTCCAATGAACTCCCTCACCTCCCTTTGCATTTCAAACCCTACAATTCTCCGAGTCAACCTCATCAATTGGATCGTGAAGTACGTGTATGTCTATTCTATTTTCTTTTAGGGACGTGACATTTAAAATGAAAGCACTTCTTAGTTACATTTAATATACAATACAATTTATTTACATTTAAAATGAAAGCTTACATTTAAAAATCAAATCTCAAATTTAATAATATCTGATACATGAAAATCAAACTAATATAAAATGTACAACTAATAATCTATCCTAAATACCTAAACTATAATAGTCCTGACAACACAAAGGACACTCAGTAGCACCAGTCAACATCCATGTATAGATGCACTCGTGATGATACATGTGCCCCACATGGGGGAACTCGTATGGTAAAAATGCTCTAAACATATACTACAATCTCCCCTTATATCCTCAGACGATAACATCAGGGAAAATCCCTGATAATATCATCCGGGTCTACTGGATGTCTATCCTCTATAGGAGCCTCCTGGGTCTCCACAACTATAGGAGGTGTAGTCAGTGGCGAATTTATGTGTAAAAATTGGGTCACTCGAACCCGTGGTCATCCGACTAAACTCGATATATTACTTGTATAATTATTAAAGAACATATTAAATAAACACTTGTGAACCCGTTCTTAAAGTTGCTGGATGGTTCACTGGTTTGACAGCCAGGTTTTAACACCAAGGTCCTGAGTTCAATCTCAGCCAACCACAATTCACTTCAATTTTTGTAGTAACTAATAACACTAGTTTTTTCAAAAAAAAAAAAACGAAATTCTAAAGCAATGGTGCACCCGTTTTCTTGAAATCCTGGATTCGCCTCTGGGTGTAGTTATAACTACAGGAGGTGTAGCTACAACTACAGGAGCATCTTGTATCTCACGATCAGGAGCTCTCGACATTTGTGGTCGACAAAAATCAAAATAACAAAAGCAAATGACTATGACTATCAAGACAAATAAAACTATAAAAAGACCGATCAATAAGGCGAAGCCCCACGCCGGGACTTTTGGTGCTGCCCAACTAACTGTAGCACGAACTTGAGCCATCGCCTGATGTGCAAAGGACAGAATGAACCATATCTGCTTGCATGCCAAATAATACTATATTACTAAATGTGAAAGTTTTTGAAAGATTATACAAAATAAAGAAATATTGTTGAATAATGAAGTATTTTATCATTTCTTTCTCTTGTTATATATATCAAGTTAATTAGTATGTAATTTATCTTTAAAATATGCTAATTTCTCTCTAGTGGAACCCGAAGGATATGACAATTGGATTCAATTAGTTTGTTTTCATGTTTTATTGCAAAAGAACTGGGGCATGGTAATCTCCCTAGCCTCAACATTGCTAAAATGTGTTGTGCATGTATTGATCGTGGTGATAAGCATCGTGTTCTTATCATCACAACACAATTTTATTATATCATTCTTCAAATTGAACAACCCCGATAAGGTTGTTGTCGTTAATTTCTTGTTGATCAAGTGACTTAGTTCTTTGATAAAGATTAAGGATTTTCTTATGGCTTGGAGAAAAAGGAGTTTGAGATTTGAATCATCAGAAACATCATCGTCTAAGAAGTTTGACATAGCGCGTATGAAGTTAGATCATCTTCACCCTTTGTCAAAATGAACTCGGATGGGACCTGTGTTGGAAACTGGAGTGGCGGGGATGGATTTGTGAAACTGATTCACTTCCCCTCCAAATTGTATCCAAAATATTTGGTCCACTCCTTGGAGGATTAGAGAAACAGTTGAAAAAATTAGCAAGATAGTCTGTAGATATAATATTCAGACTGATCATTGTTTCAGAGAAGCCAACAAAGTGGCTGATAAACTAGTCTCGATGAGTCATTCCATTAACAATGTCAAACACAATTTTCTTCCCTTGGAGCTAAAAGAAATAAATCGAGATTGATTTATTTTGATCCTCCTTGAGGAAAATAACTTCTGATTTGATTTCTCCTGAAACGAATCCCTTGCTTTGATAAGAAATATCCGAGTAAACAACATTTGAGCTAAGGCAATATTCAATTTATGAAGGTTAGCTTTGCGTTCATTGAGTATGTTTCTGCCCTAAAGAAATATAATGTTTGCTCTGATAAGAGTATTACATATACCATCTTCTTTTCAACATCCCCTTTTATGCAACTACGAGTATTTCTTTCGGTTCACTACTATCTTTTCCTACAACTCACGGCTGGCCTTGAACTGACCAAAAATCTTTCTATTTGAATGGAATTCCACAATTTCATAAGATTCGGTCTCGATCGATTATACTTTTGGTTAATCAGGTAGGTGTCGATAGCAGCAGAACCTTTGCTTTGGTCCATACCACGAAACAAGCAGAAATCTAAGGCTTTCTTTGCTCTGAGGTCCAATGATCCTCTTTTCAATTTCTTATTTATTCTCTCGTGCGATTAACTCTCAAGCCATAGCAGAACAAGTAAATAAGGAATGACTGAACGAAGTCGCTAAAGGCAGACATCCATCCTTCCATTTAATCAAAGGCATCCTAGCCGAAGTAATTCAATTCACTCGAAAGGAGAAGAATGTCAACCAAAACCCAACTCTAGCTCTAGAGGGCTCTATAGAGCAGGAGAATGCTCAGGTCCGTCTTCGTGTTATTCCTCATTTAGTACTTAAAACGTGAGGTGAGCTGATAATTCTACTCTTGGAGTGACTCAACATAATGATCCCGGTCCTGTAGAAGAACTTAATTCATACAGTGAAAGAAACCTAGGATAGTAGACTGATTTAAGTAGCTCGGTTGGGCATGCGAGTGAAACCCAATCCCCTAATGCCTATCAAATAAGAGTCCTACCGAGGATCTGGTGTCTAAGGTGTGTCTAGGATTACTCCGAACAATAAGTAGGAGTGCTCTTCCTTTCATGTATTCTGCCTTACAGTATATAGACTTTACCTTACTAATCTTTTATTTTCTCTCGGGATTTAGTTTGAGTTGTTGTCTCAGTAGTTGCATTCTCTCTAGTCCCTTTGAAAGAGGGAAGGGCCTAAGCCTGTTTAGTTTCATCTCCTTGAGTTTCAATTGGAAAGCTTGGGTTGGAGTCCTAGGGTAAGTCCCAAAGTCCTAAGTTCTTCCTTTTAATC
This sequence comes from Solanum verrucosum, assembly GCF_900185275.1. Lineage (NCBI taxonomy): Eukaryota > Viridiplantae > Streptophyta > Magnoliopsida > Solanales > Solanaceae > Solanum > Solanum verrucosum. The sequence goes on along the minus strand of NW_026020129.1, from coordinate 248,530 downwards.
CAAGTCGAGGTAATAGTTTTTTATGGTAGGGCTAATGAGATTTCTTTTGCTTAAGACTAGACGTATAAATAGGTTTCTGGATCTCGAGATTAGTTTCATTTCTATGGCTAGGAATAAAAAAAACTAGGAATAACTTATTCTAGATTAATATTTAAAAAGTAGGTTCTAGGGCAAGTGAATTTGAAAACATTCTCTTTTAAAAGGAGTTTAGAAAAGCCAATCCAGTTTTTCCCTTCCAGCTAGTGGATAAGAGTGCCCTTACATATAGTTCCAAACCAATTCCTGTTTAAGTTGGAGTTTCCTATGTTTAAAGAGTTTCCATAACCAGGCCTAAGTGTGAACCTATCCAATTTTAGTGCCATATGAGTCAAGAGCTAGAGCAATAAAGTAAGAATTTTAGGAAAGTGGATTGTCTTCTCGGGGCATCGGTGCTATTTCGCATAAGCCCTTTTTAAGTAAGGTGATGGTGCTCTTTATTTGCTACTTTCCCTCCTGGAAAGTGACTTAAAGAAAAGAAGTGAAGTGAGCTCCCCCCAAGCTATCCGACCTTATCTTTAAGAAAGATTTTGAATTTTGAATTCGAACTCTTTCAATTTCTACCCGTTTTGCTATTGTTGATGATGCTTTCTTTTCAAAATAAGGATAGGATCTCGAAGCTAACTAATGTGAAGGTTGTTTGTTGTTTTATCTATTGTTTGTTGATGTAGCAGTTGGTTTTCTCCATTTTCGAATCCTAAGATTGTTTTACTATCCCAACATGCCGTGTTTGAATCGAGTTTGTCTCTTTTTGTTTAGATTTTAGTCGAAAATGCTTACCATTTGCAATTGAGCTTTCTTTAAAGTGTGAACTTCATAGAATGTTAAAGAATGTGGCATGTGATCTTTATCATTGTTGACCTTGCTACCATAGGATCTGTCCTAGTTATCTTTTAAATAGCTTTTACCCATTAAAGTTTTGTATTTAGATTAATATCAGTAGGGGTGGATAGAATTTTCAGATATGGGGTGTAATTTAGAATTTTTTATATTCTTTTATTATTTATTGTCTTCTCCGGCTAGAGCTTGCCGAAGCTCCGCCGTACTACCACTCAAAAACCCCTTGTTCCCCTCTTCTTTTCTCCCCACTGCCAGTTTTTCCTTTCATCCATCTCCCTCGACAGTCCGAACCAACCAACCACCAATCAAAGCCCATTTTCCACCCAAACCAGTGAACAAACAGACCCATTACTCCTCTCGTTTTCGGCCAGCAAACACCACACAACCTCTCCTATTTGCCATCTCCGATCAGTCCACAAACTAACTCCATTAAAAACCACCAAAAAACAGCCACCGCCAACGACCCTTTTATTCGTGAAATGCCAGCCAAGCAACCTCCACCCTATCACAACAGTCACTACGACAAAACAATTCCAACAATCCACAAGAAACCCACAAACAACAGCTCCAAACAACCCCAACCCTTTCCGGCCTTTTTCCACCGCAACAAACGAGAGCTCGCTGAAGCAGCCCCCACTTCGGCGAGCACCCACGTAGCGAGACCAGCAGCAACCAAGAGCTCTCGAAGTCTAGTGAAACCCGCAATACCCCGACGAGCCTCTCCCTTCCAGATCTAGTCGGATAAGTGACAGTCCGGTAACTCATATTCTAACTATTTTGTGCTCATTTCATATTAACGGTTTATTTCTATGTTTAAACTGGTCAATAAAAAAAAAATATATGTCGATTTTCGAGGCCTTCCTATTTTAAAAGACGGAAATTTAGTTTAAATTTATATATTTTGTATGTTAAAATTGGCCAATGAAAAAATTACTGTTGATTTACAAGGCCTTTCATGTATTTAAAACGAGTCTTATTTTTTTAATTATTATTCTTTTATTTTTTACTAACACTTTTATTAAATATGTTTACAGGTACTCCAGAATCGCTTTCCAAAAGAAGCTATACAAATGAAGTTCATTTTTTTATTCATTATTGTGTGTATGTTAACGATAGGCAAATATTAGGTTGTTTTTCATATTATCTTTTATTTTATTATTTGTGTATATTACATGTTTATTTTACTTGTCTATTATTTTATTTCCTCAATTTGAAAAAATAAATTCAATTGAAACCTACAATTGTGAATTTCGTAAGTATCACCTTTCCTTCAAAATCACTGAAATTTCTTACCTAGAATCTATTGATTTTGTAGATATTCGCTATAGATAAAAATACAGCATGACTTCATTTGGGGTACTACCGATAATTGAAAAAAAATGCATTACATTGGTTTGGGAGTTGGGACACTATCACCTCCCCTATCAGTCTTGGTGGGCTTGGGCTTCATAAGGCGGCCGATAAGAACACAACCCAACTTACTTGTTTGACTTGGAGGATCCTCTCTCACCCTCACTCCATTTGGGCAAAATTCTTTGCTGACAAATATAAGCCTCATACCTCCAAATCTTCCCATTCGTTCGTTTGGAAAAATATCCTTAAGGGAAATAGAATTTGCTCCTAAGGTTTAGCTTGGAAGCTTGGTACGGGGAAATTCATTAACCTTTGGACTTCTCGATGGATCCCAAATCCTCCCCCCCCCCCTCTCCGATCCCTCGTTCATGGCCCTCTCCCCTTTCAAGAAAGTAACCTCATGGTTGCCGACCTCTGGAATGGACATGCTTGGAACTGGAGTAGTCTCACTTTTACTTTCGACAATGACATCATCGCTTTGGCTTGCTTAATCTCCCCAGCAAGCGACCCCTCAAACCTTGATATTTCTTACTGGCCCCTTAATTTGAATGACCTCTTTACTACCAATTCTACTTACCATTTTAAAAAACGTAAATTTAGTTTAAGTTTTTTATATTTTGTATGTTAAAATTGGTCGATGAGGAAATTATCGTTGATTTTCAAGGCCTTCCATGTATATAAAATGAGTCTTATTTTTTAGTTATTATTCTTTTATTTATTACTAACACTTTTACTAAGTGTGTTTACAGGCCCAAAGAAGCTATACGAATGAAGTTCAATTTTCTTATTCATTATTGTGTGTATTGTTAACGATAGGCAAACATTAGGTTGTTTCTCGTATTAGGTTTTACTTGATTATTTGTTTATATTACATGTTTATTTTACTTGTCTATTGTTTTATCTCCTCCTCAATTTGAAAAAAAAAAATGAATTCAGTCGGAAGCCACAATTGTGGATTTCAAAGAATGCATAACACCTTCCCTTTGGAATCACTTGAACTTCTTACCTAGAATTTATTGGTTTTGTAGAGATTCTTTTTAGTTGATTAATTAATAGGTTTTCTAGTTTTCCTAAAATTAGGTGACGACTCATTTAAATTATTTTTCCCTTTTTTAAAATTGCAATATTCTTTAAATTGATTTTTTTTTAGTCACCACGACGTTGCGCCTTTTTAAAGGATGTCAACAGTAGTATCCCAACCACAAGCACATGAACTTGCTATACCAATAGTTCTCTGCCCGCAACCCTAGCTCCCACTTCGAATGACAGAATGATTCAAAAGGGGCATGCGTACGGCTTTGACTAAACGACTAATTAAGGCTAACGAAATAACATAACTGGAAGCAGACGTAATCGAAAGAAAGCTTGGGCAGAATGAAAGGGGCATGCGACGATGGAAGACTTAGGAAAAGAGAAGAAAAGAACTAATGACATCATCCCAAGTCGATTGCTTCTCTTGAGATAATAGTGAGGAAGGAAAATGCTTTTGTCTATCGATGTAGTTTCAAGTCTTCAATGTCCCTCGAAGATTGACAAGAATTTATAGTAATAGAGTAGTAGAATGGGATTGACGATGAGTGCATGTAATAAGTTTTAAAATGAAAGGGAGTGGGGATGTTACAACAATAATTACAAAAAGAGTAGGGAACTTACCAGTGCATATGCAAAAATCATCGTGCCTACTTCCTGGATATTTGTACTAATTAACCTGCCATTTAATTTTTTACAAAATAATAAAGTCAATATTTTTAATGTAGTAGAGCTAAGAAAACATGCTGGTAGTGGTGGAGCCGGGATTTCTATTAAGGAGGTTCAATATATAAAGACGCAAACATGCGAAAAATTATAGCATGAAGAAGAAAAAGACTAATTTTGACGCGCCAAATTTAAGTAGACTTGTCGTTCCTCGTTTTGCATCTTTCTACTTTTATTCTACTCCATAGAATCTTCTTTAAATTTTTTTGTGTGTTTTCTTTTCTATTGTTTTATAGTATTCTATTTTTTTTTAATTCTGAGTTAGTGCCCATTTAATTATACTACTTTGAAGATCACCACAAATCTTTAAAATATTGTAAGGATTAAGTCACTAATATTATGATGCATATTCAAAAGGTAAATAAATCATAAATGACATATTAATTAGTTTAATTTACTAAGTTAGTCATTAAAAAAGATAAATAATAAATAAATCAATTAAGTTTAATATAGTTTTCATCTTTTTAGGATAAAATTAGAATGTAGAAAAGAAATTCCATGAAATTAAAGAAAGAAAACTCAATTAAATAGATATTGTTAAAAGGATATTTATCGTTTTTAATTCGTAAAACTTAATGTTTTTTTAAAGCAAATTTATCACTAGACAGTGTCTAGCGGCCTTTTATTAAACATAAAAATTATCAATAAGGATAAGCACAAGCAAGGGGGGCTAGGCCTTACCTTATTAATCCTAATGAAGCCCCTCTCAGCCCCTACCAAGGGAAAAGCCGAGCAAAAACAGCAGAAAATGTTTTGCAGGTTGCAAGAGTCGAACGCGAGTCTTAACTGTGAGTTTGAACCCACTTAAACACTGAGCTAAGCTTCTCATTGGTTTTTAAAGGGGTTCATTATAATATATATACTCGTAATATTAAAATTTGACCTTGTATATATAATGTTATTTTTCGACGAAGGGAGTTCGAACCCCTTAACTTGTACGTAGATCCACCCCTGCATGCTAGCAATATCTATGTCATAAACTATATGGATCCCTAGTATTAATCAAAAAACTTTGTTGATTGTAAAAAAAAATACTCATGTTAAAATGTCATTGCAATTAGGTCCATGAATATATAAAATAGGGAAACTTCTTTCAACTCTGTTTCATAGTTTAAAATGTTACTATGAAACACGTTTTCCATTTGAGCTTTCATCCATCCATATTGATTTGGTTTACCTCATCCTTCACATGTTTCTCCATCCATGTCAATATGCTTTACTTTTAGCTAGAGCATATTGATATGAATGTCCTATTTGAAGGCATGTAAAGTCATAAGTAGGCTTCCCGTTATATGTTACAGTTTGTTCAAACATTTTCTCGTGCAATTTACGATATCCATCGTCACTAGGATGTTTGCATATGATATCATTTCTATACTCGTAATACATTCATCAGCATAAAGAAGAAAGCTTAGGATACTACGAATATCATGACTTAGAGATCATCGAAATTGAACTCAGGATTCCATTCCCTTATGATAATAAATCTGCTAGTATTTATATATTGTGTATGGTCTAGATAATAGTACAACATATATATCCTCCATAATATTGAACAAAACCACGAAATATCCTTCATTGGATTCGCCGTTGGAGATGAACTAACATCATTGACTTGCAGAATGAAAGACTATTGTTCACATTAGTCTTCTTTCCTATATCAATAGCTTAATTTGTCACATCCTTCTTTGGTCGTCCTCTAGCCTATATTAATTTTAATTTTTAAAGAAAAATCTATGCTCGTTTAATATTAGAGGCATTTGTTCTTCTTTTTCCTTACTTTTTCTTTCAATTTTTTTAAAAAATTTTTTGCCACGAATTTGGATTTATCTGGTAACTCATCTTACTCCCTTATTATTGTTTAAATTAAAGGTGAATTAATTAGTTTAAGGCCATAAGCTCTAGATTTAGCGTCGAAACCACGAACTACATAGTTTCTAGGTAACATTTTCTCTTCAACGTATACTGCCTAACTCAACCAACATACCAATCTACAAAGCAATGCAAATATATATCATAGCATATTCTCCCCAAAAGTAAAAACTATTCATGAATGTAATTAAATATTTAATCGTGAAGAAAGAGAGAATAGAACATGGACCTGAATGATGCTTTAAATGGCAAAACCTTCCGCTAAAAGAGAATCTGAACCGGAATAGTAACCTCAACTAACGAGATCTCGTTGGAAAAACAAAAAGAAAGCTGCGTTAATGGTGTTTGTGAGTTACTCTTATTCTCTCTATTAGAAAGAATGGTAATATGATATATTGGCAGGAGTAAGAGTTAACTAAAGATAGGTGAGGGTGGGAATATTGTTGCTTTCCCATCCATTACCAAATACCAAGTAAAAGTAAATTTAAGTCACGGCATCCACTTATGAGACAAAATACTTATATCTAGTTTTGAAAATAATAGGACATGGTCCCCAAATATTAAAACAAACTATCTCAAAATTCGACCCCACCCACTTATTAACCCTTGGATTTGTTGAGGTGTTTGACAAATTAACATGACTCACCATCTAATAAAGAAATATTCTGAAAAAAACTGAAGATATAACTTCTTCAATAATAATAATAATAAAAAGAGATCTAAAAAGAGAGTTGACACTTACAAGATCTATATCTTCAAGGTTATGAAACAAGTTCAATTTCAAGCAAAGCTATGACCAATCTTTCTCACTTGAATTTGTTGCTGCTGGTGTCAGGGAGGCCGAGTGATTAGAAGCAGAAGAATGTTGGCTCTACGGGGCAGGACAAAAATAAAAAATTATGTTATACATGAATTGTTTCATCCTTAACTAGATGTTTCGAGTTCCGGCCCTGCGTATCGAGAAAATCTTATTGAAGCGTCATCTTCAAACAAGCATTGCAATGTGTGATTCAAATTTAATCGAAGCTCAAATATAGATTTTACAGGGTGGAAAAAGAAAGAAAGAAAAAAAAAAAAGCAATACTCACTACTCCTCAGTGGCGGAGCCACCATATCTTTAGGGGTTCATCCGAACCCCCTTCGGCGGAAAATTATATTATATTTACATGATTAAAATAATTTTTTAAGTATATATAGTAGACGGCGAACCCCCTTAGGCTACTTCGTGTGTCTATTTCTTCAAATTTTAAACCCCCTAATTAAAAATTCTGGCTCCGCCACTGCTACTCCTATTAAAGAGTGGAATATTTTGGAGATTCCTAGCATTAGAAGATTCCGTTATTCGTACAACTTTTGTCATTTAATCATTCATAGGAAACCTGGTCTACTTTTTTTGACACTCGTGAAATTTATTTATCTTTGTCCAACTCTTCTTTCATAGTCTCGTATATTTTATTTTACTTAATTCTTATATTAAAAAATATATATTAAGATAATTTTATTATTTTTTAATATTTAATGTTGGTATTAAATAACTCAATAAAATAATATTTTCTCTATTTCAAAATAAATTTTAACAAATATGTTTATTAAACTAAACTATTCATGATTAATACATATCTTTAAATTGGAAGACTATTAAAAAGTTGGAGTATAATGGTGTAACAAGAAAAATATACTACTTTTTGTCTTAAATTTATGATGCTAGCACTTATTTAGACACAATTCGTTTACTATAATAACAATTATTTTTTATTTTGGGGTCAGGGTTGAGCCTCGAGTCGAGTGTCTAGTCAGGTCTTGAATCGGGGTTGAGTCGGGATCTGTTCTTGGGGCCAGGTTTTGGGTTCGGGGTTGGGTTTCGGGTCGGGGTCTCTTTCAGTTCTCGGGTCTCAAGTCGAGATCGAGATTGGGTCTCGGGTAGGATGTATTAAAAATTCACTAATATGCAACTCACAAAAACATGTAAATTTATTCTTTTTAATTTTTAAATTGCTTTTGTTTTTACAAAATAAAATAAAATTGAATACACATCATATTAATCAAATTTCCCTGGTCGGGGTCGGGTCTCGAGTCGGGGTCATGTCCAGGTTGGAGTCGGGAGTCGGGTCTTGGATTAGGTGTCAGGTCGAGGTCAGGATTGGATATTGGGTCGCGGTCGGGTTGGATCTTGAGTCGCTCACCCATAGCTCCGCCCCTGGTAGTGGCAGGTATGTTTATATGGTTGCTTTGAGCCACTACTCTGAATGATATGATTAAAAACATTGGACAGTGTTAGTTGCAGAAAAATTATATTATCTTGAAGGAATAAGATATCTATGTCAACAATAGAACGATAAATTCTACTCTTTTGTCCATACCAAGAGAAGCAAGTGATTTGCTGATGAAGAAAAAGTGTGATTTGTTGGAGAAGTTCGTTGTCCCTCTTTCAAGAGTTCAAAGAAGTAAGTTCTATAGTTTTTGTGTTTTTCTTTTCTATTATTTTGTAGTATTCTATTTTATTTTGATTTTTTTAAATTCTGAATTAATGCTCATTTAATTATACTACTTTGAAGATCACCAAAAATCTGTAAAGATTAAGTCACTAATATTATGATGCATATTCAAAAGGAAAATAAATCATAAATGACATTGTAGATTTTTTAGTTTAATTTACTAAGCTAGTCATTAAAAAAAGATAAAATAATTTACTAAGTTAGTTTAATTTACTACTTTTAAAAGCCCTTTGATTTTAAAATTCCAACTCCTCGTACATGAATTTCACAATCAGCACTTTTTGTACATTGAAGGACACAATCGCAACATTTCTAAGTTACCAACCATATTTAGCTCACAACAGATTTTTGGAATCAAGATCAAATATGGGTATTCTTTACTTTCGAAATAACAATTTCACAAACAGAACTATCAGATACAACACACCAAGACTATAATTTCATCTTTTCTTTAAGATGAGTAAATTATCAAGAGAACAGAAGCTACCTGAAGTCAAGAAGAAGCAAGAATCGTTGAAGCAAACAAGGGATACACGTAAAGAGATTGATCCGGTGCAATCTAACTATATCTATAAAGAGGAAGAAGAATGAGAAGAACTGAAAGATATGGTCGAACAAGATCAAAGATGCAAGAGCTTACCAATACTGGCGTAGCAATTTGACCTTTGAGCTGAAATATGCAGTCAACAAGGACAACAAAAAAAACTTGGATTGGTTTTGGCCCCCATGTGACATTTCATTTGCTATAGTTCTGGGCTCCTTTTTTCGTCGTTTGCACATTTAAGTATGTACTTTTTGATTCTTAATTATAAAATAACATTCATTAAAAAGAATTTTTTTTTTAAAAGAGTGGACTATTTCGAAGATTCATAGAATTAGAAGATTGCCGTTTTTTGTACAACTTTTGTCCTTTAATCACTCAAATGAAAAGTCGGTCTACTTTTTTGACACTCGTGAAATTTATTTGTATGTCTCTATGTCTAAATCTTATATAGTCTCGTATATTTTATTTATTTATACTTAATACTTATATTAAAAATATATATTAAGATAATTTTATAATTTCTTAATATTATATTTTGGTATTAAACAACTCAATAAAATGATATTTTCTCTATTTCAAAATAAATTTTAACAAATACATTCATTAAAAAAAAATACAATATGTAATTTCCTAAACTATTCATGATTAATACATATCTTTAAATCGGAAGACTATTAAAAAGTTGGAGTATAATGGTGTAACTAGAAAAATATACTATATTTTGTCTTATACTTATGAGCTAACACTTATTTTGAGACAATTTGTTTACTATAATAACCATTATTTTTTATTCTGGAGTCGTGTCTTGGGGTTGGGGTTGAGCCTTGAGTAGACTATCTGGTCAGGTCTCGGATCGGGGTTGAGTCGGGAACTGTTCTCGGGGCTGGGTCTCGGGTCAGGTTTTGGGGTCAGGATTGGGTTTTGGGTTAGGTGTCGGGGTTGGATTTCGGGTCGGGGTCTCTTTTGGTTCTTGGGTCTCAAGTCGAGATCGAGATTGGGTGTCGAGTAGGATGTATTAAAAATCACTAATTTGCAACTCACAAAAACATGTAAACTTTATTCTTTTTATTTTTAAATTGCTTTTGTTTTTACAAAATAAAATAAAATTAAATACACACCATATTATTCAAACTTCCCAAGTCAGGGTCGAGTCTTGAATCGAGGTTGGATCTTGAGTCGGGATCATGTCCAGGGTTGGAGTCAGGAGTCGGGTCTTGGATTGGGTGTCGAGGTTGAGGTTGGATCTCGGGAAGGGTCTGGAGTCAAGTGTCGAGGTTGAGGTTGGATCTCGGGAAGGGTCTGGAGTCGGGTGTCGAGGTTAGAATCGAATCTTGGGTCGCGGTCGAGTTAGATCTCGAGTCGGGGTCGGGTTGGGTCTCGAGTCAGGGTCTGGTCTCGGGTTGGGTGTCGACTTAGGGTCGAGTCTCGGGTTAGGTTTCTGGAAGGGTCTCGAGGTCAGGGTCAGATCTCGGATTCGGTGTTGAGTCAGGGTCGGGTCTTGAGTTCGGTGTTGAGTCAGGGTCGGGTCTCGGGTTGGGTGTCGAGTTAGGGTCGGGTCTTAGGTTGGGTGTTGGGGTCGAAGTTGGGTCTCTAGAAGGGTCTCGAGTCGGGTGTTGAGGTCAGGGTCAGATCTCGGGTCGGGATCAAAGTCAGGTTGGGTCTCAAGTTGGGATCGAGTTTCGAATCAGGGTCGTGTGTTGGTTTGGGGTCAGGTCCTAGGTCGGGTCTTGGATTGGATGTCAAGGTTGGTTCGAGTATCGGGGTCGGGTCTCAGATCGGGGTGTCGATGTCAGATTCCATTTCAAAAGTTGATCTTAAATTGGAGGTTGGAGTCGGGAGTCGGGGTTGGATTCAAGTTTGGGTGTCGGGATCATATTCTAGTTCGAATGTCGAGTTTTTAGCATGGTTAAGTCCTTGGTTGGGTCTTGGGATCATGTCCTTATTCAGGTCATGGTCATGGTCGAGTTTCAGTTGAAATGTCAGGTCCGGTGTCGAGAGTAGAGGTCAGGTTTCGGATCGGGTGTCGGGGTCTGGTGCCTGATCGATTATCGGGGTTGATTTTAAGGTCAAAAACTATTTTTCTGAAAAATATTTTCTACTCTCTAGCCAAAATTAAAATATTTTCTTAAAAATGTTTTGCATTCACCAATTATACACTAGAAAATGTTTTTCGAAAACTATTTTCCATTCACCAACTAAAAATGAGAAAATAAGTTATAAATCAACTTATTTTCTGAGATATTTTCCTTCATACCAAACACACCCTTAGTATGGGTTTTCTTTGTCGAGAAGAAAAAGGCATTTGCATTAAGCAACTAAGTACGATACAATTGAAGCATGAAATCGTATGAATTTTGATCAATTTTTAGATATATTAATATGTAAAAGATTGCAACTTTTAACACTTTTTATATAGTTTTTGAATATCTAGCATTTTAAATTAAAATATTAAATTAAGCTAAATCAATTTAATTTTAAAAATTAATTAAATTGACTATCATAAATAAAAGGGAAAATCGTATATAATAGCAAACTATTAATTCAAATTAAATACTATAAATATAGTTTGATTTAATTGTACCTCATAGCAAATTGTTGCTATTTCACCTCTCTCCTGGTGAATCTCGCTCGCCACTCTCGTTCTCTCCTTCGCCTTTCTCATTTTTTATACAAACGCAAGTGTATAAAGTGTGTTTGTGTTTGTATAAAGCGAGAGAAAATTGTATATATACATATATTTATGTTCCCCTCTCTCCCTCTCCCAGATCTCGCTCGCCACTCTCCCAGATCTCGCTCTCTCACTCGTCTCTCTCACTTTATACAAAAAACGCAAAATGTATAAAATGCGTTTGTGTTTGTATAAAGCGAGAGAAAATTGTATATATACATATATTTTCGTTCCCCTCTCTCCTCTCTCCCCTTTCCCAGATCTCGCTCGCCACTCTCCCAAATCTCGCTCTCTCACTCGCCTCTCTCACTTTATACAAAAACGCAAATGTATAAAATGCGTGAAAATTGTATATATACATATATTTTCGTTCCCCTCTCTCCCCTCTCCCAGATCTCGCTCGCCACTCTCCCAGATCTCGCTCGCTCACTCGCCTCTCTCACTTTATACAATTGATCTTTTTGTATATGTATACCAAAGCAGATTATACAACTGTTTTTTTTTTTGTATATGTATAGTGAATTATACATATATATGTTTGCTATGGAGCACAATTATGCAAACTTTGTTAAATCATACAAATATGAATTTTGTGTTTGCTATATGTGAAAGTTGCTCTAAATAAAATGTAACCGGTAAAATGAGCTAAGAAAGTAACTCTTAAAGCTGGGTAACATTTAAGAGAAAATAATGAGAATTGAGTAATATTCTTATTTAAAAAAAAACATAAAATTTTATAGACAAAAATCAATAAGAGACGATCATCAAGAACATCATGTGACCCGTTTTTCCTTTTCTATTAAAGATAAAAAAAAAAAAAAAGATAAAGAAAAATGATTTGTACTTTTGTACTTTTCTATAGCACTTCAATTGATGAGCTCCAAAGAGAAGCACGTCCTTTTCAACTTGGAGGTACTTTATTTTGACATTTTGAAGGTAGGTATATGCAAAAATTGATTTAATTTGTAGTTCCCTTTTCCTGGAAAGGAAAAAATTTAAAAATTTACAGCTATGTCCTTTTTGCTTTATATATTACCAATACCAATATTTAGAAATGGGAGTTGGGTGTATAAACAAGGGTATTTTTTAAATTACTGTGTTTTTTTATGGGTATTTCAGTATTTTTATATATGTCGTTTCATATTCATCTCTTTGGTGCAACGTGTTGAGTCAATGTTCTATTCATTTGCTTTCTTATTTTGAGAAAACAGACCTTTTATGAGCTTGTGAGACGCAGTGGCATAAGCAAAATTTTTTTTAAGTGATGTTACTATTTAAGGGACAAAAATGTCTCAAGAAGAAAATCAATGACATTATTGCAAGAGAAGGATAAAGTGTCTCGTTATGTCCGTGTTAGTAATCAGACAAACTTCTGGAGGTCAGCATTGAAATTAACCATTCAATTGTAATGCAGTGCTCTCAAAAGTTCAATCCTCTAAAGCTTAAATGCATAGATGACGGTTTATTAGAATGAAATTGTATTCCTTAATATGCGTTTTTTGACTTGTGATGCATAATGTTAAAAAAAAAAAGTAACTTGTGTATATTTGCAGTTGTTTATTTTTTCTAGGACTTATATATGATCAATTCAATATCTGAATGAATAAAAGTTTTTTCAATTTATTTTTAGAGAAAATAGCATTTAAATTTTATCCTCAAATTTTAATATTTTTTTTTTGTTTTAATCCTAGTATAATTCAACTAATCAAACACATTTGACCTTCAATCTAACAAAACAAAGTAATTGTTAGTCCTCTACCTATAATAGTGGCTTGCCAATTTATACACACCTCGTCTATTTGGACTATTAACCTTCTAACTATTAATTTGTGTCTAGTTTCGTTTTAGAGATACACCTATGCTTCTTTTCACGTTCTTGCTTTTGTATTCTTTGTCATTTTTAACAAAACATTCACATTTGCTTTGCTTCGAGTTACTTTAGTGGTGATGAACAATGCGATCAATCATGTGCAAACAAAGCATATATATGTTGTAATCTCCTTTCGTTACGCTTTTATACATTTAAATGCCTTAAGAAAGTACAGTTACCTAGGAATATGATTTCGTCTGCGAACTAATTGACTAGTATTTATTTTGAACAACTACGGTACAAAGTTTTCAATTCACTTCAAATTATCTAAACAAAAAAAAAAACAAAAAACAGAACATGAACCAACTAAGCTTCATAGTAGAATGCCATGAAAACTTTTTAGTGTTTCCATAGATTACTCAGTTGAGCATAGTCTCTTTCCCTGTTTGTATCTCCTTCATTTTTTGGGTTAATCGTTTGCATGTTCTCGGGATAAGGCACAAGTACCCTTACACTATGATCGAAATCACAAAGACACATCTAAACTTTACTAGGGTCTTATTACCCTCCTAAACTAATTTAAAATAGAATAAATACACCACAAACGCCGACTCTCTTGAAGGCAAGTGATAAGTGCACAAATTGAACACATGTAATTTTTTGATTGGTAACTTTATAATTACTTAGTACACATATTTATTGATATTAAACCTTATATAAATTTAATTATTTCTATTTCTTTCTTTGTAAAATATTTATTTTAATTTCTTTTCACTTTAAACTTTTTTTTTTAATAAATTCATTATCTTTTCTCTTTTAATTATTTTTAAAAAATTATGTGGATTTTTTTTTAAATAATTTAAAAGTGTCCGTTAATTTTAGTGTTTTAATTTTTTTATGTTTATTTGATTTTCTTCACTTATTTTGATATCCGTTCAAAATCAATTTATTTTAAATACAAGACAGTTGGAATTAAATTTGAAATCAAATCAAAACAAAAGACAAAGAAAATAAAACCAATAGAAAAATAAAAGAGAAAAAACAATGAATGTAGGTAAAAAATAAGTTTCGATAAAAGGTAAAAAAATGTGTGTTATGTCAAAAAAGAAATAAGAGACTTAATTTTTGAAAATCAATTTAACTTTTTAAGAGAAAAATTGGTCTGAAAAGAGTCGCCACTTAATTTTTGAGAAAGAAAATTTATAATTTTCAAAAGACTTAAATAGACAAAATCATTTGAAAAATACCAAAAGAGGTTCGGGATTCTATTTACACTTCAAGAAGGTGTTAGGCCCTTGAAGTGTCCGCTAACGTGCGGTTGACCTACGACTTGACTAAGAATGACTAACTTTGAAAATTGACTAGTAAAGAAGACACACTTTTTATATTACTTAAAGGAAATAAAATAAGAAAGATTTTTTTTGAGGAAATAGCATTTTTATTAATAAAAAAAATAAGTAAATAATAAAAAAATATTACTTCAATTAAACATAAAAAATAAAGAAAGCTTGTCTTTGAAAATTTAATTAAGTTAAACCAAACAAAACAAAGGATTAGAGTTAGTACAAAAATAATAATCAAATATACAATAATAGATAAATTTCAAAATTATCAAAAATACCCAAAAATGGGCCTATTGGGCCCAAAATCAGAAGTATATCCGCCTGGGTTGATTTTGGGCCTAACTGCTGCTATGGATTAATATGGGCTTTAGCCCAAACCTGCCCTATTTTCTAATAAAAGCTTGCTGCAATAAAATTTTGGTCCTTTGGCCCATTTCTGCTGATGAAATATTGTGTATACACCAAGTGTATATGAGCTGTATTAGCCCAACATAATGCAAGGAGGAGAGTCCATGAATGGACTCAAGTATAATGTACAAAAAAGAAAGGAGTAATGAATTAATATTAACTCAAAATTGCATAAAAAAAAGGTATTCACATTTCTTTATATTGATTTATTTTGTTCTTTTTTACCAAACAAAATACCATATATGAATTCAATAAAGATGGAAGCCATTAAATGAGAAGCCATAGATGGAACAAACCAATTTTGTGCAAGGAGAGAAATCATCAATCCCGTTGTGTAAATCAGTATTGCTTAAATATAATACACAGATTAGATGCAACCCTCCATCCCAGTGCAGATGGGTGGGAGGAATGCATAGAGAGTACCTAAACCTTTATTTGATGCACCAAAGTCAGCCTTATTTATGCAACCTTTATTATCAAGTAAACTGATTCTCAGGATATCTTCCGATGCATTGTTCACTATTAGAACCTCCTATCACTCCAAATTTTAATGTTCATTTAGAAGTCACGTGGCAATTCAACTCCCAGGAGTAACAAGGCAATAAAAGGGTTTAAAAGATGAAAGAGCCGCAAACATCATAACAACCACAATTGATGCATCTGACAATGGAGAACACATCTATAAGTCAAGTTTATTAGCTCTTCTGTGTCGAAAAAAAACAAGTCAGAAGGAATGGTCGTAAAATAAACTGGAACAGTAATCAACTTGCAGCTTTTAAATTTATGGAGACAGCTCATGTGATTCCTGGATCACACTGAGGCAATTGATTGATTCTTATAGGCTTCAGACCACTAAAACGCACCTTCATGACCCGACACCCAAGATAGATAGCAGTAACTTACCTTGAATGCAAACGGATCAACATTATCTTACAGATAGTCTCCAGTGATGAAAAGTTTGAGATGCCATGAGTGTCACTTGAAGTTGTTCGGTACGAGCTTCCATCAATCCTTGGAAATTTTGAGCATCTTGTACAAATCCACCAGTTATAGGTGACCATATAATCCTCTCGAATTCTTCTAACTACTCCTGTTTTGCCTCCAAAACTCCAAGAGCTTGAATAGCCTTTTTCTCAACATTAGCTCTTGCATACATGTCACATAGGCTAATATGAACCTTAAATGGAGGAGCCTCACCCTGCTCAGCAATTTTATCCAAGAGCTGTTCAGCTTCATCAATTAGTTGCATTTTACCCAACTAATCCACCAAAACCGAATAAGTAGCCACACCAGGCTCAAAGCCATCTTTCTCAAGCTCCATTAAAAGATTTAAGGCTTTATCCAGCAGGTTCTTCTTCTCATAAGCTACTATCATGCTAGCAGTGCATCTATCATCTGGCTTGTGTCCAAGTTTAATCATGTAATCGAAATTATACCTTGCCTGATCAGGGTCACCAGCTTTTCCAAATGCCTCAACAAGTACCGTACATGACTCTAAAAGGGCTGAAATTCTGAAAATTGCATTTTAGTTGCTATTCTTTTCTTTTTTTTTTGAAACTGGCAAGGTTGTATTCTTCAGCATTAAGGGCATGCCGGCCACCACCAAAAAGTGTCAATTACAAACTTCCTAACAAATCTACAATCTAATATGTGTCTACTATACACAACTGTTTACACCAAAAAAGTAGAGATACTATACAATTCCATTTGACCTTGTGTATGGAATTGGATCTATTTTCGAAGCATCTACTATTCCTTTCCTTCCAAACTGACCACCATATACATGATGGTATTAACCTCCACCATTTCTTCTGACTCTTGGTGCCTCCTCTCCTTACCCAGCTCTTCAACACGTTTGATGTACGTTCTGGCATTGTCCAATTCAGATTTGAAATGCTAAGGAACAAATTCCAGATTTGAGCAGTGTAATTACAATGCAAGAAAAGGTGGCTGTTAGTTTCACTTGTCAAATTGCATAAAAAACACCTAGGGACCAGCTGTCTACCCTTCTTCTGAAGTACTTCCTGTGTTAGACAAGCTCTCTTTATCACTAGCCAAGTGAAGCATTTCACTTTTGTAGGGATATCCCCCTTCCAAAAATAGTTCCAGAGGTGTTTTGGTCTCCCTGCCATCACCTGGAGACCTCTTCTGTAAGCACTGTTGACTGAGAAAAGGCCATCTTTGCTGTGCTTCCACAACATCCTGTCTGTGCATTTTAGTTGCTATTCTTTGGGCTCCATTAACATCACCATGCTGAACAAATGACCTTAGGAGGGCCATAAAGATCTCCTTAGAGGGTTTGATGTCTCTTGCCTCCATTTCCCTCATCAATGATTCACCTTTCTTTGGGTCTCCAGCATTTACATAGGCTAGGATCATGAAATTGTAAACCCCCATGTCTGGTAGGAATCCTTGAGTTCTCAAGCTCTCAAATGCAGCGTTTGCTCGATCCAGATCACCTGCTTTGCTGTACATGTGAACCATGGTTGTTGATGTGAGAATATCAAGTACAATTTCATTTTCACTCATCTTTTTGACAATTCTCTTGGCATCTTCTAGCCGGTTATCTCTAGCATGGGCATCAATGAGTTTTGAGTAGTCACGTATGTTTGTTTCGAAGGACTCTTCACCAAGCACATTTACTGCAATCTTATATGTTTACTAAAAGTCAGAGTTAGCCAATACTTAACTTCTTAAATTCAGATTTTCTTTTATAGGTAGAAACTTAAATTCAGATTTGTCATAACATTTTGTTACATTATAGAACAGTTGGTGAAGGATTTCTATACAGGTAAAAGTTATAATTTCACTAACATTTCTTGTAAGCATTTCACTAACCAATCTAACTCTATGTTTAAGATTATATGTCCAACATGTAATAAAGACTTACCATTTCAAAGTTAAAAAGCAACAATAATTCGAAAACACTTAAACTGGAGAAGTCTTGGAATACCTTCAAATATAGACTAGCATTTTGTTTCTTCAATCTATCAAGTAAATTTATCCAGTCTACTCTGCTAGGTTGGAGAAGTTGTACCCATTCTGCTATAAGTGTAAAAGAATCATCTTTCTCCTGCGAAGAAAGGATTTTGTCAGTAATAATTTTGCACTTTCCATCTATTCGTTTTGGTTCTTGAGGCCATATGATTTTCTCAGCCTCGTGAATCTTATCAGCCACTTGAGACCATTTCGAATCAGACAAATCAAGTCCATAAATCTTGTAGTTAATTTCCGCACGCCTTTTTGGAAGAGCCACTACTTTAGGCTCCTCAGCACCACTGTCCCGCTCACTCCCTATTTCGTCTTCCTTAAAACGACGTTAAGGACTCTGATAAAACTCAGTCTCCTCCATCTTCTCCCGTGCCCATCTAAACCTATACTCCCTAAGCATCTCTCCACATATACCCACTTCACCAGCAAACCTACACATCTCCTTGACTTCCTTGGCTTAAAGAAAGTTGTTCATTTTCTCCTTTTTCTTAGCTTTCTCCATATCTTCCAACAACCCATTGCTCACCTCCCACACTGTCTTCCACAAATCCTCACTAAAATCACTAGAAGCTAAGGACGATCCCCGCACTATCTGCTGATCGAAACCACCCTAGTCACATCTGAGCTAATTATAACTAAGTCATCCGCTTATATTATACCAAGCAAGACCCTTTTGCAGTTAGACAACCTTCCCAACAATAACCAAAAGCATCTCATGAATTGTATTTTTTTCAAAATCTGGACATATTTCCATAAGCTTTCCACGCATTACCAAAACGAATCTTGACAAAAACTCATTCATTGCGGCTGATGACTTACTTACCATTCCTTGATCTATGTGCTTGGTTTTGATGATCTATGTGTTTAGAAGGCACATTTTTGTCAAGTAGAAGTGTCTAACTTGGTTACTCTATAAGTTTATAAGGCTATCTCACTAAATGTGTCAAGTTTAAGGGGCTATCTAGATATTTAGCCTTTTATGTACAATGTATTTTGCCTCTACTTAATGGGAAGAGGAAGAAGTTCAGGTCATAATTTGGCCTTTCATGCAAATATGCTAGAGCAACTATACGAAGCACATATTCATATCCTGACTCAATTTTATATTACCCAATTCGACTTTCAAGAACACAAATTCAATGTTAAAATACAGAACACAATTTAAAACTGTCAAAATTAAAAGAACATATATAAAAAGAAATTGAACAAAACCCCACCAAATTTCATTCTCAAGCAAAAGAGAGAATAGGAAACTCATAACAGCACGCCTTCATCTTCCAGACCATATTCTCTTATGTGGAAGGGTGACGCAAAAGGGAAATTCACAGTCAGCGCCCATTATAAACATCAAAGTGACTTACCTGACAGCATCTCCTTTTGGCCATGAATTGTATCTGGGGAAACAAAGCACCTTTAAAGTTGGAATGCTTCAGTCGGTTGGTTTCTCATGCAGCATGTTAGACAAATAATTGTAAGCATAACCAGTTTCTCAATACAAATAATAGCTTTTGGTCCAGAATGAATGGGTGCTTGAGCATTGAGTGCCAGCCTGCGCCAGGCTATTGCAAATAAATCTTCAACTTGTTACTTTTTTGTTTGTGTGTGTAACATGGCTATTGCAAATGATACAGAATTTTGGGCTCTTTTCAATTGCAGCAGTGCTCCCTATATATATAGAGAGAGAGAGCACTTTCTTTTCAATGAAATACCTTTAACAATCAAAAATAGAAAGTACAATAAAGGTATAGCTTACCCTATTGGAATTTCAAGAACCCAAACTCTCAAGAAATTCTAAGGAATAATTTTAGTTACCCAGCATTAACCAAAAGCAAAATTGTATTTAAAAGGGACCAAGGGGTTCACACCCCAGTACAATATAAGCACAAAACATAAAATACACAAACCCAATTTCTCCATTCAACTGAAATTGTCAACTAATTCAATGTCCCCAAACATAAAATTCAACAGGATAAAAAAGAGAAAGGACCGAAAAAACGAAGTAAATGCTATTGCTTTTTTAAGCCTCATGGGTTGCTTCTGATTTGCTAGCCGATAAATCCAGTACACCTACACCAATTTCATCATATGAATCAAACATTATACCCTCTACCATGTTCATAATTGCTGCAGAAACAGAAATTGAAAAAGAATAAGAAAGTACCAAAGCGAGGACATGGGCACCAATAAGTATGACTACTAGAAGAGGTACTGCTTCAAGACGAATCTGATTCGCCATTTTCCAAAGTGAAGTGAATCTCTGATTTTCCCAATTTTTACCAAATGCCTCCTATGTTTTGCTTCTCCTCCGCTCACACTTCTATTTAGTTCAAATCAAAAGTGTGCCTCTTGCCCTCTACTATGTTCCATTTTATGTATTTTAGTCAAAGGAGAGCTTTAATTTGGTACACTATTTACTCTTTTTTAATTAAAATTAAATATAAGTAAATGTTTTTTATAATATATATATATGCCTCAAATTTATGATGTTTTTTTTAAAAAATAATTAATGATGTAATATAATTTTTAAATCTTGACTCAAGCTCAATTATTAAGAATATATACGGAAAAAAATACTAGTGATCTAGCTAGCTCGATTGTAGAACATTAATTGACTAAGTTAGATTGAATTCAATCTAATTGAATATGTATAATTTAATTAGATTCGATAAATATTTAGATTTAATGTTTAATAGAGTTTAATTTAGATTCTATGTTTTAACTTGACATTCCCAATTACTAGTACAAACACATTTTTGAATAAAAATCAATTTAATCATAAAACTTTATCATTTTAATAAAATAGCCTTTTATTTTATTTAAAAATCATAATGAAAATTCTAAATATAAAACTTGAAGAGTTATGCTTTCCAATTCTATTTTTCATAAATTTCAAATAGGATATAATTGTTCTATGGTAAGTAGTTTAGAGATTGTAATATTGTTTTTCCGCAGCACAATTGCAATTTGCAAGTGTACATTTTCAGTTGCTGACTCTCACTGTGAGCCACGTATGCGGAACGTGGCACATTCTTAGGTCCCCTAAGCTATAGCAAAGAAAACAGCGAAAGAAGCACCGTTGGCACCTTCAATCGCTACGCCTGAATTCAGTTTTCTCAGAGGCATATTGTCAAACACTTTATA
The DNA here is from genome assembly GCF_900185275.1 of Solanum verrucosum. Lineage (NCBI taxonomy): Eukaryota > Viridiplantae > Streptophyta > Magnoliopsida > Solanales > Solanaceae > Solanum > Solanum verrucosum. The sequence goes on along the minus strand of NW_026020129.1, from coordinate 227,274 downwards.
TGCACAGGACATACATCGCTGGGCAAGGTTATGTGAACACTCAAAATTGCCGATGAGGAGTACCATTTCATGCCTTAACCGACGGCGTCTTGCAGTCCTGTCCCCAAGTAATTTGCCATTTTTATTAATACTTCTTCACCGAATTAGCTGCGTAATTTTATTTTATATGAAACTGCTCCTTCATTCAGAATATTGTTTGCTTATTATATAGTGCTAATCATACCTAGATATCTGAATTGTGTGCGTTTAGGCACTGTAATCTCACCTAAACTTCACTGTAACCTTTAGTTTCCAGAAGTTAGAGTGCTTCTCCAAAGTACACTCTCACTGGTTTCGTCAAATATAACAGTGTATGTTAGTTTTTCTGTAATTAAGGGCTGCCGATTCCTGGTGTAAATTATGTAAATTTCGCTATCCTTGTTTGCTATCTAGAGAAAGAGAGAGCGAAAATCCTATGTGGAATTTACTCTTCATGGTTTAATTTAGGCATAATACATAAATAGATGCTGAAATTTGGCCTCAGTGGGTAAGCACTCAAACTTTGAGAGTGCGCATCTAGATAGCTCAATTCATTTCCATTGTTTTTGTTGAACACTCCAACTTTCCAAATGATCATCTAAACACCTCTGAAATTGTGTCCAGAGACTAAGTGGTGACGAGTTGGAGTGTTTGGTTTTATGTTGAGTCCATCTGTAGCAAGGTGTCTGGATATGCACTCTTAAAGTTGAAGTGTTTACTTGCTAGCTGAGGTTAAGTTTGAGTGTATGTTTATGTATTATCCCTTTAGTTTATTACTTTCAAGTTTTAACATATTATATATGGGACCCTTTTGAATTCACTCACTTTATTGGATTTCTATCTCCTCCCCTAGAACCAGCCTCTTGCTTGTGAAATATTAATTGTTGTAGCTGTCACCTTTTTGAGCGTTGCTCATATTTTCTCGCTGTAGCTGTCATTACCCTCTGCTTATTACTTATCACTCAACTTGTTCAACTAATAACAAAAAATTAAGTGGTTCTTTTCCACCTCTGACTTCTTTTCAGCTCTGCGTTTTGGCTGCTCATTTGAGACTTCTTGGTGCGAATACTCATCCAGTAGGTTTCCTGAGGTTATTCCAGCTGGAAACCATGGCAATTTTGTGTCAACCCCAAAATAGTAAGTGAATGAATATTGTTCTCCTCACTCTCTTGATTTGTGACTGATTACTGAACCAGTTCAATGTTGCTTCCGAAACGCCCTTGTACTTCTCTTGTGCATTATTGATCAATTTATTGGCTTCACCACCCTCATTTTTATTTTGTTGTCTAACATTTGTGCATACATTCTGTAGTGGAATATTTTCTTCCCAAGGAATTAATGAGTTAATGCGCATTTGGTGCAGCTTTTCTACTGGTTTTTCCAGTGTGCATGGAGAAAGGCCAACTGCTGAGTATGCTAGGTTGAGGAAGGAATCACTAGAAAGCGAATTTGGACATGCACTTACTTATAAGTCGAAAAGCCTTTCATCATTATATCGTTTTGGCCCATTCATGGCTTTGTACAGAGCAGCCATTATTTCATTCTATGTGTTGAAGCTAACTGTTTGGCGCTTATTTGTCCATGACTTAAGAAGACGTGCTGTTAAGGTATATTCAGTTCTCCAATGAAGTTCTATCTGAAAGGTTTGATTTTTCACTGTAGGTGTTCTATTGACATATTGACAGATGACAGTGTGCTGTCTATTTGGTCTATTGCATACAATGGATCAGATACTTTTCACTGTAGTGTTTTATAGGCATTTTGACAGAATAGCAAGAATGGATCAGAAAATGGATTTTTCAGCTTCAGAGCATGAAAGCTGTGAAATGACTTCCATTATTTGTTCAGTGTTTTCTAGCATCTTGCTATGATAAAATGGAAAAGTTGAGGAAAGGAAAACCTCTAATTCTTCTTTTGTTAGGAGTACTGGAACTAACTTCATATCCTTTAACCATACTACTTTATTTATCTCAAGTAACAGTTAGTGTGCCTCGAAACACCCTTTCCTTATTGATGTGACAGAAAAATAAAGAAATAGAGAAGGCGAAAATGGGCAACACTGTATTTGAATGTAGTTCTTTGATACTATATCTTTTAAATTTACTCGGAACACCTTCATTTAGGTATTTACTTATTATAGTGATTTGAATGGGAACTTTCCAATGCATTTTTGTCAAGCAATCACCTGTTGCTGACTTAGGTATTAAGATATGCTTTCCTGCAGTTGTTCTGAGCTTGTTGACACCTATACATCTGTGAATCGTACAATTGCTGCTCCTTAAAGAGTCCGGCTGTTAAAAAATACGGTTTCAAGTGCCTTGCACTTTGTGTTGGATGAGGATGGTGTGTCTTGGTTTGATAGTTAATTTTGTGGTTCTACTCATAGCTTACTTTGCCCCACTCATAAGTCATATTTCATCTAACGTGTATTTTCAAATAATTCACTAGATTGGTTTTTAGATTTTATTAAGACAGTGGCTTTCTTGTTTTGGGTTTTATTTGTTCTTTACTGTTGTTTATGGTTCCATCTATTACTGAATTTCAAGTGATTAACTGGTTATCCACGCAGGCCTTAACAATGAGTTTACTTCTTTTATTTGCAGTTCCGTGAAACTCTTATCGACTTGGGTCCTTTCTACATAAAGGCAAGTTACACTATCTGTTAAGACCATCTTATCCTCTTATGTTGGTGGGAAAACATCATTATTATTTGTAAAAGTATTCATATCTGTCTGCTGTGGTGTAGTCTATTACCACTTCTGTTCTTGGTGCTGTTTTTACGAGGGGTGAGGATACTGCTTCAATAGGCTTACAACTAATTTCATAGGAGAATGTACATGATGGTGTGCCTCATCATCATTACATGGAAGGAGCATAAATTGTTGGGTGAAGTCTGCCACTGCCGAGAGGCAAGGCTCACCACTCTGTTCCATTCTGAATTTGCATTTCAGATTGTGGCATACATTGACACACCAATATAGAAGATGTTTAAGCTCAGACTACAGGCATGACTGGAGACCTCAAAGAAACATGTTATTCAGAATCTATTTTCCCTATTATATATAGATAATACTAGATAGGAAACACTGGTTTTTATGCAAAAGCTTTTGACCACCAGAAGTGCTCGTATTTAAACTTAGCAGGTTTCTTTACTTTCTATAGCTAATAGATTAGTACATTTAATTTCACGCACTGAATTTGATTGTCAAGCAGCATCTACATCCTAAACTAATGGAGGAAATTTCATTCTTACATGCTCCTTTAAGTCAAGATGATGTATTTTGAATTCCGGTTACCTGTACATAGGAGTAAACCAGAGGCTTCTGCCTGTTCTTTTGGAAATGTTGATATTAATTCAAATATGAAAGAATTTTAGTAGACTGGGAGAGGTTTATTGAGTTATTCTGCTCTAACCAAGGTAATATGTGTAGCCTGGACTTAAGTATTTTTTTATTTAATTAGACTATGCTCAAAAATTGTCTGCCCTGCTTTACTGATCAACCGAGGGGTGGGGTAGGGTGGAGAATCAGCTTACAAATCCGGTCGTGTAACCTAGCCAGCACTCTAGAAACTCATTCAATCACAGAGTTCAATTGCCTTACCTTGAAAATACTATTCACAAACGTGTGGGTTAGGAGAAGAGTGGACAAAGATGAAATTTATTTAGAGAATAACTAAACTTGGTTCCTTACTAGGTATTTTGTGCAAATAATGCTTTTATATCTTCCTTATTGGCAGAGGAATGGTGCAAAACAGGAATTGAGAAGGAGGTGTAGGTGGCACTAATTACGTGTATATATAGTGCAAAGAGTGCATTTACTGCTTCCTTGTTGGCAAAAGAATGGTTAAGATATTATATGTAGATGGGACTCGTCGTTTTTTTTTTTTTTTTTTTGAGAAGGTATCTTTTTTTATGTAACTATTTGCTGCATAAAAACTGCACCTGCCCATATTTACAAGGGAATATAGGAAGATGTACTAAGCTATAACCTACTTACAGAGATCCTAGTACGCCAGCAGAAAGATTCTATGTCTTCCATACATGCATGTTTACACCCAAAAAAAGGAAAGGGCTAGGCACTTCATCTTCAGTTTCTGGATAGAGCTATAATTGTCTTCAAAACACCTTTGATTTCTCTCTTTCCAAACTGTCCACCAAATGCAAGCAGGGACAATCTTCCATCTTTCTTTCTGTTCTGAGTGAGTGCTATATTCGTTCCAGAACTTCAAGTGTATCTCTTGGCATCACTCACATGATCCCTTTTGAATTAAGGAAAATCATCCAAAGTTGTTCAGTTACTTGCAATGTAAAAAAAGATGGTTGATTGTCTCTGTTCTTCTCCTCACAATTGGTTTTGTTTAGGACGGGATTGAAAATTTATACTTGCATCTATTTTCTTTATGTACTCAAATGATTTTTTTGGGTGGGGTGGGGTGGGGGTGGGATGGGGTGAGTTGAGGTCTTCTTTGATATATCTATGAAATGGCAAGAGAATGTATTTGATCAGTGATGCCACTTCATCAGTATGATAGATAGAACACCATTATCGAAGAAAATATTCTGCTGATGTGATATTCTTCTTGTTTATTGACTACATATAGTCATCTGTGATATCAATTCTATGTGGTTAAATGGGCCAAAGAGCCCTTGTAATTTCAGATTGCTTACATGGTGCATCAGCCCTGGGTTCCAACAGGAGCTTGTAACTTGTCTCCAGCAGGGAAAAAGGTCTTATGGTTAATTCTGCAATTGTTTGAATAACAGCTGGGACAAGCTTTAAGTACAAGGCCGGACATATTACCAAAAGTGTATTGTCAAGAACTTGCAAAGTTACAGGTAAACTTAATACTTCAGTGCTGCTACTAGGGTCATATCCCAACTTACCATTACATTTCTTTTTTGCTGGTTTGTCCCAAGCATGTCTTATCTTTTAATATTTTATTACAAAAAGATATCGTGGACCTCAAACTTTCATTCAAAAGGAAGTTCAAATTCTTAAAATGGCTGATTTGTATCTCCAACTTCTGGCCTTCTATTCTACAAGTACCTTCCAGCCCTATTGCTTACTAAAAATGGGAGGAAAGAAGTGTTGTATTCTTGAAAGCTGGATAAGATCTCTCAACATAATGTATTATCCTTTAATTTGTACTTCACATCTTGCCAGGATCAAATCCCCCCATTTCCAACTCATCTTGCAAGAAGATCTATTGAGTCCCAGTTGGGTGTTCGCGTTTCACAAGTATTTGCTGACATTAGCAAGGAGCCAATTGCTGCAGCATCTCTTGGCCAAGTATATAAAGGTTAGAGCTTGAATTTTTTGGTGTTTCTCTGCTTTTGTCGTTGATTAGGTCTCTAACTACTAGTTCTATGGTGTTTCATTACTTCTCACTTTCTTCCTTTTCCTAACCTTTTACCTTATCTTCCGGAAGGAACCTTCTATATCCAACCCCATGTGGAATCTTCCCTAAGAGTGGTTGTAGAGACAAAAACTGGTCATTCTGTTGATCCAAGATATGGTTCACTTTTTCTGACATTTCTAGCACCAACTAATTCATTCTGGTGATACATCTTACGATGTCATGATGCATTCATTCCTATAATACTTCTGGCTCTTGGGTGTCTCTTTGTAGGTTAATTCGTTTTGAAGATAAATCTACTAGGGGAACGTAACTGGTTTTGGAAGAGTGAGTGCCTTGCTCAAGGGGTACTCAAGCTTTTAATGTTTCTTCTTGGCTTCAAGTTTTGCAGCTCATTTGCATTCTGGAGAGCTGGTGGCTGTTAAGGTCCAGAGGCCTCATATGTCACATTTACTGACACTGGACGCTATGTTATTTCATATGATTGGTGGCCAACTAAAAAGATTTGCAAAAGCTCGTAAGGATCTGTTGGTAGCTGTCAATGAGATGGTGAGATTCCAAATTTCCATCTTATGTTTCTGTACTTCGGAAGATGATATCTGGAACACAATGCGTGTGAATGTGATGGGTTATACATCAAGACTGTCTTTATCTCAAGGAGTATATTACTAGTCTATTGCTAGTTCTTTGGAATGATTATGAGGTGAATTCTGATTCAGCTAATGCATGTATAGTCAAATTTACAAGGTGCACTTGGCAGAGCTGAATAAAACGGCTGCAACAGTTAACAGATCAAATCCTTGATTAGAAACTGAACAACTCAACCAATAGCTATCAAGGCAGATGAAAATATCTCGAATTTACTCTAAAGATGACACTATCAATTGGCCACTAGTTCTTAACATATTCTTTTGTTAAGAGATTAAATCAAAGAAAACCCGCAAAGTTGTATTTTAGTAATTGCTTTTAGCTCATCCTATGTCTCATTTCCTAATTGGTTCATTATCCTCTTATTTCCCCATTTTCTGTAAATATGAGAGAAGTTGAACTTCTTTTAAATAGTTGTCTATTATATACTTGCTAACCCCAGGGGTTTTGCTTGAATGGATAGGTGAGACACATGTTCGAAGAAATTGACTACATCCTGGAAGCACAAAATGCCGAAAGATTCGCATCTCTTTATGCATGTAGTAGTAAGTGTCTTCCAGACATTGCTTTAGTGGTTATGGTATTATGGAATAACTTTTTTCCCTTTCATTTTTTGGAACTAGTCAGTACAAATGTAGATTGAATGTCATGGAATATATTTGGGTCGTGACAGGATAATGTTGAGGTGGGGGGGGGGGGGGTTATTTTTTAGCTTTTTCCAGTAGGTTAGGGGTATTCTTGAGCCAAAAAAAAATATAGGTTGGGGTATTTTTAGACCAAAAGGTGGAAGAAGGGTATTTATGAACCTTTTCCCATATGTGAGGGGTATTTATGAGCCTTTTCTTTTTATTAATATGTAGTCTAGTCTAAGCATTTTGAGGTTAACCTGTATCCTTATCATTGTTTAGATTAGATTTTATTTTGTTATATATGTTTTTATCTTCTCGTCGTCACTTCAGTTTCAATAGTTTGAGAATCTAGCTTGGTCTTGGTTCCCTCACTGTAATTGGGGGTTCTTTTGCACTTTATTTGAACATACTCTATTTGATGAGTAAGACTCCGTGAATGGCCTCTCTCTATATACTCTTGTAATCTCTCTCATCTCTCCCATTATTGTCTGTTCTTTTCCCTTTTCTATCATCTCCCATCTCCCTTCTCCCTTCCGACAATGTGTCACTAGGTTGTAGAGCACAGTGATCTAAAACCAATATTTTGGCAACCTTAAAATAAGTGAACTTTAATGCACGTGAACTTTTTTTGAGTGCTCAGTAAATATTTCCTTAACCTTGTTCATTTCAATTTACGCTAACTTAGCTTTTACTTACAGGTAAAGAGAAAACTGTCCCAGGGAGTGCAGTAACTGATAATGTCGGGTGTCAGAAAACTGTTGGTATCAAGGTCCCTAAAATATACTGGAACTTTACCCGTAAGGAGGTGCTTACGATGGAGTGGATAGATGGGATTAAGCTGACAGATGAAAGTCGAATGAGGAAGGCAAACCTAAATAGGAGGAGACTTGTTGACCAGGTAAATAGCTGTCTTTTCTTACACAAAAAATACAAAATAAAAAGGAAGTTGTCTTTCTTAGTAGAGTTTATCTGCTCCTTTCTGTGCTATTCTTAAACTTTGTGAAATATCTTTTGTTTTATCAGGGGTTATACTGCTCATTGAGGCAGTTGCTTGAGGTGGGGTTTTTCCATGCTGATCCTCATCCTGGGAACCTAGTTGCTACTGAGGATGGATCTCTTGCCTATTTTGATTTTGGCATGATGGGAGACATTCCACGTCACTATCGTGTTGGACTTATTAAAGTGGTTAGCTCTAGTGATAAATTCTCATCATTCATGGTTGACTGACTGGTGTGTTGGAGTATTGAGATATAGTTTGGATGCATTTCATGTGGTCATCGTTTATTATCTGTTTGGGTTTATGTCGATCACCTTTAGTTCAAGTAGTATTGGCTAGCTTCATCAATTGTTTGCAGTTACTGACAGACATTGCTCTTTAGTTTTTTCTGAATGCTTTGAGATCCTGTTTTGTTGCATATCACCGTGTGTTGTGGTCCATCAATTCCTGTAGAATGTTTTCATAGAGTTCTGTGACCATTTCATCCAAGTTTAAATTGTTTGAGAGTGAGTGATTTCCTTTGTTTAAGGTGGGGCTGCAAGACGAGACCTATAGTTGCTCGTGTAGGTTTTTGTTACCACTGTTTTTGATTACTTGAGCTGTTTGGAATGAATATTTCTATTTACTTATGTTAGTTCTCTTTCTTCTACAATACCTTTTTTCAAAAAGCACTTTCTTGCAATACATTATAGACAAAGTCCTGATGAAATCATCCCTTGGGATTTTCTTGGGGACACCTGGATTGTAAGACTTCTTTTTGTTTTCTTCTTCATTCTTTTTGGAGTGGCCGAGCATTTACTCTGTGGATATTTCTTCTAGCTTGTTTCTATTTCTATTCTGTCTGAGCATCCCTCTTTGATTGAGATTTCTTTCTGAAGGGAAAGGAAGGGAAGGAGTTAATTAAATCTGTTGTTCTTGGTACGCTGAAACTGGTGGGATCACACAAAGAAATTCAGATGCATGAGCGTAGGTGATGTATAATAGTGAAGCAATCTTATTCCCATATGCTCGTATAGTTTCTATACTAGAATTCTGTGATAGAAAATGCTTTGCGCCTCTGAATATAAATCACAGATCTAGAGGCGTTGCAGCATTTTAATTTTATTCATCCTCTCAACATTTGCCTGTGCAACCAAACCTCCACTTTTCATTTCCCCTTTTATTGCTCTTTCCAGCCGATTCACCTATTTGTTACACTTATTTTCTGATCCATTAATACTCTTGTTATTATATCTTCTATCTTCTTTGGTGTGATGTTCTTTTTCATCATTTTCTTCCCCAACTTAACTTTGTCCTCTTGCCAGTAGTGATACCTTGTAAACCCTTGTTGCCTCCACTACGGGTATACTTGTCCATTCCAGACAAGAAGTAAGCTCTGCCCATTGCGTGCCTTAAATCCTATTTTAAGCCCCAAAAAAAGACACAAAATCAACCAACCTCTTTGTAAAAACACAGGGTTCTCCATACAATCACAGCTGAGCTCCACCACAATCTTTTAGCAGAAGGATGATGAAGTATGAATGTGTGATACTTGGCATCTGAATCTGTAGTACATGCTAAGTGCTAAGCTAATGTGTATGAGCTAAAGACCTTGTAATTAAAGCATAAACTCTGTGAAACTCTGATTTCTTGATTTCCAGAAAAAAGCACAAAAAATGAAAAAACATATTAATCTTTTAGAATGAGTTAAACGAGATAAAATAACTCTCCAAAGTCCAAAATCTTTTGTCAGATGATGTAGGCAGCATCAGATTTCGAGTATGATTTGAGAAGGAAGTGAGAGCATCAATTTCTTATTATTATTTAATTAAAAGTGAATAAATTTAGGATGATGAAAGTTGGCATGTATTGACTACTAAAGAGTCTCGAGTGACTAACATCAACCTTCACCTAATTAGTCATGATGTGAGAACTTCATTGAACTACAAAATTTTACACAAATGTCTATCAACTATTTGTTCCTATTGTTTCTTTGTGGAGATATGAGGTTTGTTACCAAAGGCTTTATTTTCTAGCTTTACACTTATTCATGATTCAAATCTGATTGGGATTTATTTTTATTTTTTTTGGCAGTTGCATTACATTTCTAAATCTAAAACTTTTCTGCTTATCCTCATATTCTCTGCTTCTGTTATCTCCTTGAACTTCATTGTTGAGTATATGGAATACTGCTTTAGGAAGAGGTCACATCTTCAATTCCAGTATTGGCATGCGCTTATAGACAGTTCCTTAAATTTGAAGCTTTGGTTCTTTAAGGCATTGCATATTTTAATGTCTACATGGATGGGGTCTTAAGTACTTATTGACCTATTGCACGTCCCAAAGTTGTATAGATGACTGCATTACAAAAGCAAGAAAGTGTTGGCATGCGTTTTAAACAATTTCTAAAATTGAAACTTTGGTTCTTTAAGGCATTGCATATTTTGATGTCTGCATGGATTGTCTAAGTATTCATTGATCTATTACATGTCCAGTGTTTCAACAGATGACTGCACTTCAGGATCTTTGCAATTATTATTTATTTATTTGCTTATTTATTTTTCACACATGGGGTTTGCTATTTTTAACGTAATTGGCTCTGTATGCATAAAGCTGGCAAGTATTTGTAATAAATTCATGTTTGGTAGTTGATAAGTGCTGTGCACTGCAGCTTGTTCACTTTGTTAATCGAGACTCTCTGGGTTTAGCAAATGACTTTCTTTCGCTGGGATTTCTACCTGATGGAGTAGACATTCAATCTGTTTCAGAAGCTTTGCGAACGTCCTTTGGTGATGGAACCAGACAATCCCAAGATTTCCAGGTTCTTAACCTGCTCCCCCTCTGTTCCTTTTTCTATTTATTTTTTTCCTAGTTTGAGAATGCTTCCCAATAAAGCTCATTCTCCCATTTATACATATAGGTATTACGGTAGAGCAATAGAGAAAGACCAAGCAGCGCAGTGCAATCTAGTTAATCTAGGGAATTTTTTTTTTGGATCTGAATAGAGCCCCCTTCCAAAAGAAAAAAAGCCACAAAGAGAGTCCTTTAAGCACTACGGAGTTGTTTGGCTTAAAGACAAGTTATCCAGGAATTAGTTATCTAGGGGTTGTGATAAATGGGTTATTCCTTGATGGATGTTTGCATTGACATATTTTAAAATAGTGTATAATGTATTAATATGTTTACTACTTAAACAAAATGGAAGTTTGTCTGGGTTGGTTTTGTCATTTTAGCTATTTTAAATTTTAATCTATGTATTACTAATACCTACATATCTATTCCATATTCTGTCCCCATAAAATAGTACGTAGATTCCCTCAAAAGTATTACTCATGGAGTTCAACTAATATCCACCGACAGGTAAAGTTTCTTTACACAATCAGGTTTACATTAAAGCCTATAATAGGTAAGTTCTTAAGTAATGATTTTTAATAAGAAAAATAGTAGTATAAGACAACTTAAATATACATTTATTCTACTGGATTTAGTTAGGATTATGGCCTTTAACTTTGTATTTTTATATAAGAGAAGAGTAGTACAGGGGTTGTACTGCAACCATATTTACAGAATCCTATGATCCTATGTCTATAATGAATCCAGAACTTCAATAATAGAGACAGGATCAGTAGACCAAATCTGGTCACACCAAAAACACAGAATTTAAGATACAATTCAACTTGATCTATACTATTCTCTATGTTCCCAAAACACCTAGCATTTCTTTCCCTCCAAATAGTCCACCATATGCTGGCTGGTATGATTCTCCATTTGCTTTTGCTTTTGGCATGTATCCCTACCTCTTCACGGCTTTGGAATGTCTGTGTGACCTTCCCTGATATACCTCTCAAATTTAAAAACAACCTCCATAATTGTCCTGTAAACTTTTGGTGCAAGAAGAGGTGTTTTACAGTTTCTGCCTACTCCCCACAAAGTAAACATCTAGGGCATAAGGTTATCCCCTCTTCATCAAGTCATCCGGAGCCATTTCATTCTGTGGGCCTTGTTGTGGTTTTTCAAGTTCTTTATACCCACTCCCCCATATCTCTTTTCCAGTTACCTCCTTCCATTCAACTAGGTTATACCTTCCTTTTCTTTATTCCCCTGCCATAGGAACTTCCTTCTGACTCTGTCCAATCTGTTTAAAATCCCTGCTGGGGTAGGAAACAGTGACATCATGTTAGTTGGAATGGCATCCAAGTTTGAACAGAGTTGATCAGTGTCCCTTCCATCTGGCCAATTTCCACTATCTCTTCTTTGTTTTTATCACTTCTGGTTTTATATTTCTTTGTTTCTTCAACACCATTAAAGCAAGCACCAGCATACGCCATTGAAGCAGTCATACTCACAATCATTTGTCGACCCATGATGGTGACGGTCTCTATGACAAGTGTGAGAACAGTGTAGGGATATAGAAGGATTTTCCGTAATTGTGGGTTTATATCAAGGATCTACAATGAGCCGGTACTTGTTTACCCTGGTCATGATATATGCACTTTGTAGAAAGTATTGCGTTTATTGATGAGACTAGTCGGAGTCAAAGTGAAGTTTGGACTTTGGAGATGCATTCTACAGATTAAGATGCAGATGCAACCGAAGTTTGGACTTTAGGATTAGTTGACGTAGGACAAAATACATAAAACTTGAATAATGTTGAGTTGAGATTAGATGAAATCCTTCCTTTGTGAAAGCGCAAAGAAAGATCACATTGCCAGTGACTGGTGGAAGGTGGCAGGTATCCCATGGAATTAGTCGAGGTGTGCGAAAGCTGGCCCGGACACCAGTTATCAAAAACAAAAGATCGCATTGCCAATGACTTGTAATTTGTATTTGTTCGTCAAGGAATTTTGCACTTGTTTGGAAGGATTATCATAGATCATTAGAGTTTCATTGATGGTACATTGTGGTGCTTAAATACAACAATTGAGATATTTAGATTCAATGTTATGGGAGAATAAGATGATACATAATGCATATGATTAACATAATATGTTTGAAATGGAAGAGTCAGCAGATGTGTGATGTGATTGAATCCTTATCAAAGTGAAAACCCGGTTCTATAGCGTTGTTGCAAGACTAACAATATCATTCATCCACGAAATTCACCTTCTAGAAGTGTTGCTTTAAAATGGATGTTTGCTTATGCAAACATTAGAAATGATAGCATCTTGCAGAAGGTGCAAGTAGCACACACACAGGATAAATTCAGTGAAGGATGCGAAGATGGTATAGTCTTGTTCTCTGTAGACCTCCATAGGGATCTGTTTGTATGTATGACTTCATAATAATTGGAGATGATGAAAGTGGACAAGCTAGACCTAAAATCACAAGTTGTATGAAAAGACCTTACCATCTCTCAGAATCAATGCCGACTTAATGTAAATGTAGAACACAATGGAAGCAAAAAGTTCATATAGACAGTAGGGTTTAGGCTGAGGTGTATTAGTACACTTGCACTAGACTCGGTATTTGCGGGGACACTTCGAAGTTTGTTTGGAGATATTGCCCATAGAAGAGAAAACTTCTAGTGTTGTAGAATCTTAGTATTAGAATAAAATGAGTCCAATGGAGGGGAATGAATATTGAGGAATTTATGTAGTTAACTCCAACTAGGTTGGAATTGATGTTTGTTGTTGACAAGATATAAACCAAATGTTACATTTTTCTATGCGGATCGTAATTACTTTGTACTCTAATGGCTCTACCAGTAAAACAATCTCAGGTGGATTGGTTAGAGCTGCTTGATTGGATTTCATGAGTTGTGTGATAAACTTCTCAAATCTTATCTTTGTCCAAGGAATATGCTAGGGATGAACCTCCCGTCATTGTACTATAGGATGAATTTTTCTCCAAAATTTGGTTGACCTATTGCAATTATATTTTATACCCATTGATATCTACTTCAATGAGACACGATTGTTAGCTTGCTTCATGACCTTGCAAGTACTAAGTGGCACTTCAAATGATTTCAGGGCATAATGAATCAATTGTATGATGTGATGTACGACTTCAACTTTTCTCTTCCTCCTGACTATGCTTTGGTGATACGAGCGCTTGGATCTCTTGAAGGAACAGCAAAAGCATTGGATCCAGATTTCAAAGTTGTTGAAAGTGCATATCCTTTTGTTATCGGAAGACTCTTGGTAGATCCAACTCCTGATATGAGGAGAATATTGAGAGAGCTTCTCATCCGTAATGATGGTTCTATGAGATGGAATCGTCTAGAGAGACTGGTACGTCATTTATTCTTTCTCTGTGTTGTTATACTTGTTTCTTGCAGGTAGCACAAGTGAGGCCTATTTCTTTCCTGAACAAGAACCTTTGACTATTTGTGAAAAGAAGGCCGTCTTAGCTCTTTTCCTGCTGGATTCAAAAATTACTATATGTGAATAGTTTATGTGAATTTTCTAGGTCTTCCTTTTAATATGATCTTAATTATTAGTATGATGTGATGAGTACTCGGTGGAAGTTGTCAGCTTTTCTGTTGTTGTTTTTGTTTGGTAAGATAAACAATAGAAAAACTATTCTCTCAAATGTGTCCAAATAGAAATCTCATTGGGCTACAATGCATTGTGCTATTAAAAGACAACCCTCTGAAGCTTGATCTTTTCTAATACTTCAGCATCTGTTGACACAGTGACTGATAACTGGGGATGGGTTGTTTAGGACTCCTGTATGTGAATTGTTAAAAATGTATCTTCCTGCAGATTGCAGCAATATCTCAGCAGGCTTCTGAAACAGAAGGAGAAACTCAGGAGAGTTACTCGGATCCATTGGGATCATTCGATATACGGGCTGTAGTCTCTGCAACAGAAGACCTTTTCCAATTTATTTTGTCAGACAAGGGTTCAAGAGTCCGTGTATTCCTTGTCAGAGACATAGTTAAAGCAGCTGATGTTTTCTATCAAGATGAATTTCTAAATAATCTTCTTGATGAGAAGCTTAGAGCGAGACGTTTATTTGGATATGAGGTATATTTCATCTTGTTATGCAAATCATGAGCAACAGTGCTTATTATCAAAACAATGGAAAAGTGCATTTTACTATTGTTGACATTCTACTCTGATCTTATAATCGCAATACTATTAGCTTGACGAAGCAATTTAACCGTCACCACTGAACTCCAAATATTCAGTCTAATATAAAACAAATTAAAGTAGATCCTACTAGTTCATTAATTATAAGCAAATATATCACCCTACTAGAAAAATTACTATCTTATTGTGATTCTATGTGGTATGATGTACTGATTATGAATGATTGCATGGGATGTCATTGTCACTTTCTCTATATCTCTTGAAATTCAGTTTCTTGCTTTGGTCAGCAGACAGATTGTGGTTTTCTTGTTTAATTTGGTGGCCACTTCGTAGTCTGCATCTTAAGTTCTTGGTTTGGTACTTTAGTTTCCTAGTGGCCCTTTTTGGTTTCAGGCATAGCAACGTTCATAAGAATCATTATTCATTCTCTTTTTCAGGAACATGGTATTCTAGTTAGGGTGGTGAGTGGGTTTCATTCCCTAGGACGTGCAGTGAAATTAGCTCCGGATTTGTGGTCAGCAATGCTGATTCGCTTGGTGGTGAAGCCAGAGTTCCAAAAATTTGCTTGCGACATAAGTTCAGCATTGATCAGTCACTTCAAGTATCACCTTCCAGTCAGCTTTTGGATGGGTATTTCTCGGCTACTGCATAGTGTGGTTGATAAAGACGAAGATGAAGTAATGTAGCAAGGTCGGTGCTCTCGTTTTTGTATCCGTGGTTACGCCTTGTTAGTGTATTTGTTTTCCAGCAGACGCATGGAACGAGCGTGTTTGAGTAGGGAATGATCATTAATTTCAGGATCCTAGAGAAATTTGCATATATTATGCCGTCAGAAGTAGGGATCATTAATTTCAGGATCCTAGATAAATTTGCATATATTATGCCGTCAGAAGTAGGATCAAGCACTCTGCTAGACAAAGCTGAGCGTCCCATTATACGAATGTCAATTTGTCTTACAGAACATTAGACAGGAATCAAGAGAGGAAAATACAGTATACGCTCCAAAAAGAGAATGGTCTTCAAACGAGCAGTTGACATTCTACAAAGGTCGCTTCCATTTTACTTGCACTTAATAGTATCAACTATTCAACATGGCAGAGTTCCGCCAAGGTTTCTGTGAAATGCCGCGAGTTCCAGAGAGTTTCCACCCTTTGGAGTTGGTTATAGCCTATAGCTTAATGATTAGCATAGTGATAAGACTCAAAACATTTTTGCCTATCTTGTTTATATTAAGTTTTTGTTGACGAACATTAGTAACATGAGGAAGTATTCAGAGCATTATACACTTCCCACAACATCCGATTTGGAACCTTTCTATTTCAAGTGAGGATGGTCTTGGTTCCACACAAAATCAAGTGATGGATGCCAAACACTTGTGCTGGTTTACTTCCATTATTTCCTTCAGCCATTGTGTTGTACCTATAGATTTGAAGTTCAATATTCTTTTACATGATTTATGCACCAAAATTTGTACTTTTTAACAAATGGAGAACACCTAGAGTGTTGCTAGTTCCAAAGAAAAGAGAAGGATGGAACCCGTGAACTACACTTTGGCATCATCTACTTCTGAGCCAGTGCATACACAGTCAATGAATTACAACTTTAGTAAAATTTGTTGCAATAAACTTCTACTATTGGCTATTCAAAACTTCCCTATAACTATTAGTTGCACATGTATCAAAATGCACTGACATTATAAAAAGAATTTTATAGAGGCACACTATGTATAAGTTAGATTTAGGAAAAAGATAATGTGATGTGATCAGGTGAAGGGGTCAAAAACACTTTGGATTGACAATTACAATGATGACGCTGTTAGAAAAATTAATAACTTGAAAACAAAGGAGTAACAAAGAAAGCTTGAGACATAAGAACGATTTTTCTTAAAGAAGATATTATTATTCGTATATAGATTTTGAAAGAATATTGAAACAACAAGTCAATAATAGATTCTTTATTTTTCATGTTTTTCGCAGGGAAACTATTGTTATATGGTGCCTAAGTCTAAGTTCAAATCTTTGATATTTAATATATATTAAATATTTTTACACGAATAAATGATACTCCTTTTTTCAATAAAATGAGTAAAATGTAGTAAGAATTTAAAAGATCATGGCTATCAAAAAAAAAACAGTAAGATGTAAATAAAGATAGAGGCTAGTTTGAAGAGAACATAATGATAACAAAGTTATGAAGTGGTCACAGGCTAGTTTAAATTAGTACGTGAATTTCTTAAATTGGATGGTGAACAAGAATTTGAAATATTCATGTCCATATCGAGTTGTTAGATTTTCTTCGAAAATTTTAATAGTTCAGTTGATTGAATATTTGAATCTTTACACTAAAAAGAAATTCACTTTTTCTCCTAGTAACCCTCTCTCGCAATTTCCTTTTTCTTTACCCCTATTTTTGAGAAAGAAGAAGTTGGATTCTCTTTTACAAAACATCTAAAGGAGAGACCAATAAGATGTATATTTGTATACGAAGCCTTAGCTAACCTACCCTTTTTTTAATATTGAAAATTAAGTTAACCTACCCTAATTACATTAAGATATATAAAATAAAATAAGCATAAAGTTTATCGTAATATCCATAATGTATACGATGATTATTAATTTGGAGTATTTTTTTGTTTTAAAAAATAATTACTAATTTTCATTAGTTAAATGGGGGGTTGGGGGGGGGGGGGGTGGCTTTCAAAAACACGAGTATACGACCTCTAGTTCCTTCTAAATAGCTTAGGATATATCATCTACTAAAATTCTTCTACACCATTATTGAATCCTAGAGGTAGGAGGATTTATGATTACAACATAATAATTAAGTATTTGTTTGGTCATAAAGAAAATCATGTATTTTGGAATAATTTTTCATTTTATTTATAATAAATTAGTGTTCGAATATGAATATTGTAAATCTATTTTGTTTTATTTAAAAACTAGTGTTTGATCATAATAAGTTGATAACTATGAAATATTTTTCATTTTTTTATTTCCTTCAACTCCCCAAAACTAAAGAAACAAATTAGTTCTTTTTTTTTCAAAAAAAAATAAAGATGAAGAAAAACAATGAAGGAAGGGGAGATTTGATGTTTATTTGTATTTTAGTGCAGTTAGGGGAAGGTGCTGGATAGGTTAAAATGTATTGAAAAAGATAAAATAGAGAGATTTCCAGAAAAAGTCACATGTTTATACATACATATATGATTCTTAGCCATTGGTCTCTTGATAAAAAAAAAAAAACTAACGAAAAGATGAATATTACAATTTTGACATAGATAAGGAATGTTTTTTATTCACTATTATAGCACAAAAATGTAATCTAAGTTTCACTCATAGTTTAAAAAATATTTTTAGCCAAAAAATCGGAAATAAAGCATCAAGGGTTTATGTCTTTAATATAAAGGATCGAATATATATTTTTTAAGGGAAACAAGTAAATTTTCATATTTTTTTTTGCATATAGTAAGTAGGCAGAAAATATTTAAATATATAATGTGATAAACTCACCAACTTTATGGGTAGGTGATGGTGGGTTTAGGGTGAATACGAATTTAACGTGGTACAAGTGAACATGGGGTGAAAATGTTTATGTGGAGCAGAATGAGTTAAAATTGTGACTTATATAAGTATTTTTTAAATAGCTTATAAATATATAAATTTTATTTCAAAAAATTGAAGATACAAATTTTTTATTAAATTTAAATTGTTTGATTCTCAAAAACGAAAAATCTAACATAAATTCAGAAAGGCGAAATGGTCCAATGAACCTTTGTACTTGTATGAGTTTGTATTCTAGACCCTTTTACTTAATCTTTTGTCAACTGAACCCTTAAACTCAATTAAAATGAAACATTTGAACCCCTCCAATCATGCGTATAACTCACTCACCCTAACATAAATGACATGTCATATCCACATCATATATGTTAATGTCATGTCATAATTAGTTCTATTACTTTAAAATATGACTCAAATAAAAGATAAAAAATAATAAGTTTAGTATTTAAAAAATAAAATAAAATAGTTATTTCTTTTGCTTTTCCTCCATCACCCTTAAACCACGACTATCAAACACAGATAAAGAAAATGGAAAACCCAAAATTAATCTCTCAATGATCTAGTGAGACATAAGAATTTTTTTCATTCATAGTTTCAGCCCAACATGCTTAAGCTGGACAAATTCGACAGATTTCCGCTTCTATAAGCTTACTTGAACACTCTTAAACTTACTTGAACACTCTTAATTGTTATGGTGCTATATAAACTAACAAAAATTATCCCCTATCCTAATTCTTTTCTTCTTCGAAAAATAACTATAAAGATTAGAAACAATGTTTTCTTAATGTTGGGTCTTATGGCAGATTTTTGTGACCCAAAGAAGAAGACCACGCACAATCAAACCCAAATCTCAACATAAGAAAAAGAAATCTATCGACAAAATAGGCGGAGCAAGCCATCGGAGCAAAATCGCCACCGAAGCGAAATTATCGCATAACTACCATGGAAGATCCGTAGCCACCGGAGCAAAATTAGTCTTCTTGTTCAACATCTTAAACTTCTATTAACACTGCTAAAACTCACAATACACTTAATCATTAACGGAGGTTCAATGGACAGAATGGACGAAGATGCAAAACGGTGTCTCGAGGGACGGCGAGATCTGTATCGTCTGAGAACGCCGGAAACAAAGGGAGAAGAAAAGGGAGGATTAAGAACTTTAATTTGTTTTTTCCTTTTTCTTTTCTTTTTATTATTTAATTATTTTAAAGCAAATTCATTGCTTTCACTCGCCTTTTTAACCGTGATATCACGCATTATAATTGAGTCAGTAAAATAAATGTCACATAAGTTTGATCAATGGTCAGAGAGTTTAAAAATCTCATTTGAATTGAGTATAAGAGTTCAGTTGACAAAAGATTAAGTAGAAGAGTCTAGAATACAAATTCATACAAGTATAAGAGTTCATCAGATCATTTCGTCATTCAGAAACAGAGAGTATTTGATATCCTATGAGGAGTCATTGTCCATTAGCCACGTGTCCCATTAATTACATTTACACTGTAGTCAAGAATGACTACGCAAACTACTACTACGTCACCAACGATTCTCTTCACTTCCCGTCCGTTAACCACCTCTTTCTTCGCCCCTGTTATTCCATCAAATTACAACTTTATCCTAATTCATTTTATTGCTTATTTAATTTTATATTAGTCAGACACTTTTTCTTCTTTATAAACATTTATAAGAAATTATAAATTAAAAAATATTCTAACTAATTTATCGTTTAATTTTTTTTATTTTACAATTTTAATTACACTTAAAAATAATAATTAATTATAAATATAAAATAATAAAAAATTGAATAATTTTATCATAAATTTGAAATAATTATTTTTATATATAAATATAATTAATATAAGACGGAGGAAGTATGTAAAAGCGCAAAATGTTAACGTCAAAAGACAAATGTGTGCATTAATAACATGTCTTTTCGTGCTGATCTGAGGCTATTTTGTGTTTGAATATATTCTTAATTTTTTTTTATTAGACAACACCTTAATTTCAATATTGGAGACTCTAATAGAAAATGAAAGTTGAGAACTTCTATAAAAGAAAATTATTGAAAAGAACTAAATTTATTCAATCATCAAGGATTTTGCGTAATGGTGACTGGAAAGGGACAAGAATGCCCCAAAATAAAAATATTAAGATTGTGGGGACCCACTGCGACAGTGGGTCTCGATGGAAAAAAGTGAAGAAAAAAAAGGTTAATGTTTTTTCAATTTTCACCTATTTTTCAAGTTGATGGTTTAATAGATCTTATTTAAAAATGGGAAGAGGGACAAATATACCCCTGAATTATCGTAAATGGTATGCAAATATCATTCGTCATACATTTGGAATATTAGTGCCCATGTCATCCAAACACTAGAGCATATATGCCCTTCGCTCTAACAGAAGACTAAATAGGGATATGTGGCACAATCTTATCGTCGATCTAATATTTAATAAATGTCGATCGGTGGATAAGATTATGACACGTGTATGTCCATTAGTATAAAAGGTATATATGATCTAGTTTTGGACAGCGGGGGCACCAATGTCCCAAAAGTATGATGGAGGGTATCTGCATACCATTTACGATAGTTCAGGGGTATATTTGCCATTTTTCCCTTTAAAAATTGAAAAAGAGTAAAAAATGTCTTTAAACTATGTGAAAGGAACAAAAATGCCCTCCGTTTATAGTTTGGCTCAAAAATGTCTTTACCCTCAATATTTTGGTTCAAAATTGTCCTTAAACTATGCAAAAGGAACAAAAATGCCCTGCGTTTGTAGTTTGGTCCAAAAATGCACTTGCCGTCAATACTTTGGTCCAAAAATGTCCTTATTGTTATTTTAATGGGTCAAAATGCTCATTTTCTAAATAAATATATTGTTGCTTTCTCTTTAACACATTCCTTTTCTAATAATATATTTTTAAAATTAGCAAATATTTATCTTACTTCAATTTAGAAAAAAATAAATAATGAAAATATTTCTTATTTTATTATCATTATTTTTTATCATTATATAAATATAAATTAATGATGGATATACTATGATCTTATATATATGACATATATTATCTGTCGAAAGGGCACATGAAGTTATTCTATTTTAATTGATAAAATGAGATTAAGAAGAAAAAGAATATTTCCTACAATTTATTTGTTAAAGTGATTTTAGAAGAAAGAAAACAAGAATAGTGTTCTTTAATAATATTTTAATTAGGAAGAAGATGTGTTTAAAAAGAAAAAAAATAATATATTTATTCGGAAAAGGGCATTTTTGACCTATTTTGTAATTATAGGGGCATTTCTGAACCAAAATATTTACTGCAATGGCATTTTTAGCCAAAGTATCGACGGTAGGGGTATTATTGAGCCTAACTATAAACTGAGAGCATATTTATTCCTTTCACATAGTTTAAGGGCATTTTTGACCCTTTTTTTCCTTTAAAAATTAAGATACATAGAATCATCAAGAGAGATGTTGCATCCATTTTTAGAAGATGAGCGATCATAAGAGAAGATTTTCTTAGATGCTAAAAATGTTGTTGATATGATTCAAGTGACAATATTATGGGAGAAAGAAGTGTTGTGTAAAAACTCAAATTCAATATAACAATAGCCACTTTTCAACTATATTAACAAGAGTAAAGTTCAATTATAATTCTCAAAAGTTAACGTAATAACTAAAATGGTAAAAGCCCCAGAACAAACATATAGAAATATTGAAAGTAAGACTATGGATTGATAGACCAAAGAAGGGAGATGAGAAAATACAGATATTTGGAAGGGAGATAAGGAGAATCAGACTTTCACACAACAATAAGCATAACTTTTCTTTCCAACTCCTCTTCCTTTTGAACAAATTGCTAATTGGGTCTGGATCTCAAATCAATCTTTTCGGCCCAATAATTGATTATGTGACGTCAAAATTCATGTCGGGCTGGAATTGATTCATAACATACTGTGTGAAAATATTTGAACGCTTTCAAACAGGTTCAATCATATCAAATATATATATATATATATATAATTTTATTTTATTTTTATTTTTATTTTTATTTTTATTTTATTTTATTTTTGGGAAAAGTTCTTCCCAAACTAAGCTAGTATTTGGGCCCAAGTTTTTCGAACAATATTTGACTATTTCAAAAAAAATATAATGTATATCCATAAGTTCTAAAAACTATTAAAAATACTCATAAATTTGTATTATCTATTTATAGTGAATTTATTCCGTTAAAATAACATTTTAACATAATTGATAGCAATCAACAACAACAAAATAACAATAGTATATGCAAGACAATACATTAATCGCATATTCAAATTTGTCACTGATTCAGTTATAATTATAACCCATTAAAAACTTGTTCTTTTTTCTCAATTTTGTCACTCAAATTAGAAGTCGAACTTTTCCGGAAGATGTAGTAACTAATTTTAGTTGGAATTAATAAATAAATAAATAATGGGTATCTTTTTTTATAAAATATAAAGTTTGGGGTAATTTTTGAATTTTATAAACTTCCAAATATTCGAACTTGGCCCAAATACTAGTTTTTTCTAGTATTTGAGAACTTGAAATACTTGACAAATATATTTGCCAAGTTATATGACCAAACACTACTTTTCAAGTTTTCTTTTAAAAAGTTCAAATATTTTTTGGAACCAAACGGATCATAAATCCTACCGAATGCTAAAGATATATTTACATTATGTAATTCGTTGATGCAATAATAAAAGATATTATGCTTCGGAGAAAAAAAATTATTTAGAAGATGAGTGAGAGGTATTATTATTAGATTTGAAGGTTAGTTAAGTTTGATATAAATAAGTACATGCCACGTATGATTGTTGGCATCAATTAAAAGGAAATGTTTGACCATTGATTTTTTTTTTTTTTTTACTCTGTGTTATAAAATAAATGAATTTTGAGTTCGATACATCATTTAGGAATTTTATTTTTTATTTTTATTTGTTCATTATATAGAAAACCTGTAATTTGGTTAATTGATAAGTTTTATTTGCGAGAGTGTGATTTTCCACTTTGTAATTTTCTTTCTTATTTTACTTCTCCTTACCCCATTTAGGAAAAAAGAGTTCACTAATACTGAAAATACATTTTTCATCTTTATTTATTACTTTTCACATGTTAAGAGAAAATTATATTTTATTTTCTTTATATTTTATCCTCAATATTAATTACTATTTTTTTTTTTTACATATTTTCTTAAAACCTAAGACTATACATCAATTATAGTTATGAAAATCCAATCGGGAAAGGTCTTGCTCATGGTGGTAAGCGAGGGAGGATCTAGTAAAGGGATAATGCCGCTTTATACTAATATAGTCCCGAGTTGGTAATTAGAGTTAGAAGCTTCACAGCTTCCTCCACTCACCTCCACGGGAAAATATAGTCTACTAGACTAGCCAAGAAAGAGTGACGTAGACTATATTCTAGGTCATTCGGAAGGGCTTCGTATAGTTTTGGGGTGTAACTTATGATTGTTGTGGTAAATGGTAATATAGTCATATTAAGAGCATGTTTGACATTATTGTTGGGGAGGCAAAGAGTGTTTTTTTCTTTTTGTGAAAATAAATATTTT
Organism: Solanum verrucosum; assembly: GCF_900185275.1. Lineage (NCBI taxonomy): Eukaryota > Viridiplantae > Streptophyta > Magnoliopsida > Solanales > Solanaceae > Solanum > Solanum verrucosum. The sequence goes on along the minus strand of NW_026020129.1, from coordinate 203,455 downwards.
TTTGAAAAAAATAATGTTTGGTAAATTCTTAAAACTGCTTTTAAATGAAAACATATCAGTTTTTCTGTTTTTAGAAAGAAGCTAAAAAAATTTGTTTCTTAAAAAAAACATAAGCAGAAAAATATTTCTTGAAGACAAAAATATCTCTCTCATATATACATATTTATCAATATATCCCTTATTAACAAATTAGCATATCTCATAAGTTTGGTTAAGTTGCATTAAAAAAGTTTTTTATTTTTTTATAATAATTTTCTTTTATATTTATATATTATTATTATTTTATATTTTATATATTATATTACGTTTTATTTTATAGAATTTGAAATAAATGTAACAATAACATTTTTGTAGGATTAAAATTATGAAGGACTTTATTTATTTTTGTGGTTAATTTTTCGTATATAGTGATTTAATTTGTGGAATGATTTTTAAATTTATTTTTCTTGATATTTTGAATTATATTTAAGTCATCATGTTAATATTATATTAATAATTAATTTATTTATTTATGTATAATATTGATTGAATATATATATAAATAAAATAAAATTTTAATTAAAAATTTCTAATAGATATTTAAAATAGTTTCTCTCTATAAAATAATCTTAATATTAAAAGTATATCGATACTTACCCTTTTTCGTAATTTGACTCTCAAAAATACTTTTTAAAAAGATTAGTCAAACATGATTTGCTTATCAAAAACACTTTTTGAATGAATTTGCGGCAAATTATTTTTTTTCAAAAGCACTTTTTTAAAAGTCATTTTGAAAAAGTGTTTCTAAAAATAAACAGTTTTTAGCAGTAGAGCCAAACAGGCTCTAAGTGTGTGCAAAATTCAACGTAATGAATTTATGTTTATTAGTTAATATATTTTAAGAAACAATATGTATGTTAAATATATAATTTGATATTATTTTTAAAGATACATTTTCTATTATTATTTTTAAAGATACATATTTATTAAGCGTTAGCTTTTAATTTTTGATAAGTAACTTTTATTTTAAACTTTACTTTAATTATGTTATTACATCAACCAAACAACACACTTGTGATTACACTATAATTACATTATGAAAAATAAAAATGTCATTATGTGTAATCACTAGACTGTATAACTACTTAGAAAATTACTTCAGTTTTAATTAATAAGCAATTTTACAAACAATCCCTAAAAAAAAAAACTCCTAAGTTTTAGAGTTTAGATAGCAAGTAAAGAAATTCCAAGGAACATACAAACCAGTACAAGAATATTAAGGTCATCAGTATTTTTATGGCAAAAGTACTCATTACCCCCTGAACTTGAAGCTTTTTATACGGTGTACATCTAAACTAATTAAATTCCGTTTTAATTACCCCCGAACTTGTTTATTCCTCCATTGCGTACACCTTTTTCGTCCACCTGGCGTAGAAATTGACAACACACTCTACTAGGCGCGTGAGGAAGTGATTTTTTGCCATATCATAAAGCTACAACTGTAAAAAACGTAAAATCTCCATTTTTCTTTAATGTTTGACATATTTTAAAGATTTTTCTCTCTCTATTCTCTAACTATTTATTCTCCCTAATCCCTTTTCAAATTTCAGAATTTTTCTCTCTTTTTTGTTTTAATTGCTCTTGCTAAATTCATGAATTATAATAGGAGACTTGTTTGCTTATGTGGAACTCCTCCAATTCTGAAAATTTCATGGACAAATGACAATCCCGGACGTAGATTTCTCGATTGTAGACACTATGGGGTATGTATTGTTTCATTTTTTTTTGCTTTTTATTTGCCAAGTTCGTATTATGTAATTTTTTTAACTTTGATTTTATAAAATACAGTCCTCATTTCGAAATCCTTGTAAGTTTTTCGATTGGTATGATCCAGAATTTCCTAGTCAGGCGAATACTGTGATTTTGGGTCTGTTGAAGAAGACCAACAAACAAGAAAAACAGCTGAAGTGTAGAAGGATGTTGAAACTGATTTTGGGCATTAGTTTGATATGTAATGTGACATTGTTCTTTTATTTAGTGTGTCGTTGAATTTTTTTTTGTGAATGCAATTGTTATTAGCACAAGGTCTTTTGGTTCTAGGGTTCTCATTTTGTGGATTAGTTTGGTTTGGTGTTTTCGTGATGATGTTTCTGCTGATTAAAGCTATATATATATATATATATATATATATATATATCTTTGTGTATGTTCAATTGACTTGTCCTTTTTTCATAAAACTATAGTTACATGTAATTGGTAATATGATAACAAAACACGGAATAATAACAGAAAGACATAACATAACTAGTGCTTTCTTGATCATCAAACACAAACATCATAGTGTTTCATTGTTTCAACCAACAACCACAATAACTTAAGTTAACCACCAAAACAAAAAATAGTCACTACTATAAGTTTGGTTGAACAACCACACAAGTACCAAAACACAAAACAGACACTACTTTAAGTTTGGTTGAACAACCACACAACTAAGAAGTTTTCTTTAAGGGTGATTCTCCCTTGGCTTGTGCCCTTGTTTGAATTCCAACAACTTTTGATCTGGTTTGAATATGATGCATAACACTTTGGACTTGAAGTTCTCTTTGAGTCATGGCCTGTTTGCCTTTCCACTTCAGTCCCTTGGTAGGTTTTAAATCAATATCACCTGTCACATGCGCAGACCTCACCACACCAGTATTAACCCTCCTATTGCTAGACAATCCTTGCTGCAATATTAACAACATAGTTATTTTGGGTCTCATATTTAAAAATATAATTTTGACAGTTTTATAAGACACTTACATTAATATATGTATATCCAGTATCAGCAACAAATACAACTTGTCCAACCACTTTAGGCCTCTTCTTGTAACCACTTCCTGCACCTCTTCTTGTACCAGTCTTGCTGCTGTTTGCTCTTTCATATTGACCTCTACCCCTCTTTTTTCCAGTGGTGGACTAATGTGAGTAGAAAAAGAATATAACAAGCGACTAAATTAATAAGTAACCTAATCTAATTTATAAAAGCAAATTAATGTGAATGTACCTCTTGAGTGGGTGTTGGTGTAGACTTAGGTTTAGGATTTTTTGGACAATTTCTCTTGTTATGATTTGCTCCTTTGCAAATTGAACGTGTCATTATTGTCCCCATTCTTGGCAACTTCCCAGTTTTTCTCACTTCACCAATTTCTCTTCTTCTATTCTTTGGTGGCCTACCAGGCATTTGCCTTGCCTCAGGTGGTTCAACCATTGAGTTTCTGCTTTCAGGCCACATTTCCATGTTTGGGACTGGTTAAATGAAATGCGAATATGTCTTCAGATATGTCTCTTTTCTATACCAGTTTGAAATTGCTTGTGATGCATCCATGTTCAAGTGGTTCATTGCTGCTATACCATGTACACATGGGATACCTTTTAATTCCCAAGATCTGCAACTACATTTCTGTTGACCCAAGTTCACAGTATGCTTGGATACCCCTTCTAACACTTCAAATCCATCATCACCATTCCATTCAATGTTGCACTACATTGATCTTGTTACATTGGTATTGAATACCATCATTGCCATTGGAGATATTTCATATGTCCATGTCTCAGCAAATGCTCTTGACTTACTCACCCTACTCATCACTTTAACTCTAATTTCTTCCAACATAGCTACAATAGTCTTGTTCCTAGGTCCCAAGATCCAAGCATTGAAACTCTCTGCCATGTTGTTAGCTATACTATCACATTTTGAAAAAGTTTGGAAAATAGCTTTGCACCATTTCTCCTTATTTTATTTGATAAGGGCTTCAACTATACCTTTTCCCAATTTGGATAGGGCATTTATATTGTACTTAAATTGTGCCTCAAATGTTGATCTAGCACAAGCCCAAAATTTCTTCCTTCTCTCTATGCCTCTGAAGTTTTGTGACCAATTTGCTAATATGTGTCTAGCACACATTCTGTGCTCACATTCTGGAAATCGTTCATCTACAGCAGCTATTAGTCCTTGTAGTTGCAAAGCAAAATAATAAAGATAGTTAAATTTTGATCAAATTAAATTAAAGATAAAAAAAAAAAAAAAATTCAGTTACCTTTTGCATATCACTAATGATAGTGAGCTGGGAACCATCTCCTAGATTAAGATCATTTTGCAGAATGATCATGAACCATTTCTATGTCAACTTGCTTTCAATACCAATTACTGTCCATGCTATTGGATACTTTGGTTGTTGGCATCCTTAGCAACAACTACCAAAAGTTGACCTTTACAAATTCCTTTTAGAAAACACCCATCCAACCCTATACATCTTCTGCATCCTTGTTGGAAACCCTTTTTCATAGCATCAAAACATATATAAAATGAGTGAAACTGTTTCATCCCATTTTTTGATTCTGAATCTTTAAACTTCACAACACAAGTGCTACTAGGATTTGTTTGGAGTAATACATCCCTGTAGTCTAGGATTCTGTTAAATTCGGCCATATGATCCCCCATAATTTCCTTTAAAATAATTTTTCTTGTTTTTAAACAAACTGCCTTACCTACATGAACATTCAACTCTTTCCTCACCAAATCTTGTATTTCCCACCCTTTTATACTAGGTTGAGAAATAATCCTATCTTTCAAATACTTACATAAAAATATTGAATTACACAAAATATTATTGGTGGTCCTGGTACATTTGTGCCTTGGGTTGTATGTCTTGATAGTGAAGTTATCACTCCTCCCTTCCTTGGTTGCATACAACAGCCATGGACAACCACTTTTACACTTGACTCTTACTCTAGTACTCTCATTCACATACTTGTCTAACTCAACTCCTTTTGTTATAGCATATTTTGTAACTGCCTCTCTAAATTCCTTTACACTTTCAAATACCAAACCACACTGTCATATTACAACATCACAAGTAGAATCATATATCACTCTATTACTCTTCTTTCTTCCCCTTAAACTCCTTCCTTCAAGTTCATCATCAGAAACAGGTTCTTATTCATCACTTTGAAAACTATCACAATCAGAACTGTCATAGTATGGCTCATCCTCTGTTAGCTTACCCATGAATTTTTTTTTGCCTTTTTCAATATCCTCATACCCTTCATCAAGTCCAACTTCACCTAAAAACCCTTTTGTTTTTTCCTTATTCTTTCTCCTCATACTTTCTTTAAACTTTCTCACATCTTCCTTAACAATCCTCAACTCCTCATGCACATCACTTCCATAGTCAATAGACTGGTCAGAACAAATAGAATCACTGTTTATGTCTTCCTCTGCATTTACTTGGGCACTTGGTTCAACTTCTTCTTGAATAGAAGGTTCAGTTCCTTGTTGGATGGTAGGTTCACCTTCTTCTTCAGTATCAGTCCAATCTATTGAAGAATAATCATCATCAGTTTCTTGTTGGACCCTTGCAACCCCATCATTTTCAACTATTTCACTAGATGGAAAGGAAGAAGAGGAACCTAACCCTAGATTTGGTTTTTTTGGCTGTGCAGTTAAAGAACCATCAGATTCCCCATGTGCATTAAAAGACTCAACCACTTGACTTAAAGATTGACTAATTTGACCTTCACTGAGACCCACATCCTCCAGAATAGTGTCATCACACACATAAATATCTATTGTGTCCCCATCATGCATAAATAATGCAATGTTGCAAATGTCCATGTCATTTTTTAATTCCACCAAATCACCCCTAGAGACTTAGCATAAGTTTATCCTAACTTACTAATCCCAAAAGACTTAGCATAATCTGCAAGTTCAGGAATTGACAAATGATCTTCATCCATATTCTCTACATATTCAGTCCTACCCCCAACATATATTGGACCTACCTCACTCACCAAGATACCCCCAAATTTGAACTTAAATTGAGGTACTTAGTAGCCATAGTGTCAACCTATAACCACCAATAACAATCAATATATTGTACAAGGCAACAACAACAAAACATATGCAACAACAACAAAACAGAGGCAATAACACCAAAAAACATACAATCTCACCAAAACAGAGGCAACAACACCAAAACAGAAGCAACAACACCAAAAAATATACAATAACACCAAAACAGAGGCAACAACACCAAAACAGAAGCAACAAAACCAAATTTAACTCATAAGCATACAATTATACAAGGAAATTATAATAAACAATACAAAAACATAATTGGTACTTAGTAGCCATATTACTCAACATCATACAAATATACATAAGGAAATTACAAAATACCCCACCATTTAACAATACCAAAATAGAATATTGAAATAAAAAATCTAGAATCTTAATTTTACTAAAAAGCCCTAATTTTTTGAACTAATTACCAGAAACCCTAATACTCATGCATGCATAAGCTGAATGACTTCATAATAATACATTCATTAAGTGAAAATTCTAGTTGAAAACCATAAAACCCCTAATCGGAAACTCAATCGGAAACTATGGCGAAACCCTAGTCAAATTACGGCGAAACCTTAAACGAAAAATAGGGCAAAATATAAATGAAATAGTAAAGGAAACAAACAATAACACATCATAAGAGTGGATAATCACTTACTTGGTAACAATTTCAAACAAGATCAAAAGAAAATCGATCAATCGACCAAACGCTTCACGAAATCGAGCAAGCCTTCACGTCTAAGAACTGCAACTGACCCAAATCCAGAAAGAGTTCCGTGAAATCTACCCCTTTACTCCGTCGATTACACTTCTTAGAGGGCCAAAAGTTTTGAAATCTGTCGTCGTCCGTCGATTACACTTCTTACCAAAAGTTAGAGCTTAGTGAGAGGTTTAGAACTTAGTGAGAGGTTTAGAGATTAGTCCAGAAGTTTTAATCTAGGTGACAAACCTGACATTTAATTATCTAGGTGGCTAATAATTTATCTAGGTGTCATGCGCGTGTAGACACGATTGGAGTGATCGGACAATAAAGGTGTATGCGACGGAGGAACAAACAAGTTCGGGGGTAATTAAAACGGAATTTAGTTTAGGTGTACACCGTATAAAAAGCTTCAAGTTCAGGGGGTAATGAGTACTTTTGCCTATTTTTATTAAATTTTGAGTTAAAAATTTGTGACACAAACCTTATTTGCGTAACAATTTTATGACGAAACCACAAGTTTGTCACAAATTTATAATGAGATTGTGATGGATTCTTATTTTTGTTATAAATTTGTAACAGAATTGTGACCAGCCATCATTTATGTCACACATTTAATTTGTAACTGAATTGAATTGTGACGGACCATTTAGTCCTTAACAAAATTTGTCCACTAAATCCGAATTAGTAATGAATTTGTTTGTTACAAATACTCCGTCAAAATTTGTATTTTTCTTGTAGTTAGTTAGTGATCCTCCTATAGTTATTATTATCCTAACTAGCAATTTGATCAAATTCACAGCCTAAGCATAGGTGTTTCTCATTAAACTGCGTCCAAGATTGAGCTATGAGATTTAACGGCGGACTTAAAAAACTATTGACAGTTTCAAAACAGAGACATAAATTGGGACAATATTACTACTAGCTTAAAAACGGCGTGACACACTGTGATGGAAATTCAACTTCCTTGTGACCAGTTTACTTTCTTATGTTGTACCTTTTCCTTTGATAATTATGTTTGTATTTGAGCATGAGCTAACCTATTACTTTCCTCTTATCTCTTAAAGCTTTTAAATTTGACAGTTCCCTGATCACCCAGGTGATCCGAGTAAAAGGGGGATTTGTTGTTTCTAAACAACCAAATGTGTCATAAATAAGAAGGCATGACATTAGCCCAACTGATGATATCAACTGCATCTTCTTAATGTAGGCCAATTTATTGATCTGTCTATGGTGCAATTCTGGCTAACAATCTGCCAAAAAAAATTGGCACAATAGGAGCAGTTGGAATTGATGTTGAGGGCAATCAATATATGAAGTCGAAGTTTTTAAACCCCACAATTAGCTAGAAAACAATTGCTATTTTTGTGTAGTAACTTGTAATATTTCTGTTGATAATTCCAAAGTCTTATATTTAATTTTAAATGTTAGACTAGTAAATAGCCAAGTGAAAAAGCAAACGCAAATAGTATTCCCAAGCCCCAAACATTTCAAATGGGAGGAGAATGTAATTATTTTGTCGACCGGTTTCTAAGTATGTTTAAATAAGAATAGTATCCATTTAAAAGTTTACAAGTATTATTTGTAATTATTGCTATAGAAACTTTTTTTTTTGGTTGATCGAATATGTTTGCGTGTTCAACCCATTAACTACAATTTTAGCAAATAAAAATCCTGTAAATATTTAAATAAAAAAAGAACATACAATCTTCCAAATTCAAACACTTAACCATGCTTTACTTGCTTAAAGCTCTGGATCGACCTAGCGAGTTGGAACATCTTTGTGTTAAGTATTGTCAGTTTATTTTGTTTGAACGTTACTTTATTTTTTAAATATTAATTGAGTATGCACATTTGGCAAAATTTTCTATAGTATGAACAATAAAGGAATAAAAAGAAAACACGATTGTGGACAACTTAAAAAAAAAAAAAAGTTAATAAAACTAAGGGAAAATGGTTCGAAATATATTCGAACTTTGATCGAAATTACTGTAAGAATCCCAAATTTTGGGGAGGATCTATTACCATTTACCCATGCACTATTTAATAGTGTATTTTAAAGTTTTATATGTGCCCACGTGGACAAGTTACTATTTATAATAATGCAATATTTATGATGTCTATGTGGGCACATATATACCTTTAAAATACACTATTAAATAGTGGAGGGTAAAAGATCATACCCAAAGTTTGAGATTGTTACAACAATTTCAATCAAAGTTTAAATATATTTCAATTTTTTTTTTTCCTAAACTAATGAATCATCAACACGCGAATTATGAAAAAGTACACACCAGACATATGCCTTCCAATTTTCACATCTTAAGCATGGAGAGTTTTATTTCAATTTTATGAAATAAGATACTTCCTAACAAAAAATAGCATTTGACATTTACTTTTAAGATTTCAATATCTAATCGCGTCGAATAACATCCTTTTTAAGCCTATCCACCCTACATACCTTGACCACATCATGAAGCATCAACCCGTACCGGTGGCTCATGGTCCCATCTCTTGGTCGGTCGTCCACTTGATTGTATAGTTTGTTTCTAATTTCCTATGGTCAGACTACCATAAAGAATATGGACCTCTAACTAATATTCCAAAAAAAGGAAAAAGTTTGGCTCTAATTGAGCAATTATTTTAATTCATTCACTTTTATTTGTTATTTTATTTGATATATATTTTTAATTTTATTTATTTATTTTAATATATTTAAAAAATAAACTTATTTTTTATTTTGTTGTTAGTATTAATTTTTTATTTATATTATTTTTCGAAAGAGATGCAAACGTTTATTGCGAATAAATAAAAATGAACGAGAGAGTGCTTGTCTGTCATTATTTATTTTGACAATATTAGCTGTCTTTTGTCAGTGGCATTGAAAAGGGGGTATTATCGTAGTTTCTACGAAACTCAAGGGCGTTTGTGTTCTGCTACTCTCAATGATATACACAAAAAAAACCCAAAAGTGGTACTCAATTGCCTTTTTCATCGGAGTTTTACCATTACTGCTACTATATTACACTCCAATCGCAATACGGAAAAGTAGCGGTACCGGAAAATGTGCTCCACTAAACAAAAACCGAAGCAGAACCTCCACCATAAGCGCTCCGTCGTGCCTACCTCTACTTCCGCCTCAGGCGGTGAAGGGGGCGGTGGTGGGGACTGGAGGGAAGAATCCATAACCGGCGGATCACTTAAGCATGTGGATTTGGACAAGGGAAAAAACGGTTGGGCATCACCGCCGGGAGACCTATTCAATCTGCGAGGGCCAAACTACTTAACGAAAAAGGTGAAAGTACCTTCTGGCGCGTGGCTTCTACAGCCTGCCGGAGTCGATTGGCTCCGATCTAACTCCAAGCTCGACAACGTCCTGGCTCGACACGACAACCGTGTGATGAACGCGCTGAAGAAATCTCACTCTGAAGGCAAGTCTCTGAAAACCTTCATAGTCGCCGTGAATCTCCAAGTCCCTGGGCGTGACCAACACAGCGCGGTTTTCTACTTCGCTACAAACGACGATGAGCCGCTCGAACCGGGTTCTCTCCTCTATCGGTTCGTCAACGGCGATGATGCGTATCGTAACAGCAGATTTAAGATCGTGAACCGGATCGTGAAAGGACCGTGGATCGTGAAAGCCGCAGTTGGGAATTACTCAGCTTGTATACTCGGTAAAGCTTTGAATTGCTACTATCATAGAGGCCCTAATTACTTAGAAATCGACGTGGATATCGGTAGCTCAGCGATTGCTAGCGCTATTTTGCACTTGGCGTTAGGGTCGGTAACGTCGGTGACGATCGATATGGGTTTTCTGGTGGAGTCACAGACGGAGGAAGAGTTGCCGGAAAAGCTATTTGGGGCAGTTAGGATTTGTCAAATGGAGATGAGCTCAGCTACGTTTATTGATACGACGTCGTCAAGGAAGGTATTACCCACTGCTAATTTACATAATCCTAGCAATAGTAGCAGAGTCCAAGCTGAGGAGAACGTTGAAAACAAAGATGATTAAGAAGAAATTAAAACAAAATTACTTGATATTATTCTCTTAATGTTGAGGGAAATTGTTGGTTGAATCCATGTAGATAGATGACTAAGCTTAAGCTGTCCTTGTTTAATAAAAATTCATCTCTTCCTTTCATTAACTATCATTTCAGTTCAACTTTCCCCTACTTATAATTTACTAATTTTGATCAATACTACTGACAATTAGAAAATTAACAAAACAAGAAGCACTATATAAATATAAAACTAACATTATTTGTTCATGCATTTTTCTTATATATATGTGAAGGATTTTAGGTGATACGATAATGCTATTTTATATGGTGATGAGGTAATAATAATAAAATACAAAAAAAGCAAAATGGGTATAGAATTGACTAATTTTTGGATTTGTCTTTGTACTGCAATTATTTGGTGATTAACTAATAAATACTGCCGTTGCTTATGCCGGCGTATATGGATTTGGAATTTGTACTTTTGCCTTCTAAATACACATCATTTTGTTTGTTTTTGGTTTTCACTTTAATTATTGGTTTACCTTTTTTTTTCATTTAATTAATCAATTTCTAGGGGTATGTTTGGTAGGGAGGGAAATATGTTTTGATTTTTTTTAAATAATATTTGGGAGAAGCATTTTGTTTTATACCGAACACACCTTATATGTGTGCAACTCCGATTCCAAAGTTGGTTTAACCCTTTTTGCTTTAAGGCTAGTTGTATCTTAGTTTGATTAGGGAGACACGTGTTTTATGTGTTTAAATAAGTTAATAAGGTTGTTAATCGAGATAGATACAGACAAATTACGGTGGGATAAATAATTATTTTCTTCTCTAACTTTGTGCTTAATATTATATTAAACTTCCTCTCAAAGTTTTAGCTATACAATTTTTTTCCTGTTTATGTGATTTTTCAGTATATTTTGCTGGCCAAATGCGAAAATGTTTTATTGAAACAAAAGTTGTAGATTACTTTTTCTAGCCCATGTCTAAATGAATTGTTGGAATGTAGCACACTTCTTAAAAAAGGATGAATATAAAAATAAATTTCAATAATTTTATTAAATTTGAATTTGAATAATTTAATTAAAAAAAAATTCACGAGAGGAAGTTGTAATTTTTTCCACAATGTTGTCCTTGCATATTTTTCTGAATTGAGAAAAGGTTTGTTGAAAATTCTTCTGTAGGCACTTGCTCGTCTATGAACCAAAAAATAAAAAAAGTAACCCTCCTAAGGGAATCTTTTATCATGTGTCTCATGTTATTAAGGACCCAATTCTGAATATATATTTCTAAATTAAATACTCCAATATTAATAATAATACTTACAATTTAGCCAGTCCCCAAACAGTCTTGTGCATCTATCTAAAACACAAAAAGAAACTTTAGATACAAAATTATTCAGCATGCATGTGATTATGAAAGGAAAGAGGTTCTTAAAAATCTTCACTAGATTTTTTTAGATGCTTAGGTTGGGTAGAATTAAAGTAATAAGTAATCAATTTACAACTTTGAAGTCAATAATATGAACTTAGCATATGCAACTTGTTTGTCTAATAAATGCTGTTCCTTTGGAATGAAGAAACAAATTCATTGGTCAAATGCAACAATATGGACCATTCATTGAATGTTTAATTTAGAGCAGGAAGATTACATTCATTCTCTAAGGTTATGGTATAAAGCTTCTTCTCCAAATTATGAATTCAGAGTTCGTAAATTTAATGACTATAATATTATCATACATATATATTTTATTTTATTTTTTATACGAGATTCCGCTTTATAATCTCAAGTAAGTTGTTACATATAAAAGCAAAGGGACTTATAATTAATTACATGAAGAAGTTAAAAAAAGAAGAGATAAATACTCAAGTTCATTAAGCTAACAGAAGGTTGAGTGCAATGAATTAGGAGGTACGTTTTACTTCATACGGTTCATTTTAATTACCATGCTTATTATAAATACTAGATGGTGCCCAATATTTTCATGCGTGCAATTTTAGAAGTGATGGAGACTTATTTAATAGATAGGATGACATCTCTTTGAGCAGTTTACACACATTATTTACATAAATATTGCCTAGGTAAGCATATTGTTTGAATTGTTGGTATGTAAATATACGTTCGCAGTGAAGTTAGTATCAAAATGAGAAAGGTAAAATAGTAACGCAACTGCTATGCCATTGGCAGTTCTGATTGACAAAACACATGAAGAGGTTATAAAGAATGGACTTGCTTATATCTTCAAAACCTTTCTGCGAAAAACAAATGAGAGGATAAGATTATATATGATAGATGCAAGGTAATAAATAGGTAACAAGAAATCTATAAGTAAAGGAAGTATCAATGCTTTATTGTGTACTTAATAAACATGAACTGCAATAAAATGATAAACATAACATATACATATAAATTGATGAAAAATGCTTATTATAAGTTCATCAAATTCATACAACCAATATGATGGGTACTAGAAACTTTAATGTCATGATTTTCTTTCTTAATGAGCATCTTTAGATGTTCATAGGCAGTATAGTTATAGTCTATGCTATCAAGTATAACTCTAACTTTTGTATATGTTCATGCTAGTAGCTGCATATGCCACTAAATGATTTTTGATTTTTGTGTTTTGGGAAAATGTGCTGCTAGTCAACAAATTATGATCAAATTTTATGGGGTATATTTTTCTTGCATATTTAGTACATGGGAGGTGAGTTTTGTTTCAAAGGAGAACCTAGTTCCATGACTAATTGAATTATAGGGCACCACACTAAAGGCTACCAACTCTACCCAAATGATACACCCGAACAAACACAAGAAACTTATAAGCAACACAACCAAAGCAAGCTGAAGAGCTGTGAATTATTTTTACACAAAAAAAAAACCAATTAAGAGACATGCAAATTCAAGAAGCTAAGCGATAATAATCAAAGCAAGCAGAAGAGAAACACTTACCAAAGTCAAGGAGGTTGAACACACTGAAGAATAATAATCACAATAACACAGAATGAACCTGAAAGAGAGCATTTCAAAGAAATATTTGATCAAGCACAATTGTTATATTATTGAACCAACGTCTCTTGTGTGGAGTTGTTCAAAGTCAAGTTTGAGAACTGAAAGTAAGATTAGAGAAGCTATAGAGAAGTTGGAGGACACATTATTCTGGGAATGTTACACATAAATTTGATTTGGTTTGTGTTTTTTATTTTGTGGGTTATAATTTTGTGCTCTTTACTGTTGAATCAGTCCTTTTTGGAAATGAACTTGGATAAAAATGAGTAAGAGTCGCAAATGGACATAAAAATCAGAAGGATCAAGAATGTTATATATTTTAATACTTGTGGTTATTTCATTATATGCATATCACAATTAGCAATTTCACAAAGATGGACAAAAAAGCCACACTCACCGACTAAGAGAGTTGATGATCACAGAGGAATTTGACGACAAAAATATATACTCTCATTGATATAAGCCACGAATAGTAATGTCGTGCACATATGGTTGATTGGGACATACCTTGTTAAAGCATTGGACGTCACAGATGTTTTTGTTCAACATATTATTTTACTAATGTTGCAGTAAGCAACTCAAACAATAGAATAGAAACAGACAAATTACCTATCATTTAATAATTAAGAGAAGATGGCTGGCGTATGAAGTAATTAACATAAACATATGACAATAATCCAGATTTGAGATAATTCTTTATGTCGTTAAGTTAATATACAGTTAAGGAAGCTTGCTGTAAATTTCTTATAGATTCACCATTTTTCCAACAAAGCTAAATAATAAGTAACTAAAACCTTTCTATGAGCTAAGCTCACAACAAATTAAAAATGAATTTCTATTAAACAATGTCTAGAATCTCTTGCTATGTTAGCTAGTGAGGGCTAGGAATAACGAAATCATTTGAAATTGAAAGACTTGGTGCAGACACAAATTCAAACTTTTCAATTTTTGTGCCGCACCGGTGTCGGGTGTGGGTGGGCACAGTTATATTTCGTTTGGTGGTGAGTAAGTTTTACTGGATGGAGACCAGACCACAGCCGGAAAAGCTACTATCGAATCGAAGTATCAATTAAGTTAAGTGTGATGTTCCTCTCAAAAGTCTCTAAAACATGGATTGGATGCTAGTAAGTTCACTAAAACTTGATGAAGATCATATCAGAGAAAAGTAAGCTTACAGATTAGAATTCTTCAAAATTATAAGGTATCCTAATTAGAGGAATAATCATACAATACGAAAGAAAAAATGGCAGAGTCACTGATATACAAGTTTGAAAGCCACACAAGAGTTAAATTCTTAGTTGTTGGACATGTCTTGCATTACTTCAAAAAAGCCACACAACAGATGAGAGAGCGATGTGATGAAGGTAGGTGTTACGTGGCTTTTCAAATGGAGGATGAAAGACACGTATATGTGTGGATTGTAGTGAAAAGTCATAATTGTCCTTGACTTAAATTGTAATGACAACAACAACCAGGCATGTTGATACCAGCCTCTACTCATGCTTCTAAGTTCTAATATATATAGTAGAATAACTCATTTGATAATATTGTTATTTTAAAAAAATTATTAATTTTCACCTTTACCATGGAAATTAATGTTGTAAAATAGAGATTCATTCAAATTATTTATTTTGGACCTAGCTAGGTACTCTACTATTTAATGAGTAGCCTAGCCATTCTTTTCTTTCATTATCTTTGAGCTTGAATTATTGATTTCCAGGTATTTCTTTACCATTTTCTAATACATCAAATTTTATTGTTTTTCAATAGGCTTATTTGACTTTTGTAAATGAAAGTAGGTGTGATCTAATCAAAGAGAGTATTCCATCAATTTCATTTTATTAAGATATTTAACTGAATATAAAATTTAAGAAAACAAAAATATTTTTATCATTCATATAAAAGATACTACTTTCTCCGTTTCTTTTTATTTGATTTTTTCTTCCTTTTTCAAAATTTTGTTATGTTAATATGACACTCTCCTTAAGAAATTATTTATTGGGATTTATTTTATTAAATTATGGTAGAAAAAATTAGTTTAATTACTAGTATTATATATATTTATTTAATATAAAGATAATACTAAAAGAGAATAATAAATAATCTACTAAAATAAACTAGTAAAAGAAAAATCTATTAAGAATATTATCTACTATATTAGGAGTAATATTTATCTTTTCCCAAGTTTACTCATAGGAATTGTAAAAGCTTCTTAAAAAATTGTTCCAATCATTTAGTATTAGGTAAAGAATTATGAAGAAGAGAATAATACCTTCTAAAATTTCTTAAAATTTACTTATTTTGGATAAACATTATAAAGATTAGAAAACCATTTAAAAAGAAATGGAGTAAGTACGTATTAGAACTTTGTGATGAAGATTTTTTTAACTATAAAAGTGTGTCATTAAAGATACATATATTAAAGGTAAAAGAACGACCACAAATTGTTTAAGAGGTTTAAAAGTACCATCAGATGTTATAGTACAGAGTTATATGTATTTCTTCATTTTTAATTAAAATTTTTGAATTTAAGCCTTAAATATGAAGTCACTTTTTTTCAAGGGCTCTACCTCCATCACAAATTTAAATTAATTAAATTTCAAAAATATTAAACACCAATAAAAACACAAAAAATATGATTTAAAAGTAAAAAATCATGCTCCATGCCGTTACCATCCCACATAAGTTTTTTTTTTTTTGTGGTGTGCTAAAACCGTCATTATTTTAAATATGTGGGCTCAATATGGAAGGACGAATCATGCAATATATTCTGTTTTTTACTTTGTTGTCTAATAAAGTTGAGAAAGAAAAGTATAGTTTGTCTAGGAATTATTACCTACTCCCTCGTCCTAATTTATATGACATTTTTTATTTTTCGAGAGTCAAATAGTTTAAGTTTAACCGAAAATATGCGCATGAAATTTTGACATTTATGGAAATGAAATTTATATATTTATAAACTACATAAAAAGTATTATAAATCACAATAATTGACAATTCAAAATATCTAAAAAGATATATGAAAAAATTATGGTAAAAAATAAACATGTTTGAATCTCAAAATCTAAAAATGTTATATAAATTGAGACGGAAGGAGTATCTTTTAAATCTTTGGGTTGGTTACGAATGTTTTGTCTTCACTTTACTACTTGTCTTCTCAATTAATTGTACTTCTATATTGGGAAAAAAGTTACTATTTTTGGGTCGTGAATTCGTTAGGATAGGATTTGGTTGATCATTGAATGTTAGGCTAAGTCCCTATTCTTGAACCCACAACAAAGTCAACATTGTTTTTATGGGATCAACTGCCCATTTTCAGTATAGAACTGGATAATTAAAAATTATAGGGAAAATGGTTTGAAAAATATTTTAATTTTGGTCGAAATTGTTGTTACAGTACCAAACTTTATGGAGGACCTTTTACCTCTCCTACACTATTTAATATTGTATTTTAAAGGTATATATGTGTCCACGTGGACACGTTATCATTTAGAATTATGCAATATTTATGATGTCCACATTGACATATATATATCTTTAAAATACATTATTAAATAGTGCAGGGGGTAAAATGTACTTTCTAAAGTTTGATATCGTTACAACAATTTCAGTCAAAGTTCAAATATATTTTAGATCTTTTTCCCAAAATTATACCTTTTTATTTTTCTTGAAATTGAATGGGTGTTGGCTTAAAAACGTCACAGAAAAAAGTAAGGTTGTTGGTTGAGGCTAGAGCTGTCAAAATGGGCTGGTCCAACCCAACCCTAACGGGCTAGAGAGTTAAATGGGTTGGGACGGGCTAGCCCTTTTAATTAAAGGGCCTATAAAATAGCAGTCCAACCCATCCCTAAGGGGGCCACGGGTTGGGACGGGTTGGCCCTTCAACCAAAAGATGAACAATAGTACTCTCTTAGAAAGAGTATTGAATGTTGACGTCTATGAACACAACATCAATACATATAAATTTTCATTTATGAATCACACACTTCGGTGAATACTTACAAAAATACATTTATGAATCACACACTTCGGTAAATACTTACAAAAATACATAATAGTCAACGTAAGATTTTGCGGAAAAATATTGATCATTCCACCATTCCTCCCACAAAAAACTAGCTAGTTTAAAAGGCTTGATTTTTAATTTTTAAAAATATTTATTGATAAAAACTTTACAAATAAAACACTTCTAAAAATATATATAAAAAATATTTTTAAATATTTATAGCCCACGGGCTGGCCTTTGAGGCTTGCGGGTTGGGCTACGAGGCTAGCAGGCTAAATGAGGCTGGGCTAAAAAGCCTCGTTCCTAAATGGGCCAAAAAAATTAAGCTCAACCCCACTTAATTCAAGGGTTGGGTTGGATCGGCCTAGCGGGCCAAACCCATTTTTACAGCTCTAGTTGAGGCCTTACTGGAATATATGCTTGCAAATTAGATCGTTAAAGGTTTACCTAAAGTTTAATCGGTCCCCTTCTTTTTATTTTTATTCATATACTAGGGAACTTATCCGCGCTTCGCGTGGTTAAAAAGATGAAGATGTAATAATTTTATGAAAATATAGTATAGATAGAAGAAATATTTATATTATGTGCATATACATATATCTAGACGTATAAGTGATTTCATAAAGAGAAATGTTTGGTCAGTAATTATATGACTTCCAACAAAGTTATAAGTTGTTACTTTGGACAAAGAAAAACTATAAACTTTAGGATAATAAAAAAATCGTAGAAAATATAAAACAAAAAAATTATGAAGAGAATGTAAATAAATAAATAATGCAACATCATTCTTATGATCTTAATTATTAAGAAAAAGAAGAAAGAAATGTGAAATTAATGCACAATTTTTTTTTAACTCTAATGTGATCATTTCTAAAAGTCTTACAATGTCTTTATTTATAGACACTTAGAATAAAAATGAATGCAAAAATTGTAATTAACTTTTTATTATTATAATAATAATAATAACAATATTTTTGGCCAAAAAGAGGTGTCGATTTTATTCATTCATTATTGTTGTCTTTCATCTTATTTTTCATCATTATCTAAATAATATTCATATTTTTAATTTTGCCTCTTATCCTTTATTGTAGTATTTGTTTTATATTTTATTAATTTTTTCTTCCTTCTCTCTTTTCCTTCTTCTATCCTACTGAATAGTAACTTTTTATAGTAACAAACACACATCTTTCTTAGAATCTTAATCATAAGAAATATAAATGGTTCCTTGTATTGTAAAAAATATCATAAAAAATTTCTATTTCAATATTTCATATATATTCAAATTTTCTAATCTATCAATAATAGTGTTTGAACCTTGATAATAATTAGCATAAGATAAAGTTACAGTAATAAATTTTCGTCTAACAAAGTACAAACAAAATGCTTTTACATTCCAAGATTAAGAAATTACATAGAAAGAACACAATGTGTACATACCTTCATCAGGATCTTAATCATAAGAAAATAAATAATATTGATGAATTAATGCACAGCATCTAAGAGTCCTCTTTATTGAGTCTACCTATACTACAATAACAAAACATGGAAAACACGACTTTCAATATGAAATAAAAAGGATAATCGTGAGTAGGAGTTTCATGAAATAAGAAATTATGATTTTATATGGACACAATAGAGGAATCTTTAAAAAAAACATAAATAGTTTTTTGTACAATAATATTGTTGAACATTGGTTAGAAGTTAATATTATTACACACAAAGTTACAATATCTGATTTGCATCTAAACAAAAATACAGACTTGCAATAATAAAAAATTATACAAATTCAAATTAAAGAAGTTACATGGAGAAAACACAAACACACACACATCTTCCTTAGAATCTTATAAAAAAAAATAGATAAAAATAAGAATACAAAATAAGTGCCCACTTTTTTTAGCTCTTTTTTTCAGTAACTTTTTTGGGCTTTTTGGCCGACACCTTTTTTGTCAAATTAATCAACATTCAGGAGTCTTCTTCATCATGTACTACAAAGAACAATGAATGGAATATAAAAAATAATCTTGAGTAGAATTTTCATGAAACAAAAAACTTGTGAATTTATAATGACAAAAATGGAGAAATATCATTAAGTAACTTAGATTTTATAATTTAATAGTTTAGGGTTATGAATATGAAAACTTAAAAGTCATGAAATTAATTATATTATTAAGAATAGAAGTTTAATAGATATAAGTTATGGAGGTGAAACTTTAAAAGTAAATAAAGAAGGGAAATAAATAAATAAAAAAGATAAAAGAAATACCTTTATACTAAATAAAGATATAATTTTTTTGAATTGAATAAATAAAAAAAAGTGAAAAAAGAATAAGGAAAGGAAGAGAAGTGACTAAAGAAAATGTTGTAAATGTCATAAATGGTGAGATTTAGGGAACAAAATCGTAATTTTTTTAATAAAAGAAACTTTATATTATATAAAAATATAAGTTTCTTGAATTGGATAAAAGAAATTAAAAAAAGTAAAACGGAACTAAAAAGGGGGAAAATGTGATTTAAAGAAATGATACAAATATCATTCGGGAAGAAATTAAAATACTAAAAAGAAGAAGATTAGAAATACAGAGGAATAAATTATAGCATTTAATGGCAGAAAAAAAAAAAAAAAAAAAAAGATAAATAGCTACATCAACATGTCTAACATTCTCCTTTATATAGATACTAGTAAAGAAAGCCCGGGCGCTGCCTGGGCCCAACATTAATAAAGTTATATTGTTACTCTCTTCGTCCAATATTAGATGAGAATCTTACTAAAAAATTTTTTTTTCATATTATTTGAGCACTTATTAAATTAGGATAGAATTAATTAATTCTTTTCCATTTTACCCTACAATTAATATGACCATTCCTATATTGTACGTGTATTTTTTGTAACTCATTTCAATGTGCATTGATATAAACAAAGGGTAAAATGGTGAAGTCTTCCAATGTATTAATAATTTCTTAATCACCGTGTAAAGTTGGAAGTGCCCATCTAATATGGGATGGAGAGAGTATAGTTTATGTATTGTTATAAAATTAGTAAAGATTGTTATAATATATTTTGCTCACAAGTGAGCTAATATAAAAACTTATTTATCATTTGTCTTTTTAATTTCAATTTCAAATAGCAAATAAATGTACCGATAAGATTGAGGGTAGAAATGAAACATATCTTTCTAAATTTAAGTAAAAATAAACAGAGTAGAAGTAACATTAGGGTTATCGATAGGACGATTCATTCGGTTATTTTTAAAAAAATTATATCATTCAATTTTTTGGCTATTTTATAATGTATAACCAAAATTAAAATTTTAAAATCATCCCAATCCTAATTTATGTGACACAAGCAGTACAAAAATTAGTCTTTTTTTTGTTGTCTTGTAGATATTTTAAGTTATTATTTATTGTAAATTATAGTACTTTTTATTAAAGTTTTTAATAACATATGTTACTTTTTATGTTTGATAGTTAAACCAATTTTTTTTTATATGTCTTTTAATTTTATATGTGTTTTGTCCTTTTCCATTTTCAAAAACTAATACTCTGTCCATTTCATTTTATATGTCATTTCTTTTTATAAATATATTGGTTATTCCCTCTTCTTATGTCATATATATTATGAAATTTGAGAAGTTATTGAAATTTTTATATGATTCTAAAAATATTTTAAATTGTTAGCTATTGTGATTTGTAGTACCTTTTTTTTACAGAATTTTGAAAATAATATTTATTACTCTCTTTGTTCTAATTTATATGGCACATGCAAAATTTCAAATATTAACCATTTTTTATATGTCTCTTTACTATATTAAGTTGTTAATTATTGTATTTTATAGTACATTTTGAACTTAATTTTTAAAGAATATATGTTATTTTCCATGTCCCAATTTATGTGGCATTAATTGATAGATTTGTTGGAGTCGAGAGAATTTTTTTGTTAATTATTGTAATTTATAGTTTCTTTTTCGTCAATTTGAAACAATATATGTTCTTAATTGATAGATTTTTTGGAGCCGACAATTTTTTTTGTTAATTATTGTAATTTATAGTTTATTTTTCGTCAATTTCAAACAATATATGTTTATCATATAATCCATTTTATGTGGTAGCAATAGAATTTAGAGAGTCAATTAAATTTTTTATATAACTTTTAAATATTTAAGCTATTAATTATTGTAATGTATAGTATTACTTATATTATTTTTGAATATAAATGTTACCTTTTTTATCCTAATTTATATGGCATTGATAGAATTGAAAGTGTCAAATAATTGTTAATTATTGTAATATGATATGTAGTACTTTTTATGTAGTTTTTACTATTTTTAAGCATACTAAGTATAGTATTACTTATATTATTTTTAAATATATTTAAATCTACTACTTATATATATATTTTTTAGTAGATAAGTGTGAATGTGAGGGTATTTTTAAATACCCAAAATACCCTCACTTTCACACTTATCTAGTACTTACATTATACATTATATATATATTATATAGTAATATTTTTTTAGTAGATAAGTGTGAATGTGAGGGTATTTTTAAATACCCTCACATTCACACTTATGTTCAACCCTCTCCTTTTTTTTGGTGCCACGTGTCGAAAGAGGAGTGAATTTATTCACTCTTCTTATATAGTAGTATAGATTAAAGGAAAAAATATAAAATAATTATTTTAAATGTAATTTAACATATTCAATTGTATAATAACTACTTTTAGGTTTAGAGAAATGAAGTGAGGAAATTTTATTGAAATTCTAAATAAAAATTTGAGAAAAAGGTTTAGTTATACCCAATCAAT
This sequence comes from Solanum verrucosum, assembly GCF_900185275.1. NCBI lineage: Eukaryota > Viridiplantae > Streptophyta > Magnoliopsida > Solanales > Solanaceae > Solanum > Solanum verrucosum. The sequence continues at coordinate 181,066 of NW_026020129.1, read as the reverse complement.
CTTAATATTCTATTATTACATGATTTTTGTCTTTTTAAAGAACTCATAATTATATCACGAATTTAATAGTTGAGTATGCTAAGATAATTTGATTTAAAGCATAAAAAAAGATAGAAGAAAAGAGAAAGAGAGGCATTTTAAGGAAATGAAATGAATGATAATAATGAAGAAAATTATATTTATTTTTCATAATTTTATAATTTGTTTGATAAAAAATAAGAAAAAAGTTCAAAATTATGAGATATAAATAAATGGTGATACTTCTCAATGAGACATGTCATTTCATTTTTTTATTGTCAAACTTTAATATTATATATAAATATAGATCTTTAGAAGAAGTAATGAGGTAAAAATTAAAAAAAAAACGACAAATTAAATTTTGTAAAAAATAAAATGCAATGCTGTTAAAGTTATAATAGTTAATTCCTTGAGTTGCATAAATAAAGGAAAATAAAAAGAACAAACAAAGGAAATGAGTGATTTAAGGAAATGATATAAATAATATTAATGATGAAATTAAGAAATGTAGAAAAATAGATTAATAACATTAATAATGAAAGGTAATAAATATAATTATTTCTAATATAAAATTGTAAAGTAAAATTTTTAGTCTTCTAAAATTAGAAAAAGGCCATTTTTTATATAAAAAATAGGACAAATGACAAATATCTTATTTATAGTTTGAAAATATTTACACCGTCAAGTGGTATCTATATATATATATGATTGGAAATACTTTACGATAGTTCTTTGCTTTCATTTTATTATAATATGAATAAATTTAAGATTTTAATTATTTTAATAGTCATAAATAATGAAATGATCTCATTAACAATTTTTTTTTCGGACATTTGATAAAAATCAATTGTGTCATTGAATATTAATTACTAAACAAATTTGTATCCGGCGATGTCTCATCTATATATTAAAATATAAATATAAAGAGATTTAATATTAAAGATATAAACTTTAATTAAAGACACATAAATAAAAAATAAATGAGGAAAGCATTTGTGATAAAAAAAAAAAACGAAATTAGTAGAATAAATAAGCTAAAATAAATAATGTAAGCACTAATTTTGGCTCCTTTTCAAATTATAAAATATTTTTTTATTCTCCTTCTAATTTTATATGAATTCCATAAATAGATTGATTTTTTCTTTAAATAATTCTATCTTATTCTTCTCCTAATTTAATTTGAATTCCATAAATAGATAATTCTTCTAAATATAAATATAAAGAGATTTAATGTTAAATATATAAACTTTAATTAAAGACACATAAATAAAAAATAAATGAGGAAAGTATATGTGATAAAAAAAAAACGAAATTAGTAGAATAAATAAGTTAAAATAAATAATGTAAGCACTAACTTTGGCTCCTTTTCAAATTATAAAATATTTCTTTTATTCTCCTTCTATTTTGATATGAATTCCATAAATATATTGATTTTTTCTTTAAATAATTCTATCTTATTCTTCTCCTAATTTAATTTGAATTCCATAACATTAATAATGAAAGAAATTAAATATAATTATTTCAAATATAAAATTGTAAAGAAAAATTTTTAGTCTTCTAAAATTAGAAAAAAGGCCATTTTTTTATTAAAAAAAAAGGACAAATAACAAATATCTTATTCATAGTTTGAAAATTGTTGCACCGTCAAGTGATATATATATATATATGATTGGAAATATTTTACGATAGTTCTTTGCTTTCATTTTATTATAATACGAATAAATTTAAGAAAATGATCCCATTAACAAAATATTTTTTGGACATTTGATAAAAATCATCAATTGTGTCATTGAATATTAATTACTAAACAAATTTGTATCCGGCGATGTCTCATCTATATATTAAAATATAAATATAAAGAGATTTAATTTTAAAGAATTTTAATTAAAGACACATAAATAAAAAATAAATAAGGAAAGTATTTGTGATAAAAAAACGAAATTAGTAGAATAAATAAGTTAAAATAAATAATGTAAGCACTAATTTTGGCTCCTTTTCAAATTATAAAATATTTGTTTTTATTCTCCTTCTAATTTGATATGCATTTCATAAATAAATTGATTTTTCTTTAAATAATTCTATCTTATTCTTCTCCCAATTTAATTTGAATTTCATAACTAGATAATTCTTCTAAATATAAATATAAAGAGATTTAATGATAAAGATATAAACTTTAATTAAAGACACATAAATAAAAATAAATGAGGAAAGTATTTGTGATAAAAAAAAAAGGAAATTAGTAGAATAAATAAATTAAAATAAATAATGTAAACACTAATTTTGGTTCCTTTTCAATTTTGTTTTATTTTTTTATTCTCCTTCTAATTTGATATGAATTCCATAAATAGATTGATTTTTTCTTTAAATAATTCTATCTTATTCTTCTCCTAATTTAATTTGAATTCCATAAATAGATAATTCTTCTATATAATTCTTCTTGCATTTGAACACTAATCACCCTTCCTATAAATTTCTCAATCAAGTAAAAATTTTCTCAGCATTTAGGAGGAATTATAGTGTAACATTCTTTGAAAAAGTCTTTTATTTTGAGAAGAATCATTTGTTGTGTAGTCTTTCTTCCTACACCAATATATTCTCTCTTCCTCTTCCTCTTTCTTTGTGGATGAAATAGAATTATGTATGCTAACAGATATGTAATATCAAATGTTGACATTCACTTCTAACAAAAGTGTACACATCAATTTTTTTCTTAAATTTTTTGTTTTTGTATGAATTGATAAATGTGAAGAAACGGAAGAAGAAGAAGTGAAATCATGGAGTTCATTGTTGGCTATGGATGCTCAATATTTTTTAAATTTATAGGCAAACTGTATAAACAGTTATAAGAAATGAAAAGTTTTTTTTATTTTTTCATCTTCCATTTACTTAAATGTATAATAATTTAAGGGATGTTTTTAAGTAGAGGTGATTAATTGGGTAATATTCTTAAATACTTTCAGTTTTAAAAAAATATCAATTTAAAAATAGAAAACAAATCCAAAAAAGAGAGATAAAAGACAAATAAAAATGCTGATCATAGAGAGGTGCCACATCAAATTTTTTATAACCAGCTTTATATATATATATATATATATATATATATATATATATATAGATTATAGGTATCGTCAATTTTTTATATTCATAAATAATCAGCAATATAACCTCATTGACATATATTTCGTCCGTTCCATTTACTTTTATGTCAAAACTATAGCTACAATCTTGGTACCTAATGTTAGAGGCGGAGCTCAGTGGGAGTTCATGAGTTTGGATGAATTTAATGGCTTTGGAGTATATTTTATATTTGTATTAGAAAATTAAATAAAAATATAAATATATTACTTTCTATGGGAATGAAGGGGTTGTGAAAATATTTTTCATGCAAAAGTTGTAGATTCGAGCTCTGATATAAACAAAAGTTTTTCTTTTAAAAAATTTAGGAACTTCCAAATTTCTCGTGATCCTGACTCTGCCTTTGCCTAATGTAATCCTAATAGGAAGTTAAGATGGTAGTAGCTAGAGCCTAGATGGTGGCAGCTTCTCCAAAATATAAAATGTATCAATCTTTTAATAATGGCACCGAAGAAGAAAGATCAGATACGCCTTATTCGCTATTTACGATGTGAATATAGATTAGGTGCAACGGACTAGAATTCCACAGTATACTAAGAGAATGTTTGGCTATAATTTTTTTTAAAAAAAATGTTTGATCATAAAATTTTAAAAATTTGCAAAATTTAAAAGTTAAAATTCAAAATTTTAGGATTTTAAAAAATTGTCTTTCACTTCAAATATTCACAAATCACACGTGATGATCAAACGCCTCTTAAAATTTCATTTGGAACAATAAAGACTTTTTTTTTAACAAAAAATAAAACAACCAACTTCTCAATTCAACCTTTTTTTCCCTATTAAAATGGAAAAGTGATATTTTGTTGTATATATTTGAGAAAATGGTCAAAAGCTCCATGATCTATATCTGAATATTTAACTACACACTTTAATTTTACGGGAGTCTTATCACCCCTGAAGTGTTTAACCCTGAATGCTTAGGAGTGAGCACAAAAAACAAGTATTAAACTTTTATTTTTAATATATCTTTTAAAAATATATGTATTTTTATTTTTATTTTTTATTTATTGTCTTTCTTCTCCATAGCAACCAAATTCCTTCACTGGATTCACCATTGTTGATTTCACACAAACTTTTAAACTCTCATGTAAAAAACTTTTAAGAACCAATCAATTCAATTGAAGATAAAATGACATGTATTTATATCATCCAAAAAAGAGATTTAGATTAGATTTGAAAAAAAAAAAATCAAATTGGGTTTACATCAAATTCAAGTGAACTCCCAAATGAGAATGCTTTTTATTTTTTATTTTTCTTTTTGTTGCTCGACCAACAGCCACCATCATTGCATCCTCCGGCAAAACCCCTCCTCCTCCGGATCCTTTTAGTTTGTTTTTTCAAGGTTCTCTGACAAGCAAAACTCGAATATTGCTTGAGAAGCTCTTGCTATGAATATTTATCTTTGTTCCTCACAATTCAATAGGAATTTGAAAGAATTGGGGGAGAATTTACTTTAGGAATTTGAAGAAATTGGGAGAGTATAAGAGAAAGTGGAAAAGAATTATAAAAAAAATAATAAATTAAACAATTTTCACCTGTCAAACGTGTGAAGTTCACATGCCAAGATAGATGTGGTTGAAGCTTTTAAGGGTGAAATTATTACAGTTTTAAGCAGTTCAGGTGGGTGATAGGACTTCCATAAATTTAAAGTGTATAGTTGAAAATCCGAATATTGATTAGGGGAATTAATACCTCAGATGATCACTCAACTATGCACTCTTTTCTCAGAAAGTCACTCAACTTTCAATTTTCACTCAAAAGTCACTCAACTATGCACTTCTTTCTTAGTAAGTCACTCAACTTTGAATTTTGACTCAAAAGTCACTCAACTATCCACTTTTTTCTCAGAAAGTCACTCAATATATTTAATTATTTCTTAATTAAAATTTGCTGATATTAATTGTTTATATAACAAACCAAAATTTGAAAAAAATAAAAAATACCATTTACATCATTTAGTGATCCACCCACCTAACCCGACCCATTAAAAAATATAATATGACCCATTTTATTTTTCCCTTAATCCTAAATTATTCCTTCTCTTTCTCCTCTGCTCCTCTACATTTTTCTTTTTCATTCTCCATTGTTGGTGCCTCTCCTCTTCTTCCCCTTTTAGCTAGGTTTTAATTTAGGCATCTCGACTTCAAGCTCTATATTACGTAGAAATTTGAATGGACTCTCCTCCTCCTCTATTTTGATTTAGGCTTTCCATTATAGTCCAAAATTCAACTTTTGAAGATGGAGTATGCTACTGAATCAAGAAGAACAACAATTCATCTCCCCAGTCCTTGTTTCACGAAGAAAGGGACCACTACGCGGGTAACTCTCGAGAAAACAAGGTGCGCTTAAATTTTTTTCTTTTAGTTATTTGTTGTTGAATCGGAACAACAAGTGAAGTTAGGGTTCTTTTTCCATGTGGGTATTAGTTTTTTTCTCAATAGATAAGATTAGGATTTATTATTTTTAGAACTTTAGAATTTTATCTGTTTTATGATATTTATCTACACTGTGTTTAATCTGTGTTTTTAGGAAACATCATCACAATGTGAACAATTTTTTAGCGTAGTGTTGGCTGAAGGAGTTCAGGGTGGTAGTGTACTGAGTTTAAGGGATAATGTAATAGGGGTTGTTCAAGATAATATGATTGGTGAGGTAGATGATAATAATTTCAATGATCCTATTTTACTCGAAAATATAAATAAAAGAAAAATGACTAAATTTTTGAAAAATCGATTAAACTTATGGTTTAAGAGAAATCGAATTTTCAAAAGAACAGAGTCGCCACTTAATTTTTTTTAGTAAACATCAAGAAAAACTTAAGGTTTTCAAAAGACTCAAACAGATAAAATAGATTGAAAATAAATGATTCGAAGTTCAATGTACAATCCGAAAAGGTGTTAGGCCCTCGGAATGTCCGGTAACTTGCGGTTGACCGGCGATTTGACTAAAAATATTTTGATTAATTTTGAGAAACTATTATCTAAAGAAATTCATTTTTATTTGTTATTATTTTTATTATTATTATTATTATTATTATCATTATTTTTTAAAATATCTTAAGGGGGAATGAACTAAAGGAAAATTTTCCTAAAAGGGAAGTAACTTCAAGAGTTGACAAAATTAATAATGAAAATTAAAACTAAGTATAACATATAAGTATTTTGATTTGAATATATATATATATATATATGAAATGGCTATCATTGGGAATTTAATAAATTAAACCATAAAATAAACAAAGGTTAGTCAAATACAATATCAAATAAATAGGAGCAAAGGTAAGACATATTGAATTTGGGCCTTTGGCCCAAATTTCCAAATCTGCAAAAAATATTATATAAAATAAAATAACAATTCATTGGGCTTTTGGCTCTTTTCCCATCTTCATTGGTCATGATATACACCAAGTGTATATTTGATGTATACACCGTATATACCGCTAATTCTTGAACTCCCGATCCTGTATTTTTATTCGTATTTCATATTTCTATATTTTCACCTGATTTCTCGTATTTTTGAACCTGTATAATGTTATTTTTCAACTGTATACCCATGTACACAACTGTATTTCAGCTTGTTTTCGAGTTTCCGGAACATGAGAATTCAACTTCCAGCCCATATTGTCAATTTCCAACCTGTACACCTGTTTCCTTAACCTGCCCTGATGGTCGACTCGAGAAATATGCATATTGGGCCCTCGTGGCCCGATAGGAAAATGCGAGGAGAAGAGATAGAGTCCATGAGGACTCGGGAGAGATATTTCACATGAAAAGAACACATGGATAAAAGTTAGCATCTGCTCACAAGGATAAGACAAACAAAAATAAGCACACGAGTTTCGATTGATCTGAACTCAACCTTAAACGAAGTTCAATTAACAGTAACTAATAAGAACAATACTTATAACACTCAAAGGCAATGAAGTCATGTAAATTTAGATTTAACAAAGTCAGATTTCAAAGCAAAAAGGAAACCCATTTACTAGTAATTTGTGAACAAATGCAACTTTTTTGGGAAACCCATTTACTGCCTCAAAACATGTAATAATATTAAAGGATAAGCCACTACAAGTAATGAAATAATGATTCATTCAAATTAAAATAATCAAGACAAGGTACAGTAGTAACTTAGCTAAGGTGAAGAGCAAACAATGCCACATAGTTAGCCAATAAAACATCACGTACTTTAGTCTAATCAACTTTATTTAGTGAAATCTAACAATGCTAATTTATCATGTCAAAAGGCCGAATGTTGGAGGCTATAGCAAATCCAATCTTATTAAGCAAAGGAAGAGAAAACTAGTAGGGACTAAGCTGGATCATTTTAAAGGGAAATGAAATATAACTGTAGGCAATTAAAGCCAAGCTAGCCTATTTCTCAAGCCAACATGTTGAACACAAGAACACGTATACATAAACAAATATATAATGCAAAGAGAGGGGCATGGTTGGGAAGAGACACCATGTAAATGACTGAAATAGGCGACAAGCTAAAATCGGTACGGTCATCTTCAGGTTTGGGCAAAAGATAAGAGAGCTACTGCTATTTTAACTAGCAACAATATGCTAGAAAATCAATTACTGAACCCCAGAACATCGAACAATTAACAGATACTTATAAGACCCGGACTAAAGTTGTGATTTCTATCCTAAGGATGACAACCGACGTTTGAACGCTTCCAATCAATCACTTAAGCTGGCCAACACATGTTCGTTGGACACACTAAACAAAGACAAGCAAAGAGAGAGACAAATATCCATTCTGAATACATTTCACATTTTTTACAAGGAACCGATTGCAAATGACAAAACAATTTTTAGGCAGGATCTGAACAAAACATAGATGAACCCGACTCATACAAAATTAGAACCTATTCAAATAAAATAAGACCTGCAAAAATCATGCTAAATCGACCCCTAAGACTTACAATGGTCTAAGCAACAAAGAGGAGAAAACAACATGTATATATGTATCAACTTATGAAAAATCGAGATCACCTATAAAAGGTGATTCTGAATTTCGAGACTGAACCACAAATCTCATAACTCATCAATCGAGATAATAGCGAAATCAGAAGACTCCAACAAAGAGAACATTAACCCGGGAAAGGGGGAAAACACCAAACTTTCAGCGAAACAGAGCCAGACAATAGCCCTGGACTTTTAAGAGAGTTTCATCACTGATTCACAACCAATAGGGGATCGAAAAGCATTCTGTAATAAAATGTTAACATATAAATTGCTCACACAGTTGGGAGTCAAACGAGCAACACATTGCGAGTGAAATAGGTTCAAAGCGAAATGAGTATTACCTTAAAAGAGGCAGCAAACTAGGGTTGAGACGAGCTGGAACGAAAGAGCTTCCACCACCACACGAGATTCCGACGAGCCTTGCTAGCAGTGAGTAGAAAAAAAATATATTGCTTATCTTTTACATCTAGTGATTCATCATGTATATATATTTTTGCCTGAGTACATATGTTTCTCAAACTCTATTCTCTCCTAATTTTCCCAATTTTTTCTCCAACATCTTTTTTTTTTCCAATGAAAAACAAAGGGCTATTTAAAACCGAAATTAGGACAGATTTTAGGAGGGAAAACAGATGAAATCCAATAGGGATCAGGTCCATTTGAAATTCAAACCCCATAAGTTCCTTTCACCCTTTCGGCTAAACACCTTTTTTTGAGGTTTTGACTCATTTCGAAAGGGGAAAGGGGGACGGACGGGTGGGATCGAATCACCCGTCCTTGAGACGCTACGTGTCTCCATCTCGCAGTTGCAAGGACGTAAGACGCGTGCTGGCAACTGCTTTTTGTTGCTCTTGCAGCGAGGGAGACGCTGTTAAGTGTGAAGAACGTTGTTGCTTTGGTAAGTTTCTATCCAACGTGAAGGGGGAGAAGAGAGTTGCTGGGTTTCTTTTGGAATAAGGATATGTGCCGGGTCGGGGGAGTTAAGAGGTGGGCTGGGAAATTTAGAGATGGGTCGGCTGCTATTGTTGATGAAAGAAACGGGTTTGGGCTGGCAATTTTGGGTTTAAGTAAATTGGGTTGGGTTTTGGCCCAAAGTGTCAACTCTTGGGTTGTAAGATTAGAACCCAAGATTGGCTAGATGTCTAATAACGAAATTGCCATATGAATTAAAGATGTAGCCAAATTGAATTGAGTTCAGAGAATTTGACTAAAATTTCAATAAGGCGAATTAACATTAATTAATTAATGAGGTTCTTAATTTTAACAGAATAAAATAATTAACTTAATTATAAGCTAACTATTTCAGAAATATAAACTATTATATAACTAAACTAGTTAACCAAATCTTTAAGTAAAACTAAATATTTTTGAGACGATTTTCGAATGTTCCTAAAATATATTAATTATATATATAAAATATGTAAAGTAAAAATATTTTCTAAAAGTTATAATAAGTGACATAATTTATTTAAAATAACTCGCAAACTATTTTCGCAATTTGTAAAACTAATTATTTTAGATCATTTAAAATGGAAGAAGTTCGATGATTAATTTATATTGGGGAGGGTCAAAATTGGGTGTCAACAGATCCTGATTATAACTTGGAGGAAGATGGTGAAGATTATCATGATGATGTTATTGAGCGTCGTGGTATGAAGGCGAAAGGTAGGCCAAAAAGAATACTAATGGTCGAAGTAATGGTGTTGGTCCATCCACTACTGAAATCTTAATTCCACAAGTGCATCAGAATGCAGAATCAGATTATGACGATTCTGATGAATTGTTGAAGGGGGGTACTGATTCAAAAGACGAGGTAGAATACACAGAGTATAATGCAGAAAATGACAATCCTATTTTAGAGGTAGGGATGAAGTTTGCTAGCTTTGATCAGTTTAAGGAGGTTTTCATGAATTGGGGGATTAAACATATGAGGCAAATATACTTCATCACCAATGATTAACAAAGATGTATTTGTAAAGGCAAATATTTTGGGTGCCCATTCCATGTTTTTGCAAGTCCAATAAGTAAGTGTGATCCTACGATTCAAATCAAAACCTTTAATATAAATCATAGAGGTCCTACCGTATCTGACAATTTCCATATGACACCTCAATGGATTGCAAGGAAGTATTTAATATCTTTAGAGTTGATCCAACTTGGAATGTTAGTGGAATAATTGCAATTGTGCAAAAGGACCTTGGCTACATTATAGAATATAAGAAGGCATGGAGAGCCAAACAACAAGCTTTAAAATGGGTTTATGGGGATGAGGGTGCACAATATGGAAAGTTGTTACGGTATAGGGCTGATTTGGTGAACACAAATTCAAGCTCTAACGTAGAAATTTGGAGAGATGAATGTAAATTCAAGGGATTTTATATGTGTCTTGATCCTCTAAAGGAAGCTTTTAAGTCTGGGTGTAGGCCATTAATAAGCCTAGATGGTTGTTGGCTTAAGGGCACATATAGAGGCAATTTGTTAGCTGCTATTGCAATCGATCCTAATGATTGCATCTTTCCTGTTGTATATGTTGTGATCAGTGATGCTGAAAGTAAGGAGACTTGGAGTTGGTTTCTAACAAATCTTGGATATGACTTACAGATAACAAATAGTCACCACATTGCCTTCATGTCTGACAGACAAAAAGTGAGACATCCAAATTCTTTCATTTTTCTAGTTTACTGTTTTTTTATTATGTATTTGACAATTTAAAATCAATGTTACAGGGATTGATTGGAGTTGATAAGGAATTGTTTTTAGAAGCAGAACATAGAAATTGTGCTCGACACATGTATCAAAATTTTAGGCAGAAACATAAAGGTAAGGCACTGAAGGATCTAGTATGGGATGTAGCAAGAGCAAGTAATGAGGTGAAATTTAAGATTTGTATGGAACGACTCGAGCAAGAGGACAGAGAGGCTAGAAAATGGTTCGATCATCCTGAAAGACCATTTCAGACCTGGACTAGAGCATTGTTCAAGACACATAGTAGATGTGACATGCTCTTGAATAACCTTTGTGAAAGTTTCAATAGGTGATTATGCATTCTTGTGTCTATTTAAAGTATCACACATACTTGTCAATTCTCTCATTATATTTTAATTTGTAGGTACATACTTGATGTAAGAGATAAATCAATTATAGCTCTATTGAAAATGATAAAGAATAAGCTTATGAAAAGGTTGTATAAGAAAAAGGAATGGATTAACAAGTACCAAGGTATTATCTGTCCAAAAATTGAATTTTTTAAAAATCAAATAAGACTTGAAGCAGCATTGTTTAGACTAAATTTTTCTGGTGGACCAAGGGTGTCGATTGAGGGTCCAGGAGGGCCATATATTGTGGATATGCAAAAAAAGAGTTGTACGTGTAGGAGATGGGATTTAACAGGACTGCCTTGTCCGCATGCTTTGGTTAGTATTCATGAAAATAGTGATAAAGTTGAAGACTTTGTGAATTATACTACAAGGTTGAAACTTTCAAAAATGTGTACTCATATTTTATTAACCCAACCAACCTCGAAGATCATTAGCTAGATGCAATGAATGGTGGTGAGGTTCTTCCTCCTAAGATAGTAAAAAAGAAGAGAGGGAGAAAGCCTAAATTAAGACGAAAGGAAGCCGAAGAATTAGAAAAATAGAAACAAGCTGAAGCGCAAAGGCACGCTAAAAGAAGGTCAGTGAAAAAGGATGAAGAACCGGCTCCAAAGAAATTATCGAAAAAAGGCTCTACTCATATAAAGTGTTTGATATGCAAAAAAGATGGACAAAATGCAAGAGGTCACTATAAGTATGTCAACATTGTTGTGCCTGAAGCAAGACAACCTTTTGAAACTCAAGACCTAGTGTCTGATTATGTCTCGTTGGAATACTCAGACCAATTTAACCATGATATGTGGGATAATTCTCAATTGAAAGTCGATTTAACAAATCAATCTATCGTAACTCAGGTTGTGATTTCATTTTAATTTTTTATACTTCTTTAGATATTTATCAGATTGCAGATTTTAAATGTTATAATTTTCAATTAGGAACTAAGACAACAATCAACCGGTGTTGAATGCGTTCAAGATGAAGTTGTTCGAGTCACAGACATTATAAATGTGAATGATGAAGGTGCTGATTATGTGCGAGGAGCTCAGTCTGCTCAAGATGAAGGTATTGATTGTGCACGAAGAGCTCGGTGTGCTCTAGAGAAGAGTGATGATTGTATGCGAGGGGCTCAGTGTGATTAAGAAGAAAGTACTGATTGTTTGCGAGGAGCTCAGTGTACTCAAGATGAAACCGTTGATTGTATGCAAGGAGTTCAATGTTCTCAAGATGAAAGTATTGATTGTATGCAAGGAGCTCGGCGCGCTCAAGATGAAAGTGCTCAGGCAGGCTTATCAAAAAGAGGCAGACTTTACAAGAAAAATGTTATGAATGATTATGTTTGTGAAGTGTCCATGAAAAGGTCTAGGAAGTGTTAATAACACTATATATTAAGTGTCTTATTTTGTCATTAGTTAGGAAGTGCTAATATGACACTGTATAAAATGTCTTATTTTGTTAAAACTTGTGGTCATGTGACCTTAACTCATCAGTTAGGAAGTGTAGATATGACACTGTATATAAAGTGTCTTATTTTGTTAAAACTTGCGGTTGTGTGACCTTCACTCATTTGTTCAATGTGTTATTTTATATGCATTATTTTTGGTATGCATTATATGACCTTATCTACTGTGTCTGACATGTATAATTACACATCAGATGGAGATGACAGATATTTGGTAGTTCTTTCTCGTTGTCGTCTTTAACTTGCTACACACATTATTTGATTTTTGAAGTGTTTCATAGTAGTCAATGTCGTATCTTATTATTGTAGTGATTTTAACGATCTCTTATGGCGTTCAAAGAAGTAATTTCTTTCATGATTAGTTCAATTACTTTTTTCATTTGGTGCCAGCTTATATTTGAATTTGTTTAAAGGTCCTTTATGTGGTAAGCAGTCCCATTTCAATGTCATTTGCATGTCATCGATATGAATTGAAGTTGCTGAGGAGAATTAACGAAACTCTGAAATAATCTACTAATTTGATATGCAGACCTTTAAAAAAAGGAAAAAGAAACTAAAAGTAAGTTGTGCATGTAGATTATGGAAGATATATGGACTGCAGCAAGGTTATCCTTCTCCTAGTCCTAGATATCACATATTAAAAAGCTATCAATCCTTTTCTACTATCTGTAGTCTTAATGTCATATGCCTTGAAACTAAGGAGCCCCTTTGATTACATCTTCCTCAGCAAACAATTCTCGAGAGTTACCCGCGTAGTGGTCTCTTTCTTCGTGAAACAAGGATTGGGGATATGAGTTGGAGCCATTTATTTGAGATTCAGTTGTTGTTCTCCTTGATTCAGTAGCATACTCCATCTTCAAAAGTTGAATTTTGGACTATAATGGAAGATGCCTAAATCAAATAGAGGAAGAGGAGAGTCCATTCAGATTTCTACGTAATATAGAGCTTGAAGTCGAGATGCCCAAATTAAAACCTAGCTAAAAGGGGAAGAAGAGGAGAGGGACCAACAATGGAGAATGAAAAAGAAAAATGTAGAGGAGCAGAGGAGAAAGAGAGGGAATAATTTAGGATTAAGGGCAAAATAAAATGGGTCATAGTATATTTTTTAATGGGTCGGGTTAGGTGAGTGGATCACTAAATGGTTTAAATGGTATTTTTTATTTTTTTTAAATTTTGATTTGTTGTATAAACAATTAATATCAATAAATTTTAATTAAAAAAATAATTAAATAGATTGAGTGACTTTCTGATAAAAAAATGGATAGTTGAGTGACTTTTGAGTTAAAATTCAAAGTTGAGTGACTTTCTGAGAAAGAAGTGCATAGTTGAGTGACTTTTGAGTGAAAATTGAAAATTGAGTGACTTTCTGAGAGAAGAATGTATAGTTGAGTGACCATCTGAGGTACTAACTCTAGATTAGGGGGGCTTTTGACCATTTTCTCTATATATTTTTCTGAATTTTTTTTGGGGGGAAGCAGAATTAACTGTTACCCTTATTTTGAAACTGAAATCACATCCGCGTTCATTTTTAATTGTCATATTTTTCTTTTTTTAGAGTCAAACTTAAAAAACTGTGATTGACATTTTACGATATATCTTTTCATCATATTGATATGCAAAAAATTGCAATTTCTAATATTTTTCGCATAGTATTTGAATATCTAAATTTTTTGTTTAAAATATCAAATTAATGTAATTCTAATTTAACTTCGAGAATTAGTCAAATTAACTTTTCGAAAAGCGTAACATGATAAATAAAAAATAAACGGAAGGAATATATACTTACTGGAAAAAGCTGAAATCACATACAACCATCAAAATAGAATCGATTAGCGAGAATATGAGATGCACAATAAAGTTAACGATGAGATGGAAATTTGGAGATAGGCTTTAGAATTTGAAGACTCAAAATTATATTGGACTAAAATAAAATATTTAAAGTACAAATTCAATGACATAAATATGAATGTAAAGATGGAGAGAGTGACATTGAGATGATTTTAGCATGTGAAGAGTAACGACATAGATGTGTCAGTTAAGAGGCATGAGATCAGGTTGGAGGTAATAGGAGTTAGGAAAGACAGAGCGGTAGGACGAAAAAGAACTAACAGGTGATTAGAAATAACATAACACAATTTCAGCTTACTACGTACAGGAACCTAGATAGAAAAATTTGAAGATTGATGATTAAAATTGAAGGTTAGTTAGTAATCGTGTGTTGTCATACTTAACGTGGAATGACATGAGTTATTTGATAGTTGCATAGTCTCTGTTGCTTCAATATATAATATTATACGTTATGCGTTAGTTACTTTATACCTTTTTATTTTATTGTCATGCTATTCTTGCAATCTTGTTTCTATAAAAAAGCCAAAAGGCAATCAGAAACAATCGATTATGATATTTTTGTTTTGGTAAACGAAAGATAAATGTTTTTGTTTTGGTAAACGAAAGATAAATGTGTGTACACTCAAAACATCACCATTCTTTTTCACCTTATAAATTAAAAAAATAAATCAGATATACCTGAAATTACAGTTCAATTTTTCATATATTCAGCCATGTATGTATGATTAAGGTACATTTGAACTGGAAAAAAAAAAGATCAACGGATTTGTTATATTTGATGTGTTTCTGATAAATCTATGATTGTGTTTTGTTCTTTATGATATATGAAAGTTCTATTCAAATTTAAACTTATTTAGAGTATATTTGAGTGTTGGGTTGTGTGTTGAATTGTTGAAATTCAAAAAATAAATTATTTATTTTTTGTTCAACTTGCTTGAAATTTCTGCTCGTTTTTACATGTATTCAATCATATTTGACTTAGGTGTAAGAATACACGAAAAGATTCAAACATACATGACGAAAGTTTAATTAGTTTTTACATGCGTCTAAATAAAAAATATTCAAAATTTTACCTTTGCAAGTCATATTAAATATCAGGCGAAAACTTCTGATGTATGAGCTTCACAGAATCACACTTTCAAACTCGAATATCTGAAATTATCAAATTCTAGACATGATTTTCTGACATTTTTTTTTAATAAAAAATAATAAACTTACCAATATATATATATATATATATATACTAAATAGCAACCTCAAAAGTAGATATTTACACACCCCTACCCCCACACACATGGATTGGTAAATTTCATAACATAATTCATTGAGGATTTGTCATGTGGGCAAGGCTTGGGCTTTATTGTTTTGGACATCACGTGGCTAATTGGACCTGGTTCAAGATGAATTTGGACCTCCACAAACCTGATCCAAGGAAGAGAGCTTCCATGGCAATCCCTTTTCTTGAATCCAAAAACATAAAGTTTAGGGGAAAAAAATACAAATTACACTAGTTTAAGGTCTAATTACGTAACCTTCACATTAAAAGGAAAAATCACTCCATATACACATTTAAGAGTAAATATTACGGGTTTTAAACTTACTTTTAAAAATTTATTGCTTATAATAGATTATTTACGGGCTATGACATATCAATTAAATTTAATTTAATTTTAAAATTAAATTATATTTATTTAATAAATTATTAATCTATTTATGGTTTTTTTATTAATTAATAATAGATAATTAATTTAATTCATTTTTTAAAAAACTAAAATTTTCAGTTACCCAATTTTAGAGATTTCCTTTCCTTGTTTACCGTTACCATCCCCAATCATCGATCACACCACCATCCCACACGTTTCTTCACTCCCACACGACTCAACCCACAACCCACTATCAAACTTTCTCCATTCTTTCTCATCTAGTCCAACGTCAAAACCGATTACCCATCTTACCCACGATTATTCATCATCATGTCTAAGAAACAAATTGAAAGTCCACGAAAGAGCCCCAGATTTGACGGGATTTCAACTGATGGTGCTGGCGCGATCAGCGAAAGTGAAGCTATTGGTACAGTTGCTAGCAAATTTGGTGGACCTCGGATAGCAAAAGAACATGTTCCGGATACCACCAATTATCCTACACCAATACCACCGACTAGAAAGTTGAAATAGTTGATTGCATCTTCTACTTTTTAAGAATTACATATTATTTTTTTTAACTTCTGGATAATTTTTTTCTGTTTACCTTTTGAATAATTCTTTTTTTGTTTAAGTATTTGATGATATATACTACAATATGTTATCAAAATAGTTGATTGCACCTTTTGATTCTCTTTTGAATGTTCTAAAAATTGTAACACTGTGTTTTTAATTATACACATGGTGACTGGCATGCACTAACCTATAATGTTTGGATATTATAAGTTCAGGACAAAAACATTATACAGACTTCATATAGTTCTGATACACTATTTTTTAAAGTAGCACTGTGTTTTTAATTTGTATAACGAATGGATGAAACGTGTATGAAATACATTTTATATGCATATGTCTATGACTTCAATATTAAATGTTGGATATTTGTATTTAGTCATGGTATAATTTTTATAGTTGTATTTTGTCTTATTTTCGTTTGAATGAAATATGATTTATATATGTCCGTCAACAACTTAAATTAGTCACTAATATATACAATATCTTTAATATGGAACAAATTTTATCATTAACGATATGCAAGTTGTGTCATTAATGAATGAATAGTGTATACATAATAAATACTACATCTAACAATAAATTTGTATCATTATGCATTCTATATGATTACTGAATGAACAGTGTATGAGTGTGTTTCTATATGATTACTCATTAGTTGACACATGTATGAAATCTATTACTATGACTTTAATAATAAATGTTTAGACATTGTATTTAATCGTGGTATGATTTTTATATACAAATGTTATGAATTGTGTTTTCACATTTGTCTTATTTTCTCATGAATTAAATATGATTAATATATGTATGCCCAACCCTTAAACTAGTGTTGGAATGAATTACATAATTAACTTTTTATAATTATTACTAATATATACAATATACTTAATCTGGACCAATTTTTAGTAACAACTGTATGAATTTTGTGTACTTAATGAATGACTGTATATAAAAATTATACCACGATTAAATACAATGTCCAAACATTTAATATTAAGGTCATAGTAATAAATTTCATACACGTGTCAACTAATGAGTAATCATATAGAAACACACTCATACACTATTCATTCAGTAATCCTATAGAATGCATATTAAATATTTGGACATTGTATTTAATCGTGGTATGATTTTTATATACAAATATTATGAATTGTGTTTTCACATTTGTCTTAATTTATACACAATTCATTCATTAAGTACAAAAAATTCATACAGTTGTTACTAAAAATTGTTTTAAGCACTAAATTTATAACAGTATGCATTATGTATGATAACTGAATGAACAATGTATAAATAATAACCAGTACACTAAACACAAAATTATTATGTTTTATATCAAACCAAAACATTAATATAACCAACAAAAATAAAATAAAATTATATATAGTCTTAACAAATGAACATTCATTATTTTGCACAGGATAATTTGAACATGTCTTCCTGTTATGTCCAACTTGACGACATCTACTACAGGTAGCTTTTGACCTTTTGAATTTCACATCGGCAAACCCCTTCTATCGTTCAAGTTGTGGTCTTCCTACCGGTCTCTTTGGACCGGGTGACATCAATTTAGGCTCTGAAATATAACTTGATATATCCCATGTATTCATGCAAGGAATAGGTTCAACAGGGATGACATATGCATCATGAAAATTCTTCAGGCAATAAAAAGGAGAGCAGAATTTTGTTTCATGCAGTCTTTTGTATCTAAGAACTGTCATTCCATGCCCACATGGTATCTCATCATTTTGAAATCTTCCGCAACTACACATCTTGGTGTTTAAGTTTACTATGTACTTCTTTGGTCCATCAACAACAACATGCTTATCAACAGTTCATGATTATTTTAATACAAATTTCATACAACAAATATGTACATTTTTTTTACGAAAATACTTCATTAATGTCACGCAAATTTATACAAAAATGTCAACTATAAAATTTCAAAATTAACACAACCTTAAAACACTTATCATACAATTCGTCAAAATTTCAAAAAACTTTTTTTTTTCTTCAGATTACTGGACACGCTTTCATACAAATTTCATACTTTCTTAATATACATTTCATACATATATCATTAAGACAACTTATTTCATAACAACTTTCAAACTCACTTAATACACATTTCATACAACAAATAATCATACATTACAAATATCTATATCTTATCGTACCAAATAATTCATTTCTAACTCACTAATTACTTCAGAAATGACAACATCTAATATAACACACTAAAATTTATAATGTAATACCAACTTAAAACACTTGTTATACAATTCGTCAATAACTTTTTTTACATCTTACACATTTTCTTACAAACTTCTTTCCAATAATTCTATTAAATTCATTCATAAATATACAATTACTTTATACTTTAAGAAAAAAAAAACACAAAACAATCACAAAAACAGAAAATCATTAATATTATACATTTCACAACAGTTAACAAGTAATGATATCATCTTAAACATAGAGGCAATTTATAGTTTAATGATTTTTTTTTCATTTCAATGTAATTTAAAAACAAACACTAAACAATAATAAATACTAACCCGAAGGATCCCATCTTTCACCGTGTTTAATTAGAATTGATAAGTAGTTGTCCATCTCAATAAAATCAATTTTTTTCAATGAAAAAAACCTTCAATTACTCGATTCTGGTAATTTTTTAGGCTGAAGAATTAAGAGAGAGAAACGTTGAAGAAAAAAAGGATATGATCTGATTTTTTTATTTTATTTAACTAATTTTGAGTGAATTAAGGATAAAAAATATTGTTAATTGTTTGGATCCCTTATTTCATGTTAATCATTAATTATCTACAATAAGTTCAAATTAAATTACAGGCCACAATTTCAGTTTTTTACTTTATTATTTCTAATTTCGTTTTTTTTTTAATTTTCGTTTATCTTTTTATTTATTTTTAAGTTTTTTCCAATTAATAAAATCTTTTTTTTTTTGAATTAGTTATAACCTGAAATTTTTAATGATATAGCTTGGAAGTCTAAATCTACTGCTATAGCTTGAAAATAGTACTATAATATATGTCATATATGAAATTTACACTTTTCAAAAGAATCGTTCGTGTAAGATTTAGATCTCTGGATACATAGAGTTAAAATTAGGTGTAATGTATTTTAGATACACGGTATCCAATTGTGATTCATATGTGTATGAGATACACTGACTTTTCGCTCGTCTTTCTCTTATATTGTCCACACCTCTCCTCTCTTTCTCACCTCTCTCCCTCTCTTTCGTGCCTCTCTCTTATGTATTTGTATTCCAGAATGTATCAATCTAGTGATTCACATGTATCTGGGATACACTTACTCTCTCACTCGCCTCCCTTTTATCTTGCTCGTTCCTCTCCTCTCTCAATCACCGATCTCTCCCTATGTATCGATATTTCAGAATGTATCTGGTAGCAAAGTACACACACACACATATATATATATATATATATATATATATATATATATATATATATATATATATAAGTGTATCTTACTTAAAATCAGGTATGTGATTATTAATTAATGACACACTATATAATTATTTCATACTATAAAAAAGATTATTAAATATGATAGAAATGTTCATATAAATAAATTACTTTTCCAAAATTTTATATCGAAGTATTCACATTCAATTTGAATGGCTCGAAAAATCATCCTTACTACTACTAGACTTTAATTTCTATGATTTCTTAGAGGTCTTGGTTTACATGTTAGTTAGTGGAGTTTATAATGAACTTTTGCCTGCATGAAACAATAATGTAAGATTTTTATTTTAAGCATGAATTACTTATTTTAAGATTTTTTGTCCTTTAATGTTTTAATTCCCGTACTGTAAATATACACATCCTCACATTATATTTTAGAGACTTATACTTTACGTCCTATAAATAATACATAATTTTTTACATAACATAATATAAATATTATTTAATGCCGTCAATAGAATGTTGCGTCTATTATATTTTTTGGTTATACCACCAACCAAAGGCGACATAAATTATAGTGAAACTATTTATCTGATATCTCTACACAAATATAATATTATCATATGAAATTTTTTTAGATATTATTTTTCATTTTTTTCATATTCGATTGGTCAAATATTTTCTCTAGGGAACAAGCTCTTTAAAAATGACCCTCTTATTCAAAGTACGAAAAACAAGCTTTACTAGTCATATTCCAGATTAATGTATTATTATGCGGTAATTAGTAACGTGAGATATTATTTATCAAAGATAAAATAATAAAACAAGACAAATGTCCTTCTCCGGAGCTCTTCTGCCAAAATCCTTCAAAAAAGTTAAGGTTAAAATTGAAAACACAAATACAAATTTGTCGAGGGTGCAACAAATTACATATTTTATATCAAACCCTATAATTTCATTTTTAACTCAATAAACTAATCTATCAATAAAAATATATCAACAAAGTAATCCTACTTATAATTCTGACATAATAATCCTATTGTAATTGTTTCACAAACCAAACAACCTGACCCATTAAAAACTTCTTCTCAATGCAATGCAAAGATTTTTTAACTCAAAACTATGGTCTAGGAAAGAAATGGACAGCTTTTTCCCCCCATCAGGTGTTGCCGTGTCGGGAGCCTACATTAGAGCTTCGATTAAATTCAGATCGTGCACTGCAGGTAGGGCTGTGCTTTGATTTTTCGATTTGGTTTTGTACTATTCAGTTTAGATTTTTCGATTTTTGATTTTGAAGAAGTGTAACCCAATCCGAATCAAAATAAATTTGATTCAGTTTGTTTTTTTTCAATTTGGTTACTCGAATATGCAATAGTTAGAAACATAATCAAAGTTATGTTTGCAATTGAATATATCTATATATAAATCACAAGTAAAACGTAAAACACAATATTTAAGAGTATATCAATTATAGATGTCCAAACAAAAAACATAAACTAAAGCATAATGAAAGACAATAACAAACTCTCTCTCTCTATATATATATATACCATACTAAAAAATCTAACAATGTAAATTATTAATTCAAAACCAAACCAAGAAACAAAAAATAAAAACAATCCAAATTAGAATTTTGTTTGATTTGGTTTGATTTTTTGGTTTAATCCAAATAGTGCACATCCCTAACTGCAAGGCCCAATCACTCCCAAAATATTTTTTTCATATCTAAAACTCGTACTCAAAACTTTTCATTAAAGATAAAATAGTCTCACCAAGACCACAAATACACCCTATGTTAGTTAAGGACAACTTTGTATGGTCTAGGAAAGAAAAGGACATAAAATAATATGTGGAATAGTAAAGGGGAAAATTCCACCATAAAAATAGACGTATCTTCTGGTTTCAATAAAAGACTTGGACTATTACTAGCCATTGACCTGGTCTTCACTCTTCAATTATAATTGGGTCGTCAAAATTAAAAGTTACATAGTAAGAACATTATGATATTTAATTAATTATTTATTTTCCTGTCTCTGTAAATATCCATGTAAATAAAACTTAATTTACGTGGTTATGTCGAGGATTAATCATAAATAGTTCTCTTCTTATTTCGGTAATATATTCGAAGTTCCATTTTTTTTTTTAATCTTAGAAAGATTACAGTGTTACTAATTTTGAATCGTTATGTATTTGATGATGAAAACAACGATAAGGATGTGTTCGTTACAAAGAAAAATATTCTATAGAAAAATTTGTAAATTTCTTACTTATTTTCTTGTGTTTGATACATAAATAAAAATTATTATTGTAAAAATATTCATAGAAGGATGATTTTTCACAAATGGCATTTTTAAGGCAGATCATTATAATAGATGATTTTTCACAAATGGCCTTTTTAAGGCAGATCATTATCTAACTTTTAGCGACAATAAATATCTAGATTAACAAAAAGTGTTAAAATTTTTACCGATACTAGTTAATTGTTATTGAATTTAATGTCGCTATACACTTTAGGACATTTACAAAGTGTTAATTTTTTTTAAAAAAATAACATATTTAGTGACAATTAAGCTATTATCGTTAATTAATTATCGTTATTACCCATTTATACTATATGACACCAACTCCATGATATCGATATTGAAGTAGAATATAAATCTTTTACTGAACTATAGTTCAGTTTCTTATTGAATTTGTGTGAATTTAACCTTACAGAAAACTTTAGACCATGGCGTAAAGTTTACATCACTAATTTTTTTTTTATACCCTCCCTAGGAGCTTCCACCCCTTTTACTTTCTTGGTGACTCGAACTCGCAACCTTCGGGTTGGAAGTGAGGATGCTTACCATTCGAGCAATTCCCTCTCGTAACTAAAAAATGTTTTTGATGCAGTGCCGAGTGCGTACATCTTATCTATCTATATAACTAAATTGGTTATCACATTGTAAAAAAAAAAAAAGTAAAATAATTTTAAAAAAATATGTGTCATGTACTAAATACTCCATCAAGTTTTCAAAAAATATGGGGTGAACTTTTTCAATGTAATAAAATGGCAAATTTCCACCTCGAAATTAGATGAATATTCTGATTTCAGCGACCTTTTGAACAGTAAAGAGAGACCCCATTGATTTGGGATTTGGACTACTAGTGGACTGACCTGGTCTTACATTTTAATTGGTAAAAGTCCTCCACTCTACTCTATCACTTGATGGATACAATTTATGTAATATGAATATTTTCAATATTTATTTTCCATTTGTCAATATGCTTCAGCCTTGTAATTAAAAATAAACAAAATATTATCACTATATCAAAATAATTGTTAGTTGTAATTAATTAACGATAATAGCTTAGTACTAAAAATATCTTTTTAGCGTCATTTAACATTCTTTGTAAATGTCTCTAAAGTCTATAGCGACACTGGATCAAATGACAATAAACGAATGTCGGTAAAGACTTTATCATTCTTTGTTAATGTGTATATTCTTTTTTGGTAAGTGTTAATGTATATATTTATCGATGGTAAAAATTGTTTTTTGTTGTAATGTATATAAAGAGTTAATTTTTTTATGTAGTGAACACTTAAGAATAAAAGTAAATGTTTTTTTTCAAAATCTGAATTGAAAATATCTGATAAAAAAATACTTTAACATATATTCATGTACTCATTTGAAATGATTCATAATTCAAATATTATAAAATTTACTGATAAATTTTAAAAAATTGAATATATATTAAGACAAGTTATTTTGAATGATAAACCTCATATTTGATAAATATAGCGTCCAAATTTTTTAGTAGTCTTCAAATGAAGTTCTTCTCCTCTCCTCACCGTGAAAATAATTGAAAGATTGGTCAATAACGGGTGACAAAAAATTGAAAAACATTAAAAGAGAGAAAAAAAAGAAAGAAAATATCTCATTTGTCTTAATTTATGTGACATTTTTTAAATTTGGAGAATAAAGTAAATTTTTGTTTGATCACGATTTTTTTCATTTATTTTATAAATATATCGAATAATCAACTACATTGTAACTTATACTATTAAAAAGTTCATGTCTAAATTTCACGTTCAATTTTTAAAAGAAAATTGACTTTCAAAATCTGAACGGTACTACCTAAATTATAACCAAGGGAATAATGGCAAAGACTTGAAGTCGTCTCCTATATCATTGACCTCTTCTCCTTTGTTTCAACTCTAGTAATATAAATAGTGGGTATGATCAATGTTATTATAATAAATTAAAGGAGTGAAGAAGCACAACACATAACAAAAAACAAATTTGTGTTTTGAGATTCATTTTATGGCTTTGATCAATAAACTTATTTTCTTTTTGGTGTATTTTGGTTATGACCAAATACTGCCTATTCTTGGAGAAAATCACTTAGCACCACCACATTATAAGGTGGTTAATATCAGCTCGTTGCTACCAAAACCATACTGCCAGGAGTCTACCTCAGGTAAAATAATCTCTATTTACACTCTTAATTTTGACAACTCTTACCTACTGCTAGCAACAACAGAGACAAATTTAGAATTTTGAGAATATGGAGTATATCACTAAAAAAAAGAAGGGAAAGTATACTTATTCGATTTGAAGTCCTTTATGCAAATAACTCAACTTTTAATTAAGTGTACTATTTAGTGTTATTTTTAGTTCGTTTAGAAAAAAATTTGTCTTCTTTTCTAGTTTGACAGTTTCTTAGTTCTAGCTTCCACGTGTTTATTTAAGACTACAATTCAATTTTTTTGATATATTATATGTATTTTTAGTTTAAGACTACAATATTCTAAAGTCTTATTTGATTTTCTAAATTTTGTGTCTAAGTCAAAAATGTCATTGAACAAAAATGCTTACAGTTAATAGTTTAATTTTAAAATATCATTGTTGTTGGTAATATGGTATGACCATTCCCTTATTATTAGTTAATAGGTCAAAAATGTTCTTTTCTGAATAAATATATTATTCCTTTTCTTTTTAAACACTTTCTTTTCTTAATAATAACTTTTTTTTATTAGCAAATGCTTATCCAATTTCAATTCGAAAAATATTAAGAAATACAAACATCTTCTATTTTTTGAATTTATTTTGCGCTATCAAAATGAAATTAGTGATTGAATTACTATAATTCTTATATATATGACATATATTATCGATTAAAAATGTATATGTACTTATTCTATTTTAACTAATAAAATGAGATTAAGAAGAAGAAAAAGATTATTTCCTACTTATTTTATTAGTTAAAGTGACTCTAAAAAAAGAGATAAGGATAGAGTTCTTTAAAAATATTCTTATTAGAAATAAAATGTATATTTTTTAAAAAGAAATAATATATTTTTGACCCATTAAGTAATAACATGAGTATTTTTGGGCAAAACTAGTCACCGTAGAAGTATTTTTGAATTGAGCTATAGACTACAAAAGCATTTATAGACTAAACGATTAACTGAGGTGTTATTTAATTTCACATAATTTCAAAGACATTTTTTTTTTAATCCTTTTCTGTTATTTTTTATTATTTTGGGTTATTTGTCTTTACTAGTACTTTACCACTATGTAGGTTGTATTATTGATTTTTTTAAATCTTTTATCATTCAATTTTTCAATCCAAATTATCCAATTGTATTCTCTTTTTTACCCTTGCATAAATTCACCTATTGGCTATTTCACTTTTTTTCATCTATTGAATTTGCTTATAGGTCCAGCAATCGGATCTCAGAAATTGAAAATCGTATCAAGACATGGACCATGCTTTCCAAATGCTAAAACTCCATCATCCGATTCCGAGCAACTTATGAATTGGGATGAAGTTAGAGTTCGTTCAATCAACAAAAAACCTAAAAAACTTCCATCTGATCATAGTAATTATGATTATGGAGGCTATACTGTAAACATAGGTCTTGGCACACCTCGACAAGACTTCTCCTTAATGTTTGATACTGGTAGCCCAGCGACTTGGGTGCGTTGCAAGTCCTGCACCAAAGGTTGCAAATCAAACAATCATCTATATGATCCTTCAATATCATCGACACATACAAATAATAAAAGCGGGTGCAATGGTTTATTCAGTGTTAGTTATCGTGATTATTCGTCTATAGAAGGCATTTGGGGATGTGATACTTTAACCGGTGATGATCGTGATATTAGTCAAATACAGAATTTTCGATTTGTTTGTGGCCAAAATTTGAAAGGTGGCTTCGATGGAATGGATGGAATACTTGGACTTGGCAAAGGAGATTCCTCTGTAATGTCTCAAATTCCTTCAATGCAAATGTTCAGCTATTTTATCCCAATAACAAGTAGCCGTATGGGAAATTTATTTTTTGGGAACGAAGTGATGGATCGATCTAACGATTGTTCAATTACTCAATTTACAGCGTTGGTAGATGGGCAATGTAAAGAATGCTACTATGTTGATCTAATTGGTATAAGCGTAGCTGGAAATAAACTGAATGTATCTTCGAGAATATTAACTTCTGGAGAGACAATTATAGACAGTGGAACTGTGATTACGCAATTGCCAGAAGATGTATATTCTGCGCTTCGTGATGCATTTAGACAGTCCATGTTGGGATATACATTGTTAGAAAAGGCAGATAAGTTAATGGACACTTGCTACAGAGTAAAGACACCTTTTACTATACCAGAGATTAAATTCCATTTTGGAAAAGAAAATACTATTGATGTGAGTTTGTCAGAATCAGGAACTCTGTGGACTCAAACAGAATCAAAAGTGTGTTTGGCTTTTACTTCAGCAAAGGATAATCTCTCCATTATTGGTAGCGTTCAACAACGTGGAATGAATGTGATTTATGATTTGAAAGAGAAAAGAATTGGATTTGGCACCAATTGTCCAACATACTGATCACAGCCACAGCCACAGCCAATTTTCGTTTTTTCATGTAATCCTTTTTAATTGTTACTACTTGTTTTTATATAATAAAATAATAATAATAATAATAGAAATGTAATTAAGCAACTTGTGATGACTATTTGTTGTTATATATATATTGAGAGAGAGATTGAGTTTTTTTTGTTTGGTACCAAGGAAAATGTTTTCTAGTAAAGTAAGTGAGTTTCTTATTTATTTTCTAGTGTTTGGTATGCAAGTAAAAATATATTATCCTAAGAGCATTTATATGTAATGGAGATCGAATGGGTCGGGGTAGGATTGTCAAGCTTGGAAGGTCACTTAGGTCGAAATTTTTTAAATTATTGATCAAATAATGGTAATTCAGATTTTTTTTAGAATAAGTTGACCGAAAATTTGAATAAAAAACTATCGATTTATGTAAAACTATTTTAAATAATAAGGTTGATTTATCTATTTCCCTAATTTTGACGCTAAAATAACCTATCGAGTCTATTCTATAAAATTTCACTAATAGAATTTTCAGTTTCTTTTACAAATTTTAGACCGTAATTTAAATTTAAGTTTCTAAATTTGTGTGAATTCAACATTTCGCATCACTTTGAACTAGGAGTGTACATGGCCGGGTTGGTTAGGGTTTTTCAATTATCAAACCAAATCATTTGTGTCTTATTTTAAAATTTATAAACCAAACCAAACCAATAAAACTCAGGTTTTTTCGAGTTTTTCGGTTTTTCGGGTTTTTCCGGTAAAGTATTCATACAAACATATAATTTACTTGTATTTCAAATATTTCTTTAGTCCTACCAAAATACAACTATTTAAGATGTTTCTTAAAAATATAACACAATATGATATGATTAATGACACTAAAATATCCAACAAAAATAATAATAATGAAATCGTGTAAAACAAATATTGCAAATTGACAAGTCATAATGAAAATGATCATAATTTAAAAGTACTAAATCATGCTAAAATTAAATTTAATAAGTATTAGTTACATGACTAAATATTAAAGGAAATTAAAATTAGATTATATATTTTAATTGTCTAAATCAATGTGAAACTAAAGAACAAATATTCAATATTATTGTCATTCTTAGTGTTGAATTGATTTTCTTTTTGCATGAGTATTAATTTGATTTTGATTTAAGCTTTATTATAATATAATCTTTATTGGCCCATTCATAATTCTAAGTTTCAAACTTGAAATAATATATTAAAAGATAAAAACTATGAAAAAGTATAAGAAATATTTAAAAATTATATCAAAGTAAATATTTTTATGTATAAAATAAAATTTTAAAATTATATATATAATATCGGGTTGGTTTGTTTTAGTTAAAACCAAACCAACCCAAATATAGTCGGGTTTTTTTTTCAAAACCAAACCACTAGTTGGTTTTTTTTTTCCAGGTTGACTCAATTTGCGGTTTGGTTCGATTTTCTATTCGATTTTATACACCCCTACTTTGAACCAAGACCTACACTTTAATTTAACCATACTTTTTTTTATAGGTACTTCGGTTTTATTATAGCTTTAAACCATAGGTATAAAGTATTTAATTTGCTCACTACATATTTGAGTTAATTCCCTAAATGGTCACTGAAGTTTAGGGAATTGCCCTAAATATCATTTATGTTTCATTTAGGATCAAAATATCACTCAACTATCACTATTTTCCTCCAAATATACTTAAGACTTTAAAAGTTTCACTCTCTCCTAGTTGGCATGCCATGTTTTTGAAGTTTTTTCTATTAAGAGTAGACTTATTTAATTCATCAAACTCATTTAACTAAAATAATGATCTTATTATTTTCTAAAAAGTATATATTAGTTTATTAGGAAGAGTTTTCATGCTTAAGAATCTTTTATCATAATTAATTTTTTATTTTTTATGCTATGAAGAATAGTTTTTTAAAACTTACTATAATGTCTTCAATTTTGAGTACTTATAAACACATATATTAAAAAAATATTGATATGTAAATCACTCATGAATGTCAACTTACATCAATTAATCATATATTATATAATGGATCAATAATATTAAAGTTTAATTAACTATTAAAAAATAATTAATTGGGTACTTTGAAATCCATACTTACAATATCTTTTTTTTGAAAGAAAATAGAAAGTGAATAATATTTAGATTAGAAAATAAAATTTGATTTTTATTTATCAGTATATTAATCTCATATAATATGTATATTATTGAATTAAAACAGACAATTCAATTAATTATTACTTGTATTTCATGAATTTGGGATGAGATAAGAATATATATTGATGTTTAATTGTATGATAAGTTAAAATATAATATAATACAACAATAAAAGAATAAAAAAAAAAATTAAATAAAAAAAAGTTAAATAATAATTTTCTCTTTCTTACTAACTTTTTTGTCAACCTTACAAATTTATTTGAATATTTTTATAAAAAAAAAATTGCTTAAAATTTTCAAATAATTTACTTAGGGATTTTGAAAATTATCAAGTAATTATTGCACACAAAGTTTTTTTCATTGAATTTTGTTTGGTAAAAAAATATAAGGAATTAGTTTTTAATTTTTTTTTATAATCTTCATAAATTCTCATGTAATTTATATATTTATTTTTTAGAGACGTAAGTTTGATGAATTAAATAGGTCTATTATTTTTTAAATGATGATTTAATAACATGATATATCAACTAGAATAGAAGGAGACTTTTAGATATTTAATATTTATTTATTTTTTGGATAAAAAATAGTAATAATATTATTCACTTTCTATTTTTTTCAAGAAAAAAAATATTGTAAGCATAAATTTCAAAATACATAATTGATTTTACTGTAATAGTTAATTGACATTTAATATTATTGATTCATTATAAAATTTATGATTAATTGATGTAAGTTAGCATTCATGAGTGATTTGTATATCGATTTTTTTTGAATGTATATGTTTATAAGTATTCAAAATTGATGATATTATAATACGTTTTAAAAACTTATTCTTCATAACATAAAAAAAATAAAAGTTTAATTAGAATAAAAGATTATGTAAGTATGAGATTTATTCTTAATAAACTAGTATATATATTTATTTTTTAAAAAATGATATGATTATTATTTTAGTTAAATGGGTTTAATGAATCAAATTAGTTTATTATTAAAAAAAAGACTTTAATGACATGTCATGCCAACTAGGAGAGAGTGAGGCTTTTGAAGTGTCAAGTATATTTGAACGAAAATAGTGATAGTTGAATGATATTTTGATCTTTTATGAAACATAAATGATATTTCATGACAATTTCCTAATTTTGGGTGACCATCTAGGGAATTGACTCCTACATATTTGCAGTGGAACTTCAGCTTAAATGTAACTAGTGCTAATTAACTAATTAAAATGTAAGCCTAATAGATACTTAAACAAGGGATCTAATATGAAGATAAACCAAATGAAAATCCTCCCACTCAGTGTATGGTGTGGTATAAAAAAAAAATCAAAGTTTTTCTGTCCGCTTGATTAGATATTTTGAGAAATATTTTCTTAAAGAAACTAAAATAAGTTCATAAAAATAAAAAAATAACTGGTGAGAGTAAGAAAATCGAATATCGTAAATAACATTTCAGATTAGTTGTCTCTCTTCCACCCCTAACACTATTGTTCCTGTAATCAAAATATAAAAAGAAACAAAAAAAATAACAACATTAAAGTTTTAAGCCCTCAGGCCACAGAAAAATGTGCTTCCACAATTATTCAAGTTTGGGATTAATTCCTTCCAAAATAGATTAATAAAACACTATCCTACTATTGCATTAATAGTGACAATCGAAATTGCAGAACTTTAGCGAATTCAACAAACGAAATTCGTCAAAATCGAGTAAGCGACAATAAGGGCAAAAGGGGAAACTCTCTTCTCAACTCTTTAATATCTAAGAGTGTTTCTATTTAAAAGCACAGAAAATCTCGCATTATACCTATTTTTTAAGACTTAACTTTTAAAGAAATTCGAACCCCTAAAATGACCTTATGTAAATGTGCAAATTTTCACCATGCATAAAATTATATAGATGTATATTTTGGTTCCAGTGACCTTAGCTTTCTGTAAGACAAAAGAGTGACCCCATTAATTTGGATTACTAGTGGACTGACTGACCTAGTTGTCTTCAATTTTAATTGGGTTAAATTAAAGGTACGTTCTCTACTAGCCTAACACTTGATGGAGACATTATGATATTTATTTCTCTATAAATTTTTCAATATGGTTAGCTTAATTGTGTTAAATATATATATTTTAGTGATAATTAACATTTTTTAGTAAATGTTTCTAACACTTATAACGACATTATATCCAATGACAATTAACTAATATCGCTAAAAGTTTGAACACTCTTTGTTAATGTCTATATTTATTGCCACTAAAAGTTAGTTTTTGTTACAGTTAAGGCTTATTGATAGAGAAGTTAGAGTTGATCAGGTTCAATCAATTAATGTCTCATGAAGGATATAACATAATCTTACCTTCTAATTGTTTTATTTTTGTTTCACAATTTGAGAGGTTCTTGATAAATAAGTGATAGAAATTTACCTAGTTAGAATCTTCATTGTACATCACAAATAATTTTTATTTGAAACTATTTAAAAATATTAGAAATCTTCCAAAAAAAAATCCCCATCTTGACAGCTATTGGTCAATAACGGGTTACAACAGCTAGAAGTATATAAACAAAAAAGAAAAAGGAAGAATGATCCAAAGATTTGGAGAATCTTAGCAAGACCGTTTCAAAAGGATTGGCGGTCGAAAGTAAAATTTTATAAAGAGGTTTCAGTTTTTTTGAGTTGATATATATATATTTATATATATATATATAAATTGAATAATAATAATAATAATAATAATAATAATAATAATATAGTTAGTGTAATTCTATAAGTGGGGTCTGAAAATGATAGAATGTACACACACTGTACACAATGCAAGTTTTCAATGCAAAAATATAGTAATATAAAGTTAGAATAATAAAACGTAACTCAAGAATTTGAGTAACTAATATAATGATATCGAAATAGTATTTCACTGAATTTGATAAATTGATATAATGAAATTGAAATAGTGTCAACTTGTTGCAGTGCTTAAAATTTGAAGAACACAATGAAAAGCAAATTCAATCATTTTGTAAAGGAAAAAAAGATAAATATACCCCCGAACTATCGTAAATGGTATGCAGATACCCTCCGTCATACTTTTGGGACATTGGTGCCCCTGCCGTTCAAAAACTAGAACATATATGCTCTTCACTCTAACACAAGACTAAATAGGGACACGTGGCACAATCTTATCCGTCGATAAATGTCGGATCAGTGGATAAGATTATGACACGTGTATGTCCATTAGTATAAAGGATATATATGCTCTAGTTTTTGAACGGCAGGGGCACCAATGTCCCAAAAGTATGACGGAAGGTATTTGCATACCATTTACGATAGTTTGAGGGTATATTTGTCCTTTTTCCCTTTTGTAAATAGACAACAATAGATTATGCATAATGTAAAATGTTTGATTGTTTGAGAGACTTCAAAAAGGGCAACTATAAGAGAATAAAAATAATGAAAGGAGAATGAAAAAGATAAATATAAAAATAATAATGTGGTTCATGTTAATTGTAATGATATAAATGAAGCAACAAATTAAAATAGATAATCATGTAAAAAATGATACTACAATTAGTTGAAAAACTATTTCATTTCTCAATTATTACAACAATCTTCATATTAAATAAGGTGATTATACTTTCTACCCAAAAATTTCTTTTCAAAGTTAATAGTTAATGATATTTATATATATGTTGCCGCCGCAAGTCATTGCTTTAGTGACTTTATAGTCGAGCCATCTCTATATCTTAGTAGTTCAGTTGGTTGACAACTTAGCTTTCACCTTGTTAGTGATGGTTCGATTCTCCATTTTGTAATTTCTCTCATTTTCCCTGCCCCTAATTTTAGAAAAGAAAAAAAACTTTGAAGTCCTTAAGGCATTGACCTGTTCTCCTTTTAAAGTATATAAAATTGTGGTTGATCCTATAATAAACAAATTGAAGGAGTAAAAAAGCACAACAACACACAACACAAAAAAATATATTCTGTTTTGAATACTTTCATTCTACACATATATGGCTTGGATGTATAAACATATTCCTACAACATGCTTCTTTTTGGTCGTGTGTTACCTAACAATAAAAGTAGTGCCTATTCTTGGAGAAAAAGCACCTCACCCTCAGTTTCAAGTGGAACCAAAACCTAACTGCCAGAGCTCAGGTAATTAAAAAAATTCCATTTATATGTGTGTCATGGTTTAGAGTAGCCAACAAGTATCCGTCACTTTGTCATACCACTCATGCATAAAGCATAAGTGAGCTAGTCTATAATTTCATAATATGTTTATTATGGTGTGATTCGATATAATGGAGTTGAGGGTTCGCTCCGCGGCTCATGTATGCCTCGGGCGTAAATCAATGATTTTTCAAAAATTAATCGAATCGATTAGTCGATATTTTTTTTAAACAAGATTCGTATTGTCATGTTCAACTTCAGTATAAGAAAGATTGGTTGAACTTAGATCCATAAAAGGATAATCCGAAATTAATATAATATAAAATTCATAAAGATAATGCTCGAAACGAACCATTACACCCCTACCACCAGATATCACAAGTTTGGATAAATTAGTCTTTTATTGTAAAAAAAGGCGTAAGCAAACTACTTTTTAATTTACCTTTTTTCTATTTAAAAAAAATGGGGTAAGAGAAATTTAGAGAGGATTATAAGGTGCGGAATTGAACCCTTAATAATAAGATAAAAGTTCAGATAATCAACCAATTGAGTCGTAGTTTAAATAGTATTGAAAAAATGGCCAATTTTTAGTAACACTTAACCACCTCATAGGTATTGTTATTGACTTTTTTTTCATACTTGTTTTCTATCATTTTTGCTATCTAATTTTGTATCTCTTATTCACTTTTGTAGTTATGAGTTATGACCATGCAGCCCTCTTTCGAAACTTTTTAAATTTTGAATTTGTAGCAATATTTGCCTAATTCATCTATTGAGTTTGTTTCATGGTGCTTATGAAATTATTATGGTTCTTATATAGGTCCAATAATTGGATCGCAAAGAGTTTCAAATCCTTGTTCTCCAAATGCTAATTTGACGAAAACTGGCAAATCTGTAAACAAGAATCAAGCTAGAGTTCGTTCAATCAATAAGAAACAGAATCGCCATCATTATCGTTACACTCTTTCTGATAATGCATATGATCCTAATGCTGATTATGGATTGTTCACCGTAAAGATAAGTCTGGGCTCACCACAACAATATTATAGTTTAATTGTGGACACTGGTAGCCGTTGGACTTGGGTACGTTGTCGATTTTGCAGAGGAGGTTGCAGTTCAGACGATCCTCTGTATGATCCTTCAAAATCATTGTGCAAAGTTACATTATCGAACCCCTTCCATGTCAATTATGGTGATAACTCATATATATACGGCATTTGGGGATGTGATACTCTCAATATAGATGATGATCTTATTTCAATAATGAACTTTAAATTTGGTTGTGGCCTTGAAATCTTCGATGGCAATGGCGATAATTTTGTTAATGCAGCTGGAATTCTTGGACTTGGTAACGGAGACTCCTCTTTGGTATCTCAAGGTGGTGCATCAATGCAAGTGTTTAGCTATTTTGTCCCAGGAAATGGTGGTGGTGGTGCAGATCTACAATTTGGGGATAAAGCCAGAGAAAAATCTAATACTTGTACAAATCAATTTACACCAATGGTACAAGGGATCGATCAAGAGAAATACTTTATTGATTTAGTTGGTATAAGTGTAGCTGGAAACGAACTCAATGTTCCATTGACTGAATTAGGGACAATTATAGACAGTGGAACGACCATTACTCGATTGCCAGAAGTGGTATACTCTGCATTTCGTGATGCTGTTAGACAGTCCATGTCGAGTTATACATTATTAGATGAAATCGATGAGCTAATGGATACCTGCTACAGCTTAGAGGGATTAATCGAACCAATCGCGTTTCCAGAGATTATATTCCATTTTGGGCAAGAGAATACTATTGATGTGATTTTGACAAAGGAAGGAACAATATGGAGGAAAAATGGTACACTAAATTGTTTGGCTTTTGCTGCAGCAGAAAGCTATAGCATTATTGGTATTGTTCAACAGCGTGGATTCAATGTGCTTTATGATTTAGAAGGGAAAACAATTGGATTTGGCACTAACTGTACATGATTACTTGTATAATCGTTTTTAATGGTTCTTCTTGTTGTAGTATGTATTACTTGTTCCCAGGGTTTAAACTTACTCCAGCCCATGTTTGCATCAAGTTAATCAATAATTGTTTGTAATTTGTTTCTTGCCTCTCTCATTAAATTACTTAATTTTGATAAGTCGAAATAGTTAATTTGACGTGAATGTCCTGTGAAGATAAAATTTTACCCTCTCAAATTAGTGGCGGATTTAAAAATTTTAGCAAGAGGTTTAATATTTTCGAAGGATCGGAGTGAACAATAAAAAAAAAAAAAAAGGACGAATGAGCTCATAAAGAATGTATTAAAGTATCTTAAAAAAATCAAACAATATGTTAGATGACGCATTGCTTAACCGGATTCAAACCAACAACCAAGACCCCCTTGTAATTTATGTCTCTGCTTTCAGAACTCTTTCCTATCTTTGTGTTAGGAAATGTGGACTAACACAAATATATATACGGTCAAAACAGTAGACAAAAAATAGAAAAATAATGGCATTAAAATTTTTATGTGGAAATTCTTTTAAATTAGGGAAAAATCACGGGTCAAGAGTAGTAATTGATATTACTATAATAATAAATTTTTACATTGTGTAGTCATGAATACAATACTCAAATGACTACAACACACTCAAAAGAAATAATCATATTGATTTTCCATCTTATTAAAATATCGTTCACACTCTATTTTTCTTCACAAACTATTTTCTTGTATATTTTATGGGAACCTCACTTTGCTCTCTAAATAATTTTTCTCTCTATCTTGGTGTATATATTTTGAATTGGTGAGTTCATGGCCCTTTAATAGAGAATAGTGGTCTATGATGATGTAGGTAATGACATCAGTGACTAGAAGTGTTCATGATTCGGTTTGGATCAGTTATTGGTCAAAATCAAAACCAAACCAATACAATCCCTTTTTAAATTTCTAAAATCAAATCAAATCAAACCAAACGAAAAAGTTATTGTCAGTTTGGTTTAGTTTGCTCAATTTTTTTGGTTTTTTTATTTGAAAGTAATAAATTTGTTGAAAAAATAGACATCTTGATAGAAACAGATACACATATAGTACATGACAAGCCACATGAAAGCTATCGTGGATTCAATTAAGCACTAGAGTTATTATAATAAGAATAAAGTGATTCAATCTAGAAAATGTGTTACTATGTGATGTAAGGTAGGGTAAGTGCAGATAAAGTAATGAAATTTTTGTGGACTTGGTCTTAGGATTTTAATAGTTGGGTTAAAATTAAAGTGTTGGGCTTGAGAAAATGATAAAGTTAAAAACTTAAGCTACTTAAAATTTAACTAAATATTTATATTTTATTTATGAATAATATATAAATAATTATAAAAAATTTATATATAATTTCTCTGTTTGGTTTGGTTGTTTTTGCGATTTTTTTTAGTAAAATCAAAACTAAACCAAATAGTATCAATTTTCAAAATTTAAAACCAAACCTAACCAAACCACACCAAATGTCAATTATTTAATCGATTTAGTTCGGATTGCGGTTCAATTTAACTTTTTAACCATAACCATAAACAACCCTATCAGTGACCATAAGAAAATCAAACTTAGGTAGAATATTTCTTCTATGATTTATCTGCAAAGTAATACCAACTTTGACAGAGTTGCAAAAAAATCATGCAACAAATAAGGACCTGTTATAAAATGAAGTATAAAAACTAAGATAATAAGGAAGATGAGAAATAGTATGTGTAGTATTTTCTTTCACTTACTCTTGTCTTAGTTTTTAGACTTCATTTTATATCACGTTATCATCATGAGTCTCTTCATCTATGAGCATCTCCGACGGTGCATTAGCCGAAACATAAATAGTATAGAGTATATTATATTTTGCTATATAAGTCTTCTTATACTTGATAGTCTAAATTTGATGTGTCAAATGTAATTATCGTTAATGTTATCATGGATTTTTGAGCTAAATATTGGAAGGATAATTAGTACATACTTAACTGATAACCTTGTTGAAAGAATTGAACTCACCGAAATCGTTAGAAGACTAAAAGTGCATAACATGAATTTTTAATTTGGTTGATACTTTGTTGTGGTTATCACCTAGTAATACATAATTTCTTTTAAAGGAGATATAGTTGATTTAATGAATCCATATCAAAATAAAAAGGAAAAGGTATTAAAATTTCTTATGCTGACCTACATTAATTTTGATCAACATCATTGATTATTTTACACTTGTTTATCTTTCACTAGCTAATCATTTACTTCTTGAATTATTATTATAATATGTTATATGTACTAACATAACTTGTTTTATAGTTGCTTTAAAAAGGTAAGCAAACTAATATTTGAAGAAGTATTTTATTTTCCTTTGGAATCATCAAAAGGACTTTTCTATCATGAAAGATTCTTTGAAGTGGCATTGGCATGTCATTTAGCTTTGCAATTAACAAACTTGTCAATGGTAAGCTAATTGTATATTTTTGCTTTATGGTAAGCTTCCTTCATAATACTAATTACATTAATTCTAATTTGTCTACATCTGCAAAAGAGTATGCTAATTTTTGAAATTCATAAAATATGCTACATGTCATTGAGACAATTTGACATGTAGACTTTATTAGGTCCATTTATCAAGTGTGTATTTAATTCTTGGATTTTGAGGTATCATTTTATTTATTGTGATTATTAGTGTTTTCCTCTAGTTGCTTTATCTATGAATTACAATTGAAGAAAAAAAATTCTTAACTAGCAACAAATGAAGTCAATGTTGAGAATTAATTTGTTGATCTTTCAATAAGTGAATTACTCATAAAACTTTTAAATTGAAAATAGTATTCAGAGCCATCTATGAGGATCAACTCTGTTTCGTTTAGCAAAGGTAATAACTTGTATATGATCTTTTGAATTGTTATTATGACTAAATTTATTTGTGCTATTAATAACAAAGATACAATATTTTTACGCTATCAATTTTATTTTGAACTATATATGATGTCATTGATTGAGGTAAGACGGTAGAATCGAATTTCACCGCACCAAAATGGTAAGACATCGATTAAAGTCTAGATGCACCATGATGATAAGATTTTGGGTTCAAGTCCCTTTGTGTTTTGGCCTAACACGCCTTTATATGGATAACACATTGGGTTAAAGTCCCAATGCAATATATTGATGATATAATGATGACTGGGCAAATTGATAAGCTCTTGATAAAACAAAAGAAATGTGAAGATCGTCTCATTGAATATGCTCAATTCTTTGAAGTGAATGTGATAGCAATACATTAAAAATCTGAAAGATGACAAAATAATTTATGATTAAACATATGAATATGGACATGAACGGACAAAATTATAATAGTCATCATTGTGAAAGAAAGAACATTATGGATTCTCAAAATGACCTTTTAAAGAGTGAAGGTAATTTTTGTCATCAAAATGATATGAAAGGTCATTAGAAACATGTTTGTTATGAGACCTAATAATTTGATAAGTTTATAAATCCTCCATCAAAGAAAATGATGAAAAAGTGGTAATACACTTGACTTTCAAAAGTGATGTTGAGGTATGTCATACGAATATGATAAATTTCAAAGCATGACAATGAACTTCTAATGAAAGGAATAATTATGAAGCATGTATATATGATTATAGCCAATTCCTTGAAGAGAATGTGACTTGTGATAAGTATCATGAAAAGTGGACCATTCTTGAAAGTGAATGTGTCAAGAGATGATGAAAATTATAAATAAAGACATGCTCATGTATGATTTAATAAATACCACAACTCACCCCTATAGGAGGTTAGAGAGAAATAAAGAAATTTTATGTTGGTATAAATAGTTATTGGTCAAGTACTTTTAGTACATCACAAATATTGTGATACGTTTTATGATGAACTACCGAAAGGGCAAAAGAAGAAAATAATTTCTTGCCATAAAAATTGTCATTGGTTATGTATCTCTGTGCACCAAAAATATTTTGCCAGATATTAAATAAAAGGAAGGAGATTCTAATGACAAAAGTAAATCAAGAAACAAGTTTTGCTTGTAATGATTTTGACCATGACAATAATGATATAAATTTCTCTTTGAACGAGATGTCACCCCACAAACAATGTTATGAAATATGTGGTAGTATCCAATGTTAATTGTGAGCTTTGGTGAGCTAATGTGCTACTACCCAAAGAAATAAAATTGCTCATAATATTGAAATTGTAGTAAGTCTCGAAAGAAACTTTTTAAGTTTCAAAGAAATAGTCAAATAAAAAAAATATTGAGACTATAAATATGAAAAGATTTAAGATCTTCATATTACTACATCAAAGTGGGTTATAAATATTTACGTGAAAGATTATCCATATTTGCATATTGTTTGTGGTAACTAAGTATGAGCATGATGATGGAATCACATACAAAATAAACTAGAAGGTTATTGAAATAAATATCAGTTGGCATGGCCGGTTGATGACCATCCCGATTTAAATATGATACAAAAATTACAGAGAATTCACGTGGTTATATATATTGAAGAAATAATAAATTCTTCAAGAATTCTCTTGTGTTGTTTGTTCTCATGATAAGATTATCATTGCACCAGCTAAGGTTGAGATTGTATCTCTGATGTATAAAAAGGTGAATATGAGCCCGTTCACCTGTCATGTGGACCATTTACTATATATAGATGCATATATGTTATGGTCACATGTGCTTTATTATCAACTTGCAATTTAATTTTTTTGCAAAGGTTATTTACTCGAATTGATAAATCAAGAGCACATTTCAAATTATAAAATTATATTGATAATGTTGGTATATATCCAAGTGATTTAAGCAGAAATTTGATGCCTCCAATTAAAGCTAAACCATTGGTTATGAGAACAAAACTCCCAAAAGAAATTGGTATGAGATGTGTAAGTGTAGCAACACTTATACGTATCAAGCCAACAAGGTTCCCCTATCATAATTGGTTCTGGGTCAGAAACCAAATAATACTCATCTAGAAATTTAATGTTCGATATATTATTTCATTGCTCCACCATTACGGAATGCACAAAGATGAGTCCCCAAATAAGGTTGGGTGAATGTTAGATTCTCTAACATTAGGGGATGATAAGCAACTGGAAAATAAGTTATACATAATGAATTATCATTGGTATGATCCTCATTGAAGAGATAATTTAAGTTAATTGTCAGACGCATCTCTGACCCAATGTCATAATCCAGTTATAAATGCACTAATGAAAAGTCCTTGAAAGACATAATTTATGGCATGCCTGAAGAGAGATAAATTAATCGATTCAAAAGATAAAACTTCTTGAAGAAGAAAAGGAGCAAATGATCAAGATGGTCTTAATAACGAGGCAAGTGCTTTAGAAAGAGCACCATGAAATAACACTTTATAAAAACCTTGGCAAAGGTTCAGGTACCTGGAAATGATGAAAAATAAAGTGAGCTTGATAAGTTATGTCACATTAGAATCGATATCAAATAATCGTCGACGATATCTTGAATATAATGTAGCGCTCAAAATTATAAATGGTGATGAGGATCTTGATATTAAATCTATCGAGAGTTGACAAATAAATGATTGGCCAAAGTAAATACAATTCAAGTATTTCTCTATTCCCTTGGAAAAGTGATGTTTTGGACTTATTTTGTCCATATACCAGATATAATGTCAGTGGGGTAAAAATAAATTATTGTGAGATAAGAAAAATCGTAAAATATAAAATACGGGTTGTGCATTGAAAAATAAAGATTTTTCGTGAAAGTCCTGACATTATTGTATGGAGATGTATACTCCCAAGGTGGATGCAATGAGGTTTCTATCGGTCTGACAATACATGAAACACTTGAATATGCATGATGAATGATTACCATGTCTAGCTAGACAGTAAATATTATATGAAAATTCTCGAAGGATTTAAAAGGTTATAAAGCGATTCCATTGAATAATACCCCAATGGTTGTAAGATCGCATATTATAAAAATCAATTTTGATCTCATTAAAATGGTTAGAAAGTACCATGTCATAGTGCAATTGGTGCACTTATGTATCCTGCTATTATTATTCATGGTAAATAATTTTATTAGTATGCATGCAAAATATAACATCACTCTTATCGATGGAGATAATAGAGTTAATCAAATATCAATATAAATTATTATTCTGACCAATTGTGTCAAGATTTATTGATCATGAAATTGCAGGAAATTATGAAGTTTGCACTCATGAAAGTTATATATGTTCATTTGAAAATACTGTCATTTCAAATCATTCCACAAGACAGTCAATTTTACTGAAAGTGTTTGTCAGTGCTCGATTGTTGCTGCTAACAAATCAAACGAGCAATTTGTCTACATCAACAAGATCGCAAATTGTGTGTTTTTCAAAATATATATTTGGTTGAGATCAATTAACATACCCAGAGAATGTGTGATCTTCCTTCGAAAAGAGATATTCCAACAACATTATATGAAGACAATGCCTCGTGTGCTCAACTAAGAGGAGGATACATCAAAGAAGACTGAGCAAAATATATTTCATCAAAGTTCTTCTTCTTATTCATGATCTCAAAAG
This sequence comes from Solanum verrucosum, assembly GCF_900185275.1. NCBI lineage: Eukaryota > Viridiplantae > Streptophyta > Magnoliopsida > Solanales > Solanaceae > Solanum > Solanum verrucosum. Next base: position 139,119 of record NW_026020129.1, on the reverse strand, counting down.
AAGGATGCAGCCGATGTTTAACACTTCGTATTCACCAAGACATTATCAACTTCAACCTTTGAGAAGTTAAGATAAAGATTGGAATGCGTCATCTTCGAGTTGTTAAGTGATGTCTTAATCAGGGGGAGTATAATATGCGATGCACTCTTTTTCCCTTAGTCGAGGTTTTATCTCACTGGATTTTCCTGGTAAGGTTTTTAATGAGGCAGCTACCAATGCATATTACAACTTACAAGATATGTGTACTCTTTTTCCTTCACTAGGATTTTTCCCATAGGGTTTTTCCTAGTAAGGTTTTAACGAGGCACATTATCTATTAAGACATGGACATCCAAGGGGGAGTGTTGTAAATTGGATGTCCACACTAATATGTTTAGTGGTGTAAGATTAATATACACACAAAATGCTATGTGGTGTATACTAATTAGCCATTTGATATACTTGGTTCCCAAAGTGTATACATGGTAAGATGATATCCATGTATTACACTTTGGGCACAAGTAATACAACTATATATACCCCTATTCTTGTAACAAAGAAAGAGACAAGAGTAAGTGAAAGAAAATACTACAAATACTATTTCTCATCTTTCTTATTATCTTAGTTTCTATACTTCATTTTATAACTGGACCGATAATTTCATCAATTATAAGGCTGGAACCCCACAAGGCCACACTTCGAACCAATCAACTTTTAGGACAAAGTTCAAAATTGTAGAAGGAAGACACGAGTAAATAGCTTTACAAATGAATGAATCATATCGATTTGGAAAATGAAAAAATTCGTACAAGTTATACGTTTTGTCACCTCTATGTGGAAAATATTTAAGTTATTATGCTTTCATGTTGACAATTGACTTGAGACTATATATCAATTAATACGGATATTCACTATTTTTTAAGAGTCATGCAAAATCTAAAATTAACTAGAAAAATGAACGAAGGGAGTATATTAATTACAATACCTACACAATTTGTATCAGAACCAAACCCTTAAAAATCAAATTTATCAAAATATCATCTCGAACCCGCCTTTATTTGAATCAGGGTGGCATTTAAGATCAAAACTTATCCCTATACCAAAAACTACATAAACACACAATTTACCTTACCAATATGGGTTGTGATATAGTAATAATGTTGCTGAACACGATTTGAATTTACTGATTCAGAAGCCAAAAAAATCTTACATAATTATTTTGTTTTAAATATTTAAAACATCAAATAGACAAGAAGAATCGTATAAAGTTTAAAACATCAAATAGACAAGAAGAATAGTAAAGTTTAAGAGTTGACTTAATAAAATTAAATAAAAAAATTTTTACGTGACGGCCAAGTACCCATTTTATTAAAAAAAAAAAAAAAAAAACCTAATAGAATTAAATAAAAATTCGTTTCTTAACAACTACTTAAGATCAATAATGGATCATTTCTCTACGTCAAGAGAGACCCTTTTGTCTTTTTGGAGATGGAATCAAACTCCCAATTCCTCACAAATCAACAAATTGAAACAAGAATTGAAGAAGCAGCAACATTAATTAACGTGCAAAACGAAGTACGAGCTCAAATTATTGAAAAAATAGCAGAAAAGAAGGTAAATGGAACTGCTTTCATATGCACTTCTTTTCCGTTTTATTTTATGTGATGATGTATGTAACTGTACATGAAAATTTAAAAGTTAACATGCAATATCACTTGTGAATTCTTTTTCTATTTCCGGCAAAACTTCTGATTTTAAAAAAATATTATTTTCTGAATTTTCTAAAATATATCCAACCAAATATAAAAAAGTTGAAAACTTGTCAAAAAAATATTTAGTTATCACTATAGTAAATAAATAAAGACGGTTACATGACTAAAATACTTATGGAAGACACAAAATAAAATCCGATATATGTTGGAAGAAAAAGTGACTATTTCAAACCTATAAATTAAAAACACCTTGACTATTAAAATTTAATGGTGGAATCAAATCCTTTTTCTTTTTTACCTTTAAAAAGATTTTGTGAAATATGATCTAGGCGATAAATATTACGCCAGAACTAACTTTACTTTTATATTCCTAGGCATAATTTTATCTCTATTTTTTTTCTTTTAAAACATTTTTGTTTAAATATATGTGACATGCTGAAGAAATTCATGTAATTGTTATAAATAATCTTTTTTTTATTTTATCTAAATATTTTCTCTCTCAATATATGTACAGTCAGATAAATATTTTTTACTTGAAAGATTGAAGGAGCTATTGCCTGACGAATATATAATATGGACAATAGAGTGGGAAAGATATGACTATGATTTACAATATATTTGGGATACAAAAACTCTCACTTCAGTAGAAAAGGAACCTTTATCTGTAAGTTGTTTATTTATCTTTTTTTTCTTCATTTTCCTCTTCAATTCAAATTAAGACTAATTGTGTTATGACTTTGTCAAATTAAATTTTAGTAATTATTAATTATCCCATTTTAATGACAGATTAAGACTTTGTGTTACAAAACACAACATGGGAGTAAAACTTTGGCTGATGAAAAGAGGATTTTTAGGGAAATGAGAAGAGCAAAGGAAATAGGAAGGGAAATTATAAGTCCTACAGACACAAAAATGAATCAAAATCAGGTAATTAATTAACAATATTTTGTAGGATTTGTTATTTATTTCATGATGTGGTTTTATTAACAGTCAAATAATTGAACTCTTTGTTCATTTGGATATCAGTACTTACATTAATATGTGACTTTTTAAATTCATACTTAAAATGAAATTTGAATAGAGACAATTTATATGTACTATTTTTTCTATTTCAATTTATGTGATCGTATTTGATTGAGTACGAAGTTTTACTTTGTGAGATTGTATTTAATTGAGTATAAAATTTAAGAATAAAAAAAAACTTTTGAAATGTTGTGTGATCTAAAACAAGCTATAGATCATATTGGGTGATTATAATTATCTTGTTAAGTGTAAACTGAATTTTTTAAAATTAAATTGTTACTCCCTAAATTTTATTTTGATGTGTTCAATTCATATAATACAATTTAGCTCCATATATCAATCAAATTGACTTTCAAAAAGTAAAATATGATAATTATTCTGAGACACAAGGAATACTAGATATAAAAAATGTTTTATTCTTTTTTATATTGATTAAAAAATAGAATCACATAAATTAGAACAAACGGTGGAGAAGTAGTTTATTGAAGTACTCCAATTTAAATGCATTTTATATGAATTGTTTTATGATTCATTTGGAAATAAATTAACAGCTAAAACTCTGATTTACAGGTCACATTTACTGAAATACAGAATATGAGGAGAGAAAAGAGAATTTTCAATCACAATGTGGAGAATCTCAAGAAAGAATTGGAATCTATTAAAAATGAGATTAAATCTTTGGAAAATAGTTTATATGCCATAAATCAAAAGAAGGGGGAAATATATGCTGCCATTCTTCAGCTTAAAAAGCAAAACTACACTTCTTAGTTAACAAACTATTTTTATGCTATGTAGTTCATTTTTATCAGTTCATGTGTCATTTTTTTTTATGAATATTTGGTTATTGTAATGTTTGATATTGTTATTTTAAATATTTTGTGCCCTTTAGTTGTACCTTATAATAAAAATTAAAATTTTTATTCACGCAAAATTAACAAGGTATACTTTTATATTTGTTAAATTATATTCTTCAAAAATCTAGAATTTTACTAAAATCATATGAATAGTGTTAAAAAAAATAGGGTAATCATTACTTGATTTAGTTTATAATTTTATTTTTTGCCCCTCCTTATACTAATACAAAACTCTCCATTTGGATTTTCCTAACATATTGGAAAAAAGAATTCGAGTAAAAAAGTAAAATAAAAATGAATTCAATTGATTTCATGCATATATTTGAAAAGTAAATGAAAGTTTGAGAGTAAGAGAATGTTTTCTACAACTCTTTGATATTTTGATTGAGAAAAGAGATTGTGATGTATATAATTGTTTCTAAGTGAAAAAATGTTTGAATTACAAAATACGTTATTCTGTAATTAGTTATTTTAAAATTAGTTAATCTCATTCTTATATGAGGTAAATATATATTACTATATAAGAAGAGGGAATAAGTATTCACCACAAGTCAACATGTGTTCCAATAAGAAGAGGGAATAATCAATATATTTATAAAAAGAAATGACATATAAAATAAAATGGAGAGAGTATTGGTTTTTCAAAATGAAAAAGGACAAAACACATATAAAATTAAAAGACATATAAAAAAAAGTTGGTTTAACTCTCAAACATAAAAAGTAACATATGTTATTAAAAACTTTAATAAAAAGTACTATAATTTACAATAAATAATAACTTAAAATATCTACAAGACAACAAAAAAAAGACTAATTTTTGTACTGCTTGTGTCACATAAATTAGGATTGGATGATTTTAAAATTTTAATTTTGGTTATACATTATAAAATAGACGAAAAATTGAATGATATAATTTTTTTTAAAAATAACCGAATGAATCGTCCTATCGATAACCCTAATGTTACTTCTACTCTGCTTATTTTTACTTAAATTTAGAAAGATATGCTTCATTTCTACCCTCATTCTTATCGCTACATTTATTTGCTATTTAAAATTGAAATTAAAAAGACAAATGACAACTAAGTTTCTATATATTATAACAATCTTTACTAATTTTATAACAATACATAAACTATACTCCCTCCGTCCCATATTAGATGTGCACTTCCAACTTTACACGGTGATTAAGAAATCATTAATATATTGGAAGACTTCACCATTTTGCCCTTTGTTTATATCAATGCACATTGAAATGAGTTACAAAAAATACACATACAATATAGGAATGGTCATATTAATTGTAGGGGTAAAATGAAAAAGAATTAATTAATTCTATCCTAATTTAATAAGTGCTCAAATAATATGAAAAACATATTTTTAGTAAGATTCTCATCTAATATGGGACGGAGAGAGTATTAGTTTTTGAAAATGGAAAAGGACAAAACACATATAACATTAAAAGACATATAAAAAAAAGTTGGTTTAACTCTCAAACATAAAAAGTAACATATGTTATTAAAAACTTTAATAAAAAGTACTATAATTTACAATAAATAATAACTTAAAATATCTACAAGACAACAAAAAAAACGACTAATTTTTGTACTGCTTGTGTCACATAAATTAGGATTGGGATGATTTTAAAATTTTAATTTTGGTTATACATTATAAAATAGCCGAAAAATTGAATGATATAATTTTTTTTTAAAATAACCGAATGAATCGTCCTATCGATAACCCTAATGTTACTTCTACTTGTTTGTTTTTACTTAAATTTAGAAAGATATGCTTCATTCTACCCTCAATCTTATCGCTACATTTATTTTCTATTTAAAATTGAAATTAAAAAGACAAATGACAAATAAGTTTCTATATTAGCTCACTTATGAGCAAAATATATTATAACAATCTTTACTAATTTTATAACAATACATAAACTATACTCCCTCCGTCCCATATTAGATGGACACTTCCAACTTTACACGGTGATTAAGAAATCATTAATACATTGGAAGACTTCACCATTTTGCTCTTTGTTTATATCAATGCACATTGAAATGAGTTACAAAAAATACACATACAATATAGGAATGGTCATATTAATTGTAGGGGTAAAATGAAAAAGAATTAATTAATTCTATCCTAATTTAATAAGTGCTCAAATAATATGAAAAAAATATTTTTAGTAAGATTCTCATCTAATATGGGACGGAGAGAGTAACAATATAACTTTATTAATGTTGGGCCCGGACAGCGCCCGAGCTTTCTTTACTAGTAGATATATAAAGCTGAATATCAACTCGCTGATGTGACATGTCTAAATGATCAGTATTACTATTTATCTATTTTCTCAGAATTTTCAATTTTTCCTTTCATTTTCTATTCAAAAATTTGTTAAAAACATTATTCTCTTCCTTCATTATGAGCATATATAACAGTTAACCCTTCCTTCCAAAATAAATCATGTAGTTTAGTGACTACAAAAGGAACATTAATTTGATTATATGTTTATCAAAAAAATTAACCAAAAAAAGGAATGTTAATTTGATTATATATTTATAATAAAATTAACATTAAACTTAAAAAGGAATGTCAATAACTTTAAAAAGGGAATGTTAATTTCATTATGTATTTAGAATTAATCTAACATTAACTTAAAAATGGAACGTCAATAACTTAAAAAGGAACATAAATCTTCCTTTCGGTTTTTTATTATTAACCGTTCGTTTCTTTATTTTCAATTGTTAATTACAATAGCTTTTACTATGTATTAATCTCTGAGTAGTTATATTTTAATTAATTATAGGTCTTTTCATATTCTACATTTTTGTATTATATATATAGATTGAAAATGTTTTTTTTTTCTTCACGTTGTAGCTTGCTTACTCTATTTTGCTTTTAATTAAATTGTTAGTCTGACATACTCTTCTTTTTTCCTTTTCTTTTTAATTAGATTGTTGTACTTCTAGCTTAAAGGTCGAGAGACAAATAGAAATAGTTTCTCTATTCCCTGTTCCCTGAAGTTAGGGTATTGAATCTTAGTATAATTGTATGGATCTTGTGTGTGATCTCTATTTCAAATTGTAATTTTCTTTTTGTTTGGTGATTCAGTCAGGGAAACTTTGATGGTAGAGTTGGGAATCAAGCTGCCTCTAAAACGGTAAGGTGTCTGATACATGGTTCATCGTTTGTTCTTATGATATTTCGTATAAATAAGTGTTGAGATAAATTGTGATTATACAAGTGTAAGTTAGATTAGTCCTCAGTTAGTTAGTTTTCCGTTTACTAGTTAGCTTAGCTTTCCGTTAGTTAGTTAGCTTTCCGTTAAAGTTAGTTAGTCAAGTTTTCTAGAAGATTCCCAGTTCCTGTTGTATATATATACAGTGTAATCATCTAAAGCAATACAATTTTTTGATTTCCAAGTTTCACAAACTCCTTTCTCTGTTTTTGCTTCGAAGCTCAGCTTCATGTTCATCAATGGAGAAATGTTCTTCATGATTTCGACTTGATTTCGACATGGTATCAGAGCCGTAAGGCCTTCTTCTTCATCTTCCGCGATTCCTTTTTCCTCTTTCTTTTTCCTGCGTTGTCAATTACTCATTTTTGGGAACATTATGGGATCAAATGGTGTTCAGGAAGGGACCTCTACTGGAAATCAACTACCCACTCAAGTTCCTATAGATCTGACTAGTGTGTTCTATGTTCATCCATCTAAAAGTGCTGGATCCACAATTATTCCAGTCCTTTTCGATGGATCTGGGTATCGTTCATGGAGACGAGCTGTTCTTCGAGGACTGTCTGTAAAGAATAAAACTGGGTTCATAAACGGCAAGGTATTGAAGCCACCTCTTGATTCACCTGGTTTTGCTCAATGGGAAAGGTGTGATGATATGGTCACGTCTTGGATTTTGAATTCTCTGTCTAAGGATCTCAGGGACAGTCTACAGTATGTTGATAATGCAAAAGAACTTTGGGATGAATTGGTGGAGGACAGGTATGATCAACCAAATGGAGCGAAATTATATCAGCTACAACGTGAACTCAATGATCTTAGTTAGGGGAATCTCGATATAACTGGGTACTACACCAGGATAAAGAAGTTGTGGGAAGAGCTTAACACTTTGGACACCAATTCACAATGCACATGTTTGTGCACATGTGGTGGAAAGTCGAAGATGCACAAAGCTGAACTTGACAGGAGACTAATACAGTTCCTCATGGGACTAAATGGGGTATATACTATTGTGAGAGGAAGCATATTAATGATGAACCCACTACCTACTATGGCCCAAGCTTTTTCTATCCTTATTCAGGAAGAGAGACAAAGGGAAGTCAAACCTCATAACAAACCTCATATGGACTCAAGCTTTTTTCATGTGAATGCCGCTAGCACTAGTTCTGGTTTCAGAACCAACTATAATCCTCATAAAAACAATGTGGGCACCAGCAGGCCCTCAAGCAAGTCAAATCTCTTTTGTGATTATTGTAAAAAGACTGGTCACATCAGAGAAAAGTGTTACAGGCTTCATGGTTTCCCTCCAGATTTTAAGTTCACCAAAGGTAGAAATGCAAGAACAGCAGCTAATGCAAATGGTTTTTCTGAGGATATGTTGGGAGATACTTTTGAGAAAGGTCATGATGTGGGAAAAGGCAAAGGAAAATTGCATGAACAGTGAAGTTCAATGTTAACCAAGCAGCAGTTCAACCAACTTGTGAACTTATTGGATCACATTCAAGTTCAAGGAGGCACCAATACTAGCAGCACTGCACATGAGGATGCAAGTAACTTCAATGGTGGAGCTGTCAACTTTGCAGGTATTTTGGCATGTTATTCTTCAATTTCTGATATTGGCAATCTGTCTTGCAAATGCTTAAAACTTAATGTTGATTCCTGGATTATAGACTCAGGAGCCACACACCATATGACCTTTACAAAATCCCTACTTACAAACCTCAGACCTTTACCATATTCATTCCTAATTACACTTCCAAATGGCTACAAGGTAAAAGTGACAGAAATTGGTGATGCATGTTTAAATCTATCACTGACTTTGCATAAAGTGTTATTTGTTCCTAGTTTTAAGTTCAATCTAATTTCAGTCCATTGTTTGGTTTCTCATCTTAAAGGACTGGTCAGTTTCACTAGTTCCTCTTGTTTGATGCAGGGCCCTTCACAGAAGAGCCCTCTGGAGATTGGTAGAGCATAAAATGGACTCTATTTTCTGTGCGCAAGATGTCACACTTCATGTTCTACTTCTGTTTCCACTAGATCAACTTCTGTCATTGCATTTAGTTCACCTTGTTCTGTTAATTCACCCATTGCTACTACCTTTTGCAACAATAATTCTGGTAGTTTTTCTTATCACACTTCTGTAAACACTTGTAATGACACATGTTTGAGTAATGATAATGTACTTCAAAATTGTGCTTCAAATGTTACTGCTTCTACACTAAACAACTCTATCATGTCTTGCATGTCTCATGGAAACAATGTTGATTACTTGTGGCACAATAGGCTAGGACATATACCATTTGTGAAAATGAAGGGTATTTCTAACATTCCCATACAATTTTCACCCAAACAACCCTTCACCTGCATTGTCTGCCCCATGGCTAGACAAACTAGGCTCTCATTTCCTACTAAGCCCACTATCTCTAGTAACAACCTTTTTGACCTTCTTCATATAGATTTGTAGGGACCTTATCATGTTCCCACATACAACAATTACAAGTATTTTCTAACAATAGTTGATGACTACAGTAGATCAACATGGACATACCTTTTGAGCTGCAAAAGCAACACTCTCCAAACCATGCAATCCTTCATATCTCTTATTGAGAACCAGTTCAAAACCGCTGTCAAGTCGATAAGGACTAACAATGGTTCAGAATTCACTAACAATGAAACCAATGCTTACCTCACAGCCAAAGGCATCATACACCAAAGAACTTATCCCTACACACCACAACAAAATGGTGTAGTGGAACGGAAACACAAACACCTTTTAGAAGTAGCTAGATCACTAGTTTATCAGTCCAAACTTCCAACCAAATACTGGGGGGAGTGTGTATTGACAGCCACCTACTTAATAAATAGAATTCCCAATTCAGCATTAAATAACAAAACTCCTTTTGAAATGCTGCACCATCTTCATCCCACTTATTCCCATCTTAGGTCTTTTGGATGTCTATGTTTTCCTACATTAAAGACATATAAAGACAAATTTAATCCTAGGTCCACACCTCACATTTTTGTTGGATACCCCAGCAACACAAAAGGATATAAAGTTCTAAACCTTAGTACAACAAAAATACATGTTTCCAGGGATGTAAAATTCTATGAAAACATTTTTCCTTTTGCTTTACCTAAATCTGATTCTAGTTTTGATACTGTACTACAAACTTTACATACTGATTTGAATGTGTTCAATCCCACTAATTCCACTAATGACATTTTTAACAAAGTACATGTGATGGACAATGATGCCATTTTTGATGTCACTATAAATGAATTGCCTGCACATGCACCTTTCAATGAACCTTCACCACCACCAGACACCGATCATTCATTGGCTCCCACCTCACAACCAAACACTAACCAAAACCTCCCATGTTGTTCAAATTCAAACACTACCACTACTCAACAGCCAGGCCAGCCTCCTAACCCTAGAAGATCCAGTAGACCACACATCATTCCTGCCTACCTTAAAGAATATGATTGTACCTTACCTTCTTTCCAACATAAATCATCAACCTCATCCTCTAACCTTACATTCCCTGTATCCAATCTGTCCCTCACAAGTTCCAACCAAGGAAATCAACAAATGGTTAAGAGTTTTTGTCATGACATTGAGCCATGTTCATATGAAGATGCATCACTTGACCCTGCCTGGCAGGCAGCAATGACATCAGAGTTTGAAGCCTTATATGCTAATAACACATGGGATCTTGTCAAACTGCCCATAGGGAAGAAAGCAATTGGGTGCAGGTGGGGATACAAGATCAAACATAAAGCTGATGGTACAATAGAAAGGTTGAAGGCAAGGCTTGTTGTGAAAGGTTACACTCAACAGGCTGGGATTGATTATAATGAGACATTTTCTCCAATAGTTAAAATGACTACAGTCCGAATTTTGATATGTATGGCTGTCAAGAAATGATGGAATTTGTATCAGCTAGATGTCAATAATGCATTTCTTCATGGAGACTTACATGAAGAGGTGTATATGGACACACCCCCAGGCCTCATGACAGAAAACACAGGTTTGGATTGTAAGCTCAAGAAATCTTTGTATGGGCTGAAACAAGCAAGTAGACAGTGGTATGATAAACTTGCACAAGTTCTGTGTTCAAGAGGTTATTCTCATTCAGAGAGTGACTACTTTCTATTTTTCAGGAAAACTGGAGTTTCTTTGGTGTTTGTTGTTGTTTATGTTGATGATATCATCTTGACAGGTACTGATGTTGAAGAGATTACTTCCTTAAAGAGTTACCTTCACAATGAGTTTAAGATCAAGGACTTGGGCAGACTTCAATATTTTCTTGGTTTGGAAATTTTATACCAGGATTCTGGAGTGTTGATCTCTCAAAGGAAATTCACTATGGACCTATTGAAAGAATTTGACTGTTCACATTATACACCTGTCCTGTCACCCCTTGAGTCCACAGTCAAGCTTAAAGCTGGTAAGGGTACATTGCTGAAAGATCCCATACACTACAGAAAGTTGGTTAGGAAGCTCAATTTTTTGACTAATACCAATGGACATAGCTTTTAGTGTTCAGCACCTTAGTCAATTCCTTCAACATCCTAGAGAATCACACCTCCAGGCTGCATATCATGTTCTAAGATACTTAAAAGGTGATCCATGTTTGGGCATACACTTGTCCAACAATACAGACTGTTCACTTACAGCTTATTGTGACTCAGATTGGGCTGTATGCCCTGATACAAGGAAATCAGTAAGTAGTTATGTAGTACTGATGGGAGACAGTCCTATTAGCTGGAAATCTAAGAAGCAAACAACCATATCCTTGTCCTCAGCAGAAGCAGAATACAGAGCCATCATAAAGGTGGTAGGAGAGATAGTATGGCTGGAAAGATTATTGACAGAGCTGGATTTGACATACACCTTGCCTATAACTGTTTTTTGTGATAGCCAGGCAGCTGTTCACATAGCCAAGAATCCTGTTTTCCATGAGAGGACAAAGCATATTGAGGTGGACTGCCATTTTGTTAGAGAGAAATTTCAAGCAGGGCTCATTACACTCTATTACATTCCAACTGAGAGTCAGCTTGCTGATGTTTTGACCAAGGCCCTGCCCAGTACCAAACATTCCAGCATATTGCGCAAGTTGGTTGTGAGTTCCTCACCTCCAACTTGAGGGGGGGGGGGGTGTTGAGATAAATTGTGATTATACAAGTGTAAGTTAGATTAGTCCTCAGTTAGTTAGTTTTCCGTTTACTAGTTAGCTTAGCTTTCCGTTAGTTAGTTAGCTTTCCGTTAAAGTTAGTTAGTCAAGTTTTCTAGAAGATTCCCAGTTCCTATTGTATATATATACAGTGTAATCATCTAAAGCAATACAATTTTTTGATTTCCAAGTTTCACAAACTCCTTTCTCTGTTTTTGCTTCGAAGCTCAGCTTCATGTTCATCAATGGAGAAATGTTCTTCATGATTTCTACTTGATTTCGACAATAAGAGGTTAGTAGAGTACTGGATCAGACGACAATATTTTCTTAGAGTATTTCATTTTTCTTGGATCTCTGAAAATTAAGGTCATAATGAATTGATATTAGACATGTTGATGAGGCGCTCTCTAAGACCAAGAAACCTATTTATCTACTTTCTCATAACGAATTGATAGAAGGAGGGTCAAAAGGTGACGTGAAAAGTGGTTGATAGTTTGCTAAAGCTATGTAAAGATAAGAAAATGACTTGTAAAACTCTTCTGAATAGTAGCACATTTGCATTAAAATCTATTAGGCGTTTTATGTCTATCCTGATTCATTTGTACTCCTGAACATTCCTTTGTCAAAGATTCAAATATTGGCTTTTAATGTGTATTAATATAGGAGTAAATACATTTTTTTTATTGATTTTGTGTCTTTTTATAGTCTATTTCATAATTCAACTTGCCGAATCTATATATCTTGCTTTTAATTGTATTGTTTATATGATATATTATTTTTCTAGAGTTGATTATCTATAGAGATGATTTAATGACGTTAAATTTTTTATCATGAACACAAATAGAAATTATTTTTTGAAATTTTATAAGCAAATTAAAGTGAAAAGGTAAATAATTTTTTTTAATTCTCAAATTTTAAATTTCAGCTTCAAAGTGAATTTTAAAAAAAAGAAAAGAAATTATGGCCAAACTTATATTTTCAGAATTAAACTCTCAAAAAAGTAATAATTCATGGTCAAAATGGTAAAAATGTGATGGATAAGAAGTCAAGGAAGAAAGAGAAAGAAAAAAGAAATAAAAAAAAAGAAAAAAAAAAGAAAAAGAAATAGCAAAGACATCAATTAAAGAGATGTTGTGAAAAAAATCAACAATTATTGATAATTATTGTTAGCTTTCACATATTTTTGTCCTATTTGATGGCACAAGGTAATATAAGAGATCAATCTCTCTTCAAATTTAATTGATAAAAATCAGTGGAAAGCAAATGTTAACAATAAATTAGAATAAAACTTAAATTTTAATATATAAATTATAAAAGGATAACTATTTTAAAAATTAATACCGCGAAGCATGACTAAGTTCACTAGTATAACAGTAGTTTCAAGATAAGTTATTTCCAATTTAATATGAAAAGAATATTTTGGGTATCCGACAAAGGGGCGGGTTCGGGTTCGATAAATTCTGATCCGAGGGAAGTTGGCAAAGCTTCGTCCTGTTCTTTATATAAATAAAAGTTTTCGTCTGATTCAAAAGTAACAATGGCCATCACAGGAAGACCCTCCGATAATGGAAAATCAACAGAACAAAGGGTATGTTTTCTTCTTTTTTTGGGTGAACAACGTAATAATGTTTTGTATTTTTATAACCCTCGTGTTCGGGCCAGTTTTCGCGCGCCAAACAACCTAATGTTTCTTTTTCTATATTCCTTCTTGCATTACAGTATCTCTCATTAATTATGTAGGTTTCTTTTTATGGTAAAGGGTTTTTCTGTTACAGTAAACTTTTCCGGTGAATCATTAGGAGCACACTTGATGTAGATTTGAGCAATTTAAACCTTTTTCCGGTGAATCATTAGGAGCATACTTGATATAGATTTGAGCAATTTAAACCTTTTTCCGGTGAATCATTAGGAGCATACTTGATGTAGATTTGAGCAATTTAGGGATTCGAATTACAGCTAGAGCAAAGGAAAAACTAAGAAGAGAATAGAAAGCTATAGATTCTCATTCATATGGTAAAAATGGAGTCTTCCAGCATTACATGTACTCAGCCAATTCATCTACAAAATGCAACTCTCCGTGGGATTAGATGTGCTAATTGTGTACTTACTATAACTTTCTACATTAAACATAAGGGACTAAAGAGTAATGCCGGAGTGGTGATAGCTAACTCATAACAACCCTCACTATACCATCGCGCAAGCTGAAAGTACTAATCCCATCTGCAGTTCATAATCATGTGATTGCTGGGCACATCAATAACACCCCCTCAAGGATGAAATGCAGGAAATTGAACCTTCAGGGAGTTAACATCCTCCCAAGAAGACTGATCTTCTGGCCAATGTGCCCACTGAATGGGAAATTGAGCCACAACTTTATTTCCCTTTTGAATCATCTTACGATCCAATACATTAACAGGTTGAGGACAATAGGGACTGACCATGTTCACCACTGGTGGATGAGTGATTGTCTCAGGAATAGCATGACTAGGATTGAGTAAAGAGACATGAATTGTGGGATGAATAAGCAAGTCAGGGGCAGAGACAATTTGTAAGCAACAGCTCCTACCTTCTGAATGATCATGCAAGAGCCATAATTATTTAATGACCTGCCAGTGAGGTTGTATTTTATAAGGAAAACCCAGTCACCTTCCATGAATTAGCTGTCAGACCTCTCTTCTTATTAACTTGAGGCTCCATTCTCTGCTGAGCTCTGGTGAGATGTAACTTCAGTGGCTGAAGCTTGAACTCCCTAGTGATCAAACTTCTGTCCACCTCAGGTAACTCTGAATCTCCAGCCATATATGGCAAATGTAATCGTGGTGGTTGACCATAGAGTGCCTTAAAAGCAGTTGTTTGAGTGGATGTATGAAAGGTAGCGTTGTAACCACCACTCTGAAAATGATACACTTAGCCCAATCAGAAGGTGAATTATTAGAGTAACATCTGAGATAAGTTTCCAAACATCTATTCACAATCTCAGTCTGTCCATCAGACTGAGGATGGTAGGCAATGAAAGTGTTCAAATTCACTCCTTGAATAGCAAACAACTCTTGCCACAACTTGCTAGTGAATATGAGATCCCTGTCACTGACTATATCTTCAGGCATCCCATGCAACTTGAAGATATTCTCCTTAATAGGACAACTAACTCAACAACTGAATAAGGATGGGAAATTGCCAAAAACTGAGCTTATTTAGTTAGTCTATCAACTATGACCCATATCGCAGATTTTTCTTTGAACTTGGGCAAACCTTCAATAAAATCCATACTAATACTTCCTCAAGCCAGAGCAGGTATATTCAAAAGCTGCAAAGAGACCAGGACAGGCTACTGAATCAGCCTTGCTTTTCTGACACACAACACCCTTTTGACATAAACCTCAACTTCCTTCCGACAGAACAATGCAATCACTCTTCAATTAATATGATCCATCCCAGAAATGACCTCCCATCAGTGAATCATGCCACAACTGATTATATGAACTGCTCATTATTTCTAATATAATGAACATCAAGCCGTTAGTATTATATATCATTTCATTAAGAATTTGGGGAACAGAGGTTCATTGCCTGGTACTTCACTACCTTGAAATCAAAACAGTATATTATCTGATTAATTTCCCAACTCTTTCACTTTCAGAGAGCTAATCAAGTAGTAATTTCTATATTCAGTAGGAGTATATACAATGCTTCTGTTCTTTCATTAGAAAGAGTGCACTATTCCATTGTACAAACTTTTCTGTAAATAGTGAATTCATATGTTGAAATTTGTGACGTCCGCATGAAATCAAGGCCTTTCCTCATATTATCCATCAGAAACTTGTAATTTTTTCAGGATTGTTTGCTTCATATTCTGTGAACCATAAGTCTGGATAATGCAATTCATTTGCACAAATTCTGCTTTAGGATACAGTGAACCCATCTATGCATGTCGGTACCCCTGTGACTAATAGTCCACAGGAACTTTTACAGGGATTCTGCAGTAGCCCAACAGCTGTTCAGATGTACCATATGCTTAATCAGTTTGATTTCGGTTGAAGTATGCCTCTTGGAATGAACTGTCCTCCATAGTCTGTACAACATACTCTATCAGGTAGCTCATAGGCAGAAACCAGGAAATAAGGTTGATACTTTGGTAATCAATGACAAAACCACATAGTCGGTGGTCAGTTGAACATCCTTTGTCGGAGAATTATACGTGTCTGTAAAAAGTTATGTATATATAGGTCAAAAATTACTTTTATACATATTTATTTAAATCTTGAACACCTTTTGTGAAATCCGGGCTTCGTCATTATTGCTAGTTGCTAGTTGGGAGCTGAGACTTACATATCTAATTAGAATGGCGTTATAAGGTCCTATTAAAGAAAGGAAATGTATTGTTTATTAGAAATAGGTTCTTGATTAAAAATCTTTTTCTTTCTGATCTGTTATCGTGAAATGTAATCGAGTTAGAATGCGTTCCCACTTCCCACAACTCTTTTATTGGAACAATGTCTTTTTTCCTTTTTAGGTGGTAGGAGTGTCCGAAGTTAAAAGTAATTTGGTTGCAGATGGAGTCCGGCTTGTGAAGAACTTAAATGGTAGTCTCATATCTTATCCTTGTTGAATTGTTTACTATTTGACATCATTTGCAGATTGATCTGTAAGACTTAACTTCCATTTCAAACTATTTCTTTGTGAGTCAGCTTGTAGGGCCAAATTTCAGGATATTGATCAGAGAAAACATGTAGCTGCTGCAGGAAATCTTTCTGGTATTGATGATTCTGAGGTATTTCCAATGTCCTTTGGCAGTTGAACTCAATGTCTGTGTTTGTTATGTGGTTATAGACGTCAGTGTAATCACAATTAACTTTTGATGTGGCGAAGGTTGTTGGATATCTCAATAACACGAAGGAGATTCATTACAAGAAGATCATATGGGAAAAAATGAATAAAGAGTTTGCTAAGGTATTGCCTTCTTCCATCTACTCTTCTACATAATAGTTTTAACTGTAGAGAATTTTGTCTGAAGTAATTGACACTTCTCTTAAAGAGTAAATGCCTTTCTGCTTGTTCTAGTTCGTTTTATAAGATAGACAATAGAGTATCTTCTGTGTTTCTTGTGGTGTCCTGACATATCTGTTCATCCAGATGCATTATCCTCGTTATCTTGTTTCCTGGTGGTTGTCTTCCACCTACTTGTTTGATTAGACCTGTTCATATGTTAGATTCCTCTGTTAATGTCGAAGAATTTATATCCATAGCGAAGACTGGAAGTTTAAGAAATGGAATGCCGCTAAAGCCACTTTTAGCAAGCTGTAGATAATAATATATGTTCATTGCTGCTGATCTCTCTCTCCCTCTCCCTCTCCCTATCCGAGTGGAAGATAGTTGAAAGGTGCTTTAGTAGCCTAAACTTAGGTTGCTGACAGTTAATTCATATGCAGTGATGCCCTGTTTTGATCCATGACTTCACTGTCTCCTCGCCATTTTTCATTAGGCAAACAGAAATTCACGACATAGGAATCGGCATCTAATGAACTTAGTGGTTCCAGAGTAAATGAAAGAAAAAGAAAATGGAATGGCACTGTAATGCAATCTTTCATATGCAGAGATGCAATTTCTGATCAACAACTTCACTCTCTCCTCTCCATTTTTCATTAGATAAATAGAAGTACCTTAGTCTCTGTCTTCTTAAATGTACGACTCCTCTATTGATCTACTAATGACCCATCTATTTGAAGTTGTAATTGTTCAACTTGCTTCTTTCTCAGGGTAATGATAAACTACATGCGAAGAAAAGAAAACGGGAAATTGGACATAAAAAGGATGTCCATGCTAAGAAATCTGCTAAAACAACGGAAAAAGTAGAGAACAAGGTGCGCATATACCAGCTAAACATCCTTTTTGCTCATTCTGTATTTTAGATGGTAGAATGTGCTGGTTATACTAAAATATAATTCAAATATTTTCAGAGAACAAGTTCAAAAATAAATTACAATGCTTTGCAGAAGCTGACTGATGAATTGGTACTCCTTTCTACTGCTCTCTCTTTGTGCTTTAGCTATGGATGTCCAGCGATGTGTGCTTAATGCACCTATTGTTTGTCATAGGATCTGTAAAACAGTTCCAAAAGGGAAAAAAAGAAAAGAAAAGGGGCTAATTTCATATCAGCCATTTCACGAACAAATTCTTTTGCATTTGACATTGTTCTTTGAATTGTGTTGCAGAAGCAAGTTCCTGTAGAGGCAGAGCTTGGAGGGCTGGAACCTAAGGCATGTGCAAATGGTGATTCAGCTGAAAACCTGAAAATTGGGTTCCACGAGCTTGAACAGGAGAATGAATATGGTGAAGATGATGACTCGTTTAGAGACAATGATGATGATTCATATTATGGATATGGAACTGGATACTATAACAATAGTGAAGATTTTGATGCTGATTATTGAATCGTAAATTTATAAAGATCTCTTTTTGTTATTTTTACTGAAAGCTGTAGGATGCGAAGGAACAATAGAGTAGAAGGGTTAAACAATTGAATGATCCTTTTAGTTTCTTTGGGGTTAAAAATGCAACAATGACTTAGCATTTTACTCTTGAGGTGAAATCCAAATATTGCTCCTCTCCAGTTTGAGCTAGTGCTTTGTTGGGTTCTCAGATGGTGTAAAATACCAGTGAAGTGATAGATTTCCCTCATAAAAATCCAGAAATAATAACAGTTTGACGCCTAATTATCAACATAGCAATAGTTTGGATAGTTACCAAATGTAGCGAGTTTCTGAAATTAGCTCTATGAGTGATATAATGATATAACAATTCGCTCTTTAACTGATACAACAACAGATACAAAGGAAATTGATGTATTACTGATAAAAAGTGAAGTTCAAAAGCTGTTATATTATTGACGTAGGGCAAATTTCAAAATCTCTCCTACAGACTCATCAAAGTAGAAAAATGAACTCAAGAAACAGGAATGAGAAACAATATTAAAAAACTCCTATAGAGACTCATCAAAGTAGTAAAAATGAACTCATGAAAAAGGAAAGTGAATTAATATTAAAAGAATTGTGATTCGCCAGAAGCATCCTACTGAATTGAAAGACCTCGAAATCATTCAGGTTATACAAAATAAGTTATGAGCTACTCTAGAATTTCAGCCATTTCTTTTCCTTTTCCTTGCTATGAACTGCATTTGATGCAGAGGCATGAGCAGCTTCGGCAGTGGCTATAGCTTTACGAGTTTCATTTAGCTTCCTCATAGCAGCTTCATAAACAGGCTTCTCATTTCTGTTGCGCTGCACCATTTCTTCCAGTTTCTGAGCCTGTATCCTCAACCCTTTTATCTCATCATCATATGCAACCAGAGCCCTCCTATCTTCTTTCTTCTCTTCCCCTTTTGCCTTACTTCGCCGCCTATTTCCTGTGCTGTTGTTCATGGTTTCTTCATGCACTGCAAGCTGAGTATTGATAAGACTAAACACATCTGGTCTTGATTCCTCTACTTCTTTTGCAGCCCGAGCAGCTGCTGCAAATTTCTTCTCACGTTTCCTCTTACCACCCCTACTTCTTTTCTTATGTTTTTTGTCTTCATGCTCAGCTTTCTGGTTTTTAATGGCATGGTCAAGAGATTGTTTTGGTGGAAGAACTTTCACAGGAATAGGATTCACCATTCCCTGTCCAGATGCACCTAACCCCATTCCTTCACGGTAACCCATGTTTGCCATCATCCTGGAAGCTATGCCACGTGTGTGATTCTCCCACTTAGCAAAAAGTGTTGTTTCTGTCTGGACACCACGCTGCAGGGATGTGCTTTCAACAAATCCTAACCCTTCTGGACTATCTTCTTCATAGTCACTAGAATCAGATTCTTCTGAACCCGAGTAACTCTCTTCTTCATCACTTGCCTCTGCATGTTCAGACAGTTCAATATTTTCAGCTCCAAGCGTAGCAGAACTTCCATCATCACGGAAAACAATGTGCCCCAAATTAAGCTTTTCGTCCCAAGACCCAAGTTCAGCTTTTTTCCAAAGTCCAGCTTTGCTATCTGAGCGAGCCCAGATGCAGGAACCTGCAAGTGATGAATCCCATTTCATAGGGATATACTTCTTTAACGAGGATATTGGAATGTCGATACCTGAAATAACATAAAATTAGACATCTATTGAGTGTTAAGAGGCTTGAACTAACTACAAAAACGCCATACATAATCCCACACTGATATATCCAGCAGTAGATCAGCAGTTCAATGTTTATAACAGCCACCTAAAAAAAAGAGCAAAGAAAAAATCGACCAATCGAATCCCGTATATTTCCCATGCTCATAAGTCATAGGAGTGCACTATGTTTCCGCTATACAAATATGATTTTTTTTTTTGGGCATGTCTAATAATATTCATCCTTGTTCCTTTTTTGGCATTTTTCATTTTCCGGAATATTAGCCCCCCGATTAGCATTAGCAGACTGCAGTCAACAGTGCTTAAAAACTGCAAACCGTTCAATCCGTTGCATTACAATGCAGATCATTCAAGTGTAGCAAGGGTTACAAGAGTCAATTTATCAGTCAAAACTTCTACACCAGTACAGACAACTTGACAATTATTTCTCTTTTCAAGGGAAAGATCTTTAGCTTACACAGTTAACTACTTTTATTTCAAATGAAACAAATATAATTTTTTTTTTACTACAGGATGAAAGGGAAAGCAAAGTCTGATTTCTCTCATATTTTCTCCACCAGGGATAGACACAAAGAAAGATGTGAATGTCAAACCAATTCTAAGATCTCAGTCCAGATTCTGTTCATTCCAACATACCATGTGATAAGCGGCAACTACTACCAAATCGACATCGCTGCTGTAGAAAGAACTGGCACATCTGCACCAGCGTGATCTATCATTAGCAAGTGATAAGACTAGAATCTAAGCATTCTGTGACTAGGGAAACCACAAGAAGATTCAAGAAGCAAGGACTGCATAATCTGAGAGAAGAGATATAAAAACTACTTCACTGTTTCTCAAGCAGAAAGGGAGGTGTGCTAAGATTTACCTATGAACACAAAACATACCAAAGATCAACATGAGACAAGAGTGCATCAAATTTGTAGAATGGAAATAAGCTGCTAGGACCAGCACGGCAGTTGTTGTCCAAACTATGTGGGTATATGAAAGACAGTGGAGATGAACTTTCTTAATTAGACTGATTAACAAAAACCAAACTAGCATTAGGTTCCACAATTTTTGGTACTATGATAGATGGAAAATATGCTTACAAAAAGTGAAAAGCTAAAATTAATCTTTTGTTCCGATCAATGAACTGCACTAAATCATGTAAAAATAACTATGAAGATTGTCATCAGTTCATCAATCTATGCACGTGTTTTCCGAACACTCAGTTTCAGTACCTACGAGTGTATCATTGATTTCTGTGCCACAGTCCAACTTGTATTCCTCACAAGACAAGCAAAAGCTCTTATAAATGACTGTCCTTTCAACAATTTTCATATCTATCCTTGATAATGGCAATCGGGGAAGACAAAATTATTCCTTCCAATAACCTTTTTTAATGGAAGGGCGACATAGTGAAAGTGAAGTTGATGTTAGTTTGATGTCTTCAGAGAACAATTCGGTGGTCAGAAATAGGGAGGATGCTGCATCTCATCAAATCTGTAAATGTTCATCAAAGTTCCCTTGCTTTGTATTCTGAATTATCTAAATTCTTAGACCTCATCTTCATTATTTTAAACCTTTTTAGTTTTTTTTTCTTTCTGTATCCAGTTGGGTGAGAGGTTATCACTGGTATGAGGTTTGTGGCAATCTGCTTGCACAAGGTTTGATCCCCACACAGAATGTTACAAGCAAAAGCCAAAAAGAGAGAGAACCACAAAATAT
This sequence comes from Solanum verrucosum, assembly GCF_900185275.1. NCBI lineage: Eukaryota > Viridiplantae > Streptophyta > Magnoliopsida > Solanales > Solanaceae > Solanum > Solanum verrucosum. Next base: position 117,276 of record NW_026020129.1, on the reverse strand, counting down.
TATGTGAAAGATACCACTGTGAACAAGAGGGTGAACCACAATTTGGCCTTCCTATGGCAAAAAGTTGGTATAAAAGAACTAAATATGGTTTGGTTGATACAGAATACATGAGCTTGGAGGGTAAGTTCGAGCACAACAATTACAAATGTTGCTAAAGAATGCAAACAAACTACTGAAGCATCATTAAGAAAAGGTACACACCAAATGGTCTAGACAATGCAGGATATATGGAATATAGAATCAAGCTTTATGAAGTACTAAGAGGAAACCCTATCCTTTATCAAAGTACAGAAAATATAATTAAAATGATGCAACAAAAACACCAACAACGAAAAAGAGAGATCAACTTACAAGCAGTCTTACTGAGAATAAGAAAAGTCGGTACAGAGACATGCAAAAGAGAACAGAGGGTACTCACCACCATGTTTTCAGACGTTGGAGTGCGGAAACAAACTTTTGCAAAATGAGAACCCTCCAACCCCACGATTAGACCATTATACCACCTTCCATCATTATTGCGAAATCTACATTTTGATCCAACAGCATACTCTTCATCCACTAGTGGCTCTGCTTCAATCTCTGTTGGATCAAGAGGCTCCACCTCAACCTCAGCAGTTTGCTCCTTGAAACCATGTAAAGAAGCATCAACCTCTAGCAACAACCTTGCACGTTTTAGGTGAAGAAGGCCTTCCTCAGTGTCTTTTATAGACTGAACAAGCTCTTCACGAACCTGTTTCCATAAAGATAGCAATTTCAATTATCTCCTTTCACTTTAACACAGAAAAGTACAAACCTCTATGTTATCCCAGAAAGTTTAATTTCACAATTAGATAGTCATTTTTCCTATTAAATTGAATGATGATTGTTGACATTCAACTTCTCATAACTTGCATACAGTGTTATCAAAGGCTCATTTAACTCACCCTTAAGCTCAAAACACTATGAATTTTGCACCTTTTTAAACTAAAGCCCATAGGTTAATTCCACTATGGAGCACTTTTTAGAGCTTTTTGGCTTCAACAACACTGGCATAAGTTGAAAAATATATAGTTGTTGTGCTATTCCACCCAAAACCATATCTCTAATTAAAACTTCTTTCTTCGTTTAAGGATTCAACACAATTTCATAGGAGGTTATAAAATGAATTTAAAAAAAGGAAAAAAAATGGGGGAGAAAACCCTAGGTTGTGGGAACATACCGAGAGGAGTTCAGGATCGGAAGGATCAGAGGATAGTGCTTCAGCGAGAGAATGGAGAGCGTCTTTCTGCTCATCCAATTGAATTTCCAGCTGCTCTTCCAGTGCTCTCTCTTCCTCGTCCGCCATTTCGCCGGAATACAGCTACCCCTCCTCCACGGCGAGGCCGTTTGATTATCAGTTACGATTACGGAAACAGAAAATAATTGACCCTAAATTTTCATATAACGAAATTAAATAAAAATGATTCTAGTAACATCTTTGCTTCGTTGCAACAATAATCACATATTTTTTTTATTTTGTTTTTTGTAATTAAAAGAACTACAATAATTATTTAACGACTTTCTATAATATTTATATTTAAGTAATTTAATAATTTTGATACAATAAATTATTTTTTTTTGTGATCATCTATAAAATTAACCCTCAAATTGAATATTTTGATCTCTGTGTTTTTAGTATACTTCAATTATTATTATTTTAATTAGACATAAAAGATTTGAGGAGGAAAAAAGATAGGCCTAAGTAGTAGAGGTGAAGGAATTCCTGCTTGTTATCAGTTCCTCTTTTCATTGTTCGGTTCAGTCAAGAATTTATTAAAAATAATTTCTTTACTTTCTTAAAATAGGAATAAATAAGATATATGTATACTCTACCCTTCCACATTGCATCTATGAAATTACACCCCTAAAAAAAAACCTTTTACACTTCATGTTATATTCTTGTAATTATATTCCAGTCAACATTTGATATTTTTACTCACCATTATGATTTGTGAAAGCAAAATATATCACAACACATTTTTTCTTTATTATTGAAAGCGAGAAGAGAGAAGGAAATCAAAGAGGGGTAGGGTTATAGAGTTTAAAAGAAGTAATCTTTTTTTTTTTTCTTTTTTTGAATGTTTTTTACTTGAATCTTATATTAAAAATAGATATTTCATTTTACTTGTCCATTTTGATAAATTGGTAAAGAATTTTTTTCATACTATACGTAGTAAAAAATAATGGGAAAATGGACAAATATACCCCAAACTATCGTAAATGGTATGCAGAAACCCTCCATCACATATTATACTAACGGAAGACTAAATAAGGACACATGACACAATCTTATCCGTCACATTTGTACCATTGGTTTCTCAAACGCAAATAAGTCACGTAGCAACCAGATTCTAACATTCCTAAATGTGTGATCACTGCAATAATTTCAAATTATGTATAAACAACTGATTCATCACCGTCAAACAAAAAGATTTTGTTCCTGTATCTTTTCCTTACAGTTGAAGATGATAAATATAGCTTCATATCCAAAGAGAAAATACATTGCACACGGCGATTGATCTTTTTGAACATTTTTCTGGGTGGGGAAGGGGGGGGGAATGTTCAATATATAAAAGCACAAGTGGGATCTTTTTGATGGACATTTGTTTCAATGCATCTTGCTATTCCTGACAATTTCCACAGTACAGTTTCTGATCGGATCCCAATTTTTTTGGTCATGTAAAGAGGTCCAAGCAACCTACAAGAGATTCACTTGGCTTACCAAACTTACTGCCAAAATCCTTTCGGCTGGAGTTGCACGCACTCAAGTAGAGAGAAATGTCCATACAAGGATCATGAGTAGTTGAAGTGAAACCGCATGATGCACAAGTGACATTAGATCTCAAGGGCCCATAGAAATCCCTATGAGCTATACACTGGCAATCTCCATTATCTGTATAAGAAATGTTTCTTATAAGAGACAATGTAGAAGAGGAAGCCACAAAAATCTCAAGTTCTCAAGGTCTTAATACATGAATCACCCATTTTCTCATCAATGAAATTGATCCCAAATAGAAGTACAAGCGGAAATTTTGAAATTGGAAATCGAGCATGTACATGACAAGATTTGTACCATATCTACTCACTGTATTGCATTATTTCAAATAGAAAGAGATGAGCGATATGCTAATTCAAAGCAAACAGACCCCAGACCATGTCCTACATGAGACAAGAAGTGTAAGAACCATTCTCATCAAAATATACCTTTGATTGCCAAACTTGCATTCCTCTCTTTGTCATTGATCCTTGTCCAACATTTAAATGAAGAACTCATGAGCATCTTGCTGCACGTAGGAATGATTCTCCGAATGTTGCCACCAAGTGCAAGCATAAACAACAATTCAATCAGAAAGAATCACTACATAGGTCTGCAACATGTCAAGTCTCTAACCAACGTTAACAATTTCCACGTATAAGCATCTGATCTAAGCTGACAAATGATGATATCTTACTACAACATAGAGATTTTTATTTTGCCATTATAAGAGAATTATAAACTTGCATATAGCCCCGTTATAGAGGAAATGCATCAAATATTGGTTTCGCAATTACACTTATAATTGATAGGACAACTCTAATAATAACTAAATGCAAGGTTGTCAATTTGTGGGGATTAAACATATTTTACATTTTTGCAGATCCTGTTATAACCAAGATCGAGTATTAATAATTTAAACGGCAAAAACAGATTAGAAAGCGATTTGAGTTCAATCATAGGAGATAGATCCAACTAACAATCATAGACCTGTAAAGACACTGAACTGGACTTAAGGCCTACCCTTCGCCTCGAGGCACCCATCCCCCGTGCCCCGAGACACAGACATTGAGTTCAATTGCCATCGGACATTGGACATACCTCAGAATCATTAATACCAGAAAGATTTCCTACAGCAGCTACACGTTTTCTCTGATCAATATCCTGAAATTTGGCCCTACAAGCTGACTCACAAAGAAATAGTTTGAAATGGAAGTTAAGTCTTACAGATTAATGTGCAAATGATGTCAAATAGTAAATAATTCAACAAGGATAAGATATGAGACTACCATTTAAGTTATTCCCAAGTCGGACTCCTTCTACAACCAAATTACTTTTGACTTCTGACACTCCTACCACCTAAAGAGGAAAAAAGACACGGTTCCAATAAAAGAGCTGTAAGAAGTGGGAACACATTCTAAGTCAATTACAATTCACTATAAACGATCAGAAAGAAAAGATTTTTAATCAAGAACCTATTTCTAATAAAGAGAACATACATTCCCTTTCTTTATTAGGACCTTATAACTCCATTCTAATCAGATATGCAAGTCTCAGCTCCCAACTAGCAACTAGCAATAATGACGAAGCCCGGAATATCACAAAAGGTGTTCAAGATTTTAACAAATATGTATAAAAGTAATTTTTGACCTATATATACATAAATCTTTACAGACACGTATAATTCTCCGACAAAGGATGTTCAACTAACCACCGTCAATGTGGCTCTGTCATTGATTACCAAAGTACTAATCCAATGTATCAACCTTATTTCCTGGTTTCTGCCTATGAGCTACCTGATTGAGTATGTTGTACAGACTATGGAGGACAATTCATTCCAAGAGGCATACTCCAACCAAAATCAAACTGATAAAGCATATGGTACATCTGAACAGCTGTTGGGCTACTGCAGAATCCCTGTAAAAGTTTCTGTCGACTATTAGTCACAGGGGTACCGACATGCATAGATGGGTTAACTGTATCCTAAAGCAGAATTTGTGCAAATGAATTGCATTATCCAGACATATGGTTCACAGAATATAAAGCAAACTATCCTGGAAAAATTACAAGTTTCTGATGGATAATATAAGGAAAGGCCTTGATTTCATACGGACATCACAAATTTCAACAGATGAATTCACTATTTACAGAAAAGCTTGTAAAATAGAATAGTGCACTCTTTCTAATGAAAGAACAGAAGCATCGAATAAACACCTATTGAATATAGAAATTGCTACTTGATTAGCTCTCTGAAAGTGAAAAAGTTAGGAAATTAACCCTAGATCGAATAATATATTGTTTGTTTTCAAGGTAGTGAAGTACCGGGCAATTAACCTTTGTTCCCCAAATTCTTAATGAAATGATATATAATACTAACGACTTGATGTTCATTATATTAGAAATAACGACCAGTTCATATAATCAGTTGTGGCATGATGCACTGATGGGAGGTCATTTATGGGATGTATCATATTTATAGAAGAGTGATTGCATTGTTCTGTTGAAAGGAAGTTGAGGTTTATGTCAAAAGGGTGTTGTGTGTTAGAATAGCAAAGCTGATTCAATAGCCTGTCCTGGTCTCTTTGCAGCTTTTGAAAATACCTTCTCTGGCTTGGCGAAGTATTAGTATGGATTTTATTGAAGGTTTTCCCCAAGTTCAAAGAAAAACCCCGTCTCGGGGGTGCCTCCAGTCCCCGACCCCCGCCTCGAGGCACCGTCGTGCCCCTAGCCCCCAGCACTCCCCGCCTCGAGACACCGTCATGCCCCGAAGACCCCACCACCCCTCACCTCAAGGCACTGTCGTCCTTCAAGGCCCCCACCACCCCCGGCCCTGAGTTACCGTCGTTCCTCGAGGCCCCCACCACCCCTGCCTCGAGGAACTGTCATTCCCCGAGGCCCTCTCCCCCCGCTTAGAGGCACCGTCGTTCCCCGAGGTCCCCTTTCTCCCTGCTCGTGCCTCGAGGCCCCCCCTCCCTCTTTCTCGAGGCACCGTCGTGCCCCAAGGCCCCCTTCTCCTTACCTCGAGGCACGATTGTGCCTCAATGCAGTCACACCCCGAGCCTACACCCTGAATGTGGCCGACACTCGAAGGCCATTGTTGGCCCTCAAGTGAACCCTTGGTCTGGCTTTCTTAACTCAGCGGAAACCTAACTCAACAGAATTACTCAATGCAATGCAATGTTATAAAATAACCTAACTGATACGAAATGAAACGACCCTTAGGCACAACTGAACTACTACTCCACTCTATGACTGGTTCACTAGGTTGCTCAGGTATAATATCAAAGTTCAAAGCAACATAAGGAGTTCCAAAAGATAAACTTGCTCTAGGGTCTAGCAAAGCATACACTTCAAAAGAAAGACTTTGATTATACCAGTGACAACATTTGGAGAGTTCTCTTGCTCGTGGTGACTGGTGATTGCATAGAGGCGGTTTGCTCCTCCGCTGGTAATAGAAGTAGCTCCTCTATTGCCTAGATTTCCACTACTCTGCCTGTTCTTTGGGCACTCCTTCATGAAGTGTCCCTCTTGTCCACACTTAAAGCAACCTGTCTGGCCCTGACGACACTTCCCTGGGTGGGTTCTACCACACCTAGCACATGTAGGAGCCTTACTACCCCGTAGCACCATACTGCCTTGAGGATAGGCAAGTCTAGCCCTGAAACTATAGGAATCTCTATTATACCCATCTTTGTTCTTAGGTGAAGGTGCACTAGCAGATGGTGGAGCAGGTCCTTTCTGTTTCTGTGGGAAGGATGACTGATTAGCATCATTCTTTTGCTGCCTGAACTCGTCCCCTACTATCTTAGCCTTCTTATCCTTAGACTATTCTCTATCCTTCAACTTATCCTCCTCAACTTGTTGTAAATGAATCATAAATCTTGCTAGGTCAATATCCCCTAACAGCATAGCTGTCTTACCTTCCTTGCTTGACTAACGAGACAACCCAGCAACATATAAACTCATCCTGCTCCTCATGTCAACAACCATCTTCGAAGCATAGCGGGAAAGTTGTGTGAACTTCAGACTGTACTCATGAACACCCATAAACTCTGGATTAAGGGTGAGAAACTATTTTATCCTTGCCTCTCGTAACTCACGAGGAAAGAAATGCCGCATGAGAGCACTCTCAAACACAACCCAACTCACTGCTGGCGCATCCTCAGCCCTATTCTATTTCCATTGGTCGAACCAGATTCTAGCAACACCCTTCAATTGGTATGCAACTAGTTCCACCCTCTCCGACTCAGCAACATGCATCACTTCAAATACTCTTTTAAGCTCCTCAATGAAGTTCTCCGGATTCTCAGTAACACTTGAACCTGTGAAGCTTGGTGGGTTCATCCTTAAGAGTTCACGGATCCTTGAAATATCAACCAGTTCATGTCGATTATCTCTCTGCCCAACATGATAGGTCGCAACTTGACTTAACATCTGGATAGCTTCATGAAAATCAGCATATTTGATCTCTTCTTGGGTTTGCATTTCTTGGGCACTTGGTAACTCTTGTTCCTCAATACTCCTCATAGCTGGATGAACTCTGACTGCTCTTCGTGGAGGCATAATCCTCTGAAAACACACGCAAACACAAATTAGAAGGAAACTTTTTAGAGATAAACTCTAACGCACGAGATGAGTGTGAAAGAAGTGAGAAATCTTCCTAAATGTTACAGCCTCTTAATTATAGATGTGGCGCGCTTCACATCAACAACTAGGACTCTACAGACACAGCTTCATAGACTCCCTAGGACTGTTGAACTCTGTGCTCTGATACCAAGTTTGTCACGCCCCGAGCCTACACCCTGGACGTGGCCGGCACTCGAAGACCATTGCTGGCCCCCAAGCAAACCCTTGGCCTGACTTTCTTAACTCAGCGGAAACCTAACCCAACAGAATTACTCAATGCAATGCAAGGTTATAAAATAACCTAACTGATAAAATCTGGCCAAAAAGGCAACTTGAGTCCCAAAATAGAATATTTACATATATACATAGATGAGAGACTCAAAACTAACTGACTGACTGTCTATGAAGCCTCTAAAATACTGAGATGGATGTTGGGACAGACCCCACAACATCCTAATAAAGCAAAACTAAGAGAACAAAATAATCGAGTCCTCTAGAATGCAAAGAGGCTCACCACTGACTCTGGAGTGCTCAACTGGATTAACGGCGTGCTGGATGCTGATCCTGGGTACCTGCGTCTGCATCATAATAAGATGCAGGGCAACTGGCATCAGTACATGAAATGTACGAGTATGCGAGCTGGACCGCTAAACAACAACTTAAGCTTGAAAGGGATACGAAAGAGAACTTACCTTGGCTCTGTTCAACTAATAAGTAACTGAACTCGATATAAATCAATAAGACACATGCAATATATAAAGCTTGTAAAACTATTTTTAAAATGGCGTAAAAATCATATTTATATAATATCATGAAAATACCATACTTTCTCTCAAAGTCTACTTGTGAAATGCATGAATGAAGTCTCATACCCCCATCGATACTAAGCAGAACCGCTCGAGGAACCATGCAATTTCTACTGTGGGAGTTCTCTAACCGACAACCACCACTATATGCTTAAGTAGTGATACAACGTTTTACCTCACATTGCCCAAGGACCATCTTATACCTTACCGTGATATATGAAGCTAACTTTACTAAGTGGATCCACTAGCTTAATCTTACGTGATCATCTAAAAAGTATGACCCGTTAAGTCCCATGTTGGCTACATGGTTCTTATGGAAAGTTGAGTTAATATGAACTCGTGTCCCCAATTCGGTGCTCAAGACAACTCCCAAAATTACTTTAGCTCATAAGTGTTTTAAACACATCTTTCTTTAGTTGAGATAATTACTCAAAGCTTAGCCTAAAGGCTCTGGAAAACTCTTTCTAAAAAGAACATCTCAAAACCATATTTTAATATGATCATTGATGACTCGGGATATTCATACTGCTTAAACATTGATGGTATATCTAGAGACCATATTCTTTAAACATTGATGAGATACTCGATTTGTTATACTAATCATGTTTTAGAAACTCTTTCGCAAAACTCATCTTTTCTTAAAAAGAGATAGTACTCAAACTTCTCAATACTCTTTTGGAAATCTCAGGTTCCTCTCATCTTAAATGTGAAAAAATTTATAAACTTCTTTGGGGAATACTTAGTTCCCTAATAACTTTTGAGAAATGAACTTGACTTTATACTCTTTACTTAACTTGGAACTCTATGCTTTTTACTCAACTTGAAACTCTATACTTAACTTGGAACTTGAGCCTTAAAATGAAGTTAAAACGTTCAATAAAGACTCTTGAAAAACTTTAAAGACTTACTTTGACTTGCTTAACTTCTACGCTTAAGTCTTAAAACAAGGTTTAAACATTTGTAAAAGAACGACTTGACTCGAAGGTGTACAAGCTACATGGAACGCATGTATACGACACTTCTCATTCTCTTACTCACTTGCTCGAGTCTTGAAACAAGTTACTAGAAATTGTAGAAGACTCCTCAAAAAGACTCAAAGAGATTTTCTTAGAATATTCTAAAGAATTCTCAAAACATAACTCTCAACTCTACCTTGAATTTGAATTATGAACTCAAGATTATGATCATGTTAGGAATGACTTTTAGGTGTTTAGAAGTAGCTTAGAGTAGTTAGAATCGAAAATGAGTGAAGGTGCACTTTAAATGTTCTCAAACGGGGCAACCAACGACAAACTGGATGGGGCAGGTGACCCTGGCGCTATGGGTGGCGCGGGGCGCCAGCCCCTAAACTTCAGAGGTTGGTTTGGGGCGCTCTGGCAGGCGCATCGCGCCAAGCCCCCAACCCAGAAATTTCAGCAAGTTTATTTTCTCGTTTTCTCACCCTATTTCGCATAAAATCGAATGGTTTCTTCCCCAATCACTTAGAATCATTAAAACCCTCAATAAACAATAGATTTAACTCAAAATTCCATCCGGAAATATGCACCAAACCAACAAGAAACTTCAACAACACAACCACAAACTTCAACCAACACAACCACAAGAATTCAACAACACAACCAATATTTTCCCAGAATTAAAAAGAGTTTAGCGCGTGGGGGAAAGAATTAACCCAACACTATGATCTCACATACCTAATAGGGATCACCCCCGACAATATCCACGACGATCTTTGACGAAACCTTGCTTGATCTTCTCTTTCTCCTCTTCTTCTCCTTTTCACTAACAAACCCTCACTCTCACTCTTTAAAATGAGAAAAACTGATCAAAATCAGTCTAAAACTATATATCCAAAAGAAAAGGCTAGGGAAAAGACCAAAATACCCTTACAAATTTTCGGACGGACTTCCTTGCCAACTGCCCAACTTCCAAATGACATAACTCCCTCATACGAACTCAGAATCAAGCAAACTCAGTGGCGTTGGAAAGACCATTCCACGAACTTAGCAAACATAACTGGAACTACACCTAACTCATCCTGAACTAGGAGTTATGACTGTTCAAAATTGACCAAAAACTCATTTTTTCCCATACTTAACCAAATTTTCTAGATTTTTAATTCTTTCCAAAAATGACTATTTCCAATTCCAAGCTTCTTCATAGTTATTTCAAATTGCCGGATGTTACAGAGGCCCCCCCTCCCCCCACCTCGAGGCACCGTGGTTCCCCGAGGACCTTCTCTTCCCTACCTCGAGGCATCGTGGTTCCCCGAGGCTCCCCTCTCCGGCCTCGAGGCATTGTTGTGCCCCGAGGCCCCTCTCCCCCACTTCGAGGCACCGTGGTTCCTCGAGACCCCCTTTTCAAGGCACCGTCCTACCCCGAGACCCCCACCACCCCCGCCTCGAGGAACCGTTATGCCCCGATGCCCCATCCACCCCCGCATCGAGGCACTATCGTGCCCTGAGGCCCCCCTAGAGGAACCGTCGTGCCTCGAGGCCCCCACCACCCCTACCTCGACCCCCTACCCCTGCCTCAAGGCACCATCGTACCCCGAGGCCCCCACCTCCCGCCTCGAGGCACAATTCTGCCTTGTGACCCCTACCACCTCGCCTCGAGGCACCATCGTGCCTAGAGGCCCCTCCCTCCACCTCGACCCCGAGGCCCCCACCCTCTCGAGGTTCCCCGCCCTGCCAGCATTGAGGCACAGTGCCTCGAGGTCCTCCACCCCGCCTTTCTCGAGGCGTCGTTCCCCTAGAACCCGTCGCCCGCCTCGATGCGCCATGCCTTGAAGGCCCCCCTACCCTACTGACCTCGAGGCATTATGCCCCGAGTCCCCCCGCCCCTTCCACCCCAAGGACCCCCGCCCTACCCATTTTAAAAAAAAACAAAGTTAGAAAAATTCACTTAAACAATTTGATTCATATATTTAACAAAAAGAAAGACGCAACAAAAATTTAGCTGGGCAGAGTAATTATCAAATATTATGTTTCGTACCTAATGAAGGTAATTGTTTCTCCAACCTTTCACAATGAAGGGAATGCAAAGGAACGAACCAAGGGTCTCGTTTTATCCCATCAATCTTGATCCTGAGGCATGTACATAGTTCTAAGTAAATAAATCACTATACTAAAAGGAAATAAGTTATGCTGAAGTTTCACAAATTAATCAAGAAAAAAAAGATAAGAAAAGGAACACCTATATTCAACAATAGCGAGGAACGAGCAAAAGAAAAGGCATCACATTTAAAATGACCGATTCGTGACATTTTGAAGTATTTTAATCCATGTTGAGCACTCAAACTCAAAAAAATCATTTTTTTCGTTCTAATGATGGATGACTAATCAAAAGCCAACTGATCATGCTAGGTAAAAGGGATCAATGAATTAAAATGAAGACAACCACCTCTCTGCTTAGCTTCTTTCTCATTGAAGCTCTTTGCTGATAAAACAGATGGTGCTTATTAATGTGGACATCAGGAGTGGGAAAATAGATAAGAGGGCCTAAGTTTCTAATCAATCAACCTAAAAGTCGAAAATAACACCTTTAGGAACTTCATTTTCAAATAAGATGTTGGGAAATCATATAAACAGTTCAACAAGGCAAAACAGGTTCCAGAGTCGAGTCCTGAAATTTCTCAATATCGATTCTCAGATAAACCTTCTTTTTTTATTCCTTAAATATCTTGCTACTGTAGCGCAGGGAAGCACTAATGTCATGGAGGAGTTGTACCTATTACAACCCTTCAGCAAAAGACCAAAAAGAATGTGGAATTGGCAAGTATTAAAACTAGCAAACCACTTTAAAAAAATTACATTAGAGAAGTCACTACTTGTAAACATTAGCATAGTGTCAAAGCCTCGCTTTGGAAGCTAAAATCTGGAGCTAGGTGCAACCATTTGAGCGTTTCGCCTCACTCAGGCAACATTCAGTATAGACACCACAATACGAAAGTGCACACTCATCGCCCACATGACTTTATCTATGCAGAACCAAACAATAATATAGCTGGTACAAGTGACATATTAATGATAAAAAAAAATGTCAGGAATGAATTTACTACTACTTAAGGAAAATAAGATTCCTTATAACAACTAATTACTAAAATAAGTGTCTTATACTTTTTAACCATTAAAAGAATACGTAACTCAGACATAATTTTTAAAAAGATTAAACAAATCCCTTGATAATCAAAGCATTTCCTGCTAAAATCAGTGAAGAATTCAACTTCCAAATATCACAATCTCAACCAAAAAAAAAAGAAAAGGAAATCCCGTAAATCCCCTCATATCAAAAACCCTCAAATCACTTCACTTGATTTTCACAACTTTAATTTTTACCCGTAACTTCAATCATTTTACTTCTTTAATCCTAGAATAAGATCCCAGAAAAAAAATCACAAAACCACCTACAATTCCCTTGCATACACAAATTTATACAAGAAACCCCATAACCAACATACAAAAGTGAATCATCGAGCCAGTAATAAAAAAAATACACAAAAAAAGAAGATAAAACCCAGTACTCCAATTATTTTCCTACGGTAGAGAAAAAATACACACAATAAACAGAGACCAAAAACAGAGAAACACTCACAAGTTTGGAGGAATGAGAAATCGAGTACACGAGTAGAGACAGTTGATGATTCGAGATATTAGAAAATTCCCGTCGTTTCTTGGCAGCTCCAGCATTCAATTCTCCGATGAATTCCAGCCATTTCTTTTCTCTTCGTCACCGCACTCCAAACGATAAAAATTTAAACCCTAATCAAGAAAACGAAGAAAAAGAAGAAGAAGAAGAAAGTTGTTATATACGTTGAATTTCACAAGACTTTTGTAGATTTTTACAGAGAGATTTAGATGAAAACTGAAACTTTCATTCATCACAATTGACTATACATCAACTATATTACATGTATATATATACAACTTCTGAATCTAACTGATCACTGGCAAGTTTAACTAACTATTTGACAACCTAACAAACTTTCTAACCAACTTAAAATAAAGCTAATTATCTTGACTAACTAATTGAATTAATCAACTGATCAAATTAACTAATTCCAATACTCCTCCTCAAGTTGGATGTACTGAACAAGTTCAATACTCCAAGCTTATCTAGTAAGAATTCATGTTGTGTTCTTCCCAAAGCCTTAGTAAGCAAATCAGCTTGTTGGTCTTTAGTGTTGTTGTAGGTTGTCTTGATGAGTCCTTTCTGAATCTTCTCTCGAATGAAATGACAGTCAATCTCTATGTGTTTAGTACGTTCATGAAACACTGGGTTTTTAGCAATTTGTATAGCTGCCTTGCTATCACAAAAAATAGAAGATGGTTCAATCAGCTTTACATTCAGTTCCCTGAACAAGCCAGCAACCCATACTACCTCAGTTGTCAAACTAGCCAAACTCCTGTACTCAGCCTCTGCAGAGCTCCTAGAGACAGTATTTTGCTTCCTGGATTTCTAGAAAATGAGTGAATCACCAAACTTCAATACAAAACCAGTAGCAGATCTTCTTGTATTTGGACAAGCAGCCCAATTTGCATCACAGTAGCCTGTTAAGTGAGGTCTGTGATCTGAGCTCATCAACAGTCCCTTCCCTGGTTCCAGTTTAATGTATTTTATCACCCTTAGAGCAGCAATCCAGTGTGACATTTTTGGTTATTGCATAAACTGACTTAAGGTCTGTACTGCAAAGGCTATGTCTGGTCTTGTGTTGGTAAGATAAAGTAGCTTACCTATAAGCCTTTGGTATCTAGAAACATCCTCAAATAAAATGTCAATAGTCTCGATATCTTGATCAAACTCTACATTGGCCAACTTTATGTTGCATTCTAGTGGTGTCAAACTTGGTTTAACATTTCCTAACCCTGCTTCAGTTATCAACTCCAAAGCATATTTCCTTTGGTTTATCACAAAACCTTTGCTGGATCTAAGGAACTCAATTCCTAAAAAATATTTAAGCTCTCCTAGATCTTTAATTTTAAAATAACTGTGCAGTACACACTTGGTTTCTTCTATTAACTCAATGTCATTTCCTGTATTCAATAGATCATCAACATATACCAAGATTATTACCAAGCTAGATCCAATCCTTTTAGTAAACAAAGAATAATCTAGGTGACTCTGTGTATAGCCTGAATCAAAGAAAGCCTCTGTCAACTTGGCATTCCATTATCTTGATGCTTGTTTAAGTCCATAGATTGACTTAACAAGTTTACATACAAGATGTTTATTTTTCCCTTGACCACAAAATCCCTTAGGCAGTTCCATATATACCTCCTCAGACAAATCACCTTGTAGAAAAGCATTAAATACATCCATCTGAAAAATCTTCCAGTTCTCAGCTGCAGCTAAGGCTATGATTGCCCTAACAGTCATCATTTTCACTACAGGTGAAAAAGTTTCTTGATAGTCAATCCCCCCAGTCTGACTATAACCTTTAGCTACTAATCTTGCTTTGAATCTATCAATCTCACCATTAGCCTTATACTTGATTTTAAACACCCATTTGCATCCTATAGTAGCCTTTCCTGTTGGCAATTGAACTACCTCCCAAGTACCATTTTCTTTTAATGCTTGAATCTCTTATTGCATGGTATGTATCCACCTTATGTGTTTTGCTGCTTCTTTATAGTTCCTAGGTTCAGTCTCTATGGAAAACTGAGACAAATAAACCTTATATTGATGAGAGACACCATCATAAGACACATAGTTGCTCTAAAAGTAAGGGTGAGATGACTTAGACCCCTGAGTAACATAGTTTTTCATCCAAATGGGGGGATGAGAAACCCTAGAAGACTGTCTACTTCCTCCTGCCTGGGCTCTTTCATCAACATCTACATGAACCTCATTCTCTGTATTTTCTTCAGCTATACCTGGTTGATCATTGGTAATATTTTCCACATAAGAGTTATCATGCTCAGAAGATTCAACATTTATATCTACCAAGTTGTTTTCTATGGGCATAAGTGTCTTATCAAGTTCATCATCAATCATGGAAGGACAATTACTTGTTGAGAATACTGGTGGCTGTGTGTTGGTCATCTTATAAAAGGGAAATACATCCTCCTTGAAAACAACATCTCTATTCACCAAGGGCTTCTGCTGAGACAGACTGTACAAAATATAACCTTTTTGAGTTGCTGAGTATCCCATCATAACACATGCTTCAGCTCTAGGAGTGAACTTATCAGGCTTAACCATTCTAGTTGCATAGCATATACATCCTATTGTCCAGAGATGATCAATATTTGCCTTATAGCCATTGAATTTTTCATAAGGAGTTTGCCCCTTCAAAACTTCAGTAGGTAATCTGTTAATCAGATAAACAACAGCTAATACACACTCTCCCCAAAATCTGATGGGAATAGCACGTTGAAATCTTAGTGCCCTTGCTACCTCAAGTATGTGCCTGTGCTTTCTCTCCACCACTCCATTTTGTTGTGGAGTGTGTGGACAACTACTTTCATGAATAATACCAAGAGACTTAAACAAAGTATTACATTCATTATTAAAGAACTCTGTGCCATTATCTGATCTTATCCTTTTGACATGCTTGTTAAACTGAGTTTGAACTAAAGCGAAAAAAGACTTTAGAACTTGGAAGACATCACTCTTCATTCTCAACAGATACAACTAGGCTATTCTTGAATTATCATCAACAATTGTCAGGAAAAATCTACAACCAATATGAGTAGCAGTCCTATATGGTCCCCAAACATCTAAGTGAAGCAAGTCAAAAACCTCAACAACTCTAGACACACTTGAGTGGAAAGGCAATCTGGTTTGCTTTGCAAGGGGACATATTGAACATTTATTACATGCAGTAATGTCTATATTCTCTTTTCCTAGAGTTACATATTTCAAGACCTTTATTGAAGGTTGTCATTGCCTGTAATGCCAAAGGAGCTTGTGTGCATCTGAGTGTTGTGTGAGGGACACCATCTCATCATTCCTTCCTTTTCTACATGGGTTCTGAATAGGGAAGTAGTAGAGTCCATCAATCTCCTTACCAATCCCCTCCACTTTCCCATTGGAGAGGTCCTGAAGAACAAAAAACTCAGGGAAGAAATTAACTGAGCATTTCAATTGTCTTATAATCTGTGATACTGAAATAAGATCAATGCTTGAATGCAGGTACCTCCAAAACATTATTCAACACATTGCCATCAATAGTGTCACATTTACCAACATAAGACATTGGAGTAGATTCACCATTAGGTAAATGCACCCTCCTGCCTAGACAACTAGATGCATATGTCAATTTATTGAGCTTAGATGTCATATGGCATGTAGCACCTAAATCCAGTATCCATCTATCTCCCTTCTCTGTTTCTCTAGTTGTCACTGATAATGCTTTGGGTTTTGAAATTATACCTTTTATGTTTGTCATATCCATTGCACCTTTGGAGCTTGATCCTGCTTCCTTCTTGTCCATCATGTGCTTATACTTGTGATACATGTTCTTCTCTTGGAGCAAAGGGCCAAATGCATCATCAGAATCATCATATCTGGTAGCATTTGCATGATTTGCCATGTCATGTTGCTTATTATTCTGAACTTGATTTGCTGGTGGTCTTGACTTCTACTTGAACTTCCAGTCAACAGGGTATCAAATTAACCTGAAACAATTCTCCTTGATATGACCTTGCAATTTACAGTGATCACATATTTGATCCCAATTCTTCTTTTTATCCTGAATTTTTCTCTGAGAATTTCCCTTTCCTGCATATAATGCAGTTGGATCTAGAATTCCTTTCCCTGCATACAGAGCAGTTGGATTTGGATCTAAAATACCCCCACTACATGTGAACTTGCAGTCATACGTTGGCCTTCATCTGCCATCAACATAACATATGCCTTTCCAACAGTAGGTGGATGGTTCATCATCAGGATTTGACTTTGTGCATGACCATACACTTCATTCAATCCCATCAAAAAAGCAAATAGCCTCAAACAAGCTAGGTGATCAACATAAGTTCTAGATTTATCACATTTGCATGAAGGTGGAGAAACCAGTGCATCAAACTCATCCCACAAATTAACCAATTCCAATAACTTTTTTCAAATGTGAAGTAATATATACGTTAGGAGCGGACAAGGGTTTGAAACTTTTGTGAATGAATTTCACAGGACGTTTTTCAAAGACTTTTTTTCAAACTTGAAATAGATGGAATAATATATTACTATGTTAATTTGTCCTATGCTCAAATCTACCCTTCACAATTTTTTTTATAAATAGTTGATTTACATTCTTTTTAGATTTTATTTCTCTTAGAATAATTTTCAAAAATGAAATGGTATGTTTCTCTATCATCTATATTTTTTATTCTTGGAGTTAATTTCTATCAATTGCATATTAAAATTGCTTTTGTTTCATAAAATGCCAGTTGAGAAAGAAGAAAGTATTTAACATGTTTAATATTTTTTTCAAAAAAATAGAAGTAGTTGAATGATACTTCTATTCTAAAAGAAACACAAGTGATTTTTATAGACAATTCTCAAAATACGAGTGAGCATCCATACAAATAACTCTTTAATTGAAAAACAAAACTTATTTTCTCAAATAGAAGTAATTCTCCTAAGTCTCAACATATATGATATACTTTAATGTCATATTTTATACCGACTAAAAATAATTTAATTATTAACCTCAATGAAATGATTCATAGTCAGAAAAATATCTAAGATTTGTTTTAGACCATAAATTTCAAAACTGTTCTTTTTTTTGAATAAAAAATTATGTTAAATTAAACGATACCACATAAATTGAGACGGGATAATATTGTATATATAGTACAACATTTTGTCATATGATTTGAATTGATACTTCAAGGAATGGTCAGCAAGGTTTTGTCATTTTTGTTGGTCCTTGCTCTTTAGATGGTCCAAAAGTAATAATTCAAATATTTATACATTGTTAAGATGCTAAAGAACCTAGGGTAAATTTCAGGAATCACATAGTTTTAATATGAAATTACAATATATCCCTCTTTAGTTTGCAATTACATTAATCCCTTAAAAATGTAACACAAACCGGATACATAATATGTAGCTCGGATACATTAAAGAGTATCTTGGATGTATTATAACATAAACCGGATACATAATATGTAGTTCGGATACATTAAAAACTAGCTCGGATACATTAAAAACTAGCTCGGATACATAATATGTAGCTCAAATACATTAAAAATTAGCTCGGATACATTAATATGTAGCTCGGATACATTAAAGAAATAAGGGATTTTAGAGGTTTTTAGAAATAGAAGGGGATATTAGAAATAAGGGAAACATAAGACGTGTATTTCAGTAATTTTTCCAAGAAACTATTAACATTGTTTTTGCCAATAAAAAAAATGAAAATCCATAGATTCTCTCTACTTTGAAAAAGTAATAATTCAAACAATGTTGATCCAATAGATTGCTAGTAGTAATTTGTTAAGTAGTAGATATATGCTTCAATTAATAATAATTATTTTAAAAAGTCACTCAATTTTCTTTTTTTTTTGTTCCACTGAGAAAGTCTTTTCTTATAAAAAATGTCACTTTACGAAGGAAGATGTAGATAAAAGGTCGATAGCCTGAACAACATAAGCTTTAGATCTATCAACAGGCGACCACAGATGATAACGTACTTTCGCAAAGCAAATCCACTTTTAAGTAGACTTATTTGCTCGGCCAGTCGTTGAAATGTGTATGAGATACCATAAGGGTCAATATCTCAATAGCACCTTTGTCTAAAGGTTCGAAGGAGACTTCACATCCGGAATACAGGAACGATCTTACTACAAAGTCATTCAAAACTTGATCGATCCAAGAACTAAGAGCGGTAGAAGTCTTGTCTCAAGGAATGGGTTTGAGGGCTAGTGGTCATATTATTCGTCTAAGGGGAAATGCCTTTTCCGGGCCTATCCTCATTCGCCAATCGCTTTCTTGAGTTGATGTTTAACTTGCACCAACATCCATCACTCTGTTCGCTAAACTTGCTTCCTTTTTTGCTTTCGTCAAAGCCGACCTTAAACAAACATCTCTTCCATTTTCGGCTCTCCCTATTCCATACCATAAACAGACACATTTGCTTCATTGACATTGGCGTTAAAGGATCTACCCCCACCCACAAGCCCTTTATGGAGTTAGCCGACCAAGAGAAAAAATTCCCCAATAGAATAAAGAAGTAATAAGGGTTCCGGACATTTAAAAAAAATAACAAACCATATACATTTTGAAAATTGAAATGTTGTTATTACAATTTGACCATAGTATTTTCATAGGGAAGAAAACTTTGTTTTTCTACATTTATACACTTTGGACTAAAAACTGCTAACCTTCTACGGCATGAAAATTTGTCAGATAGGTTAGCTATAACAAATCCAGCGAAAACCTTGAAACAGAAGCAGAAGAGAATGGTGTTAATGACCTTGAGTTTGTAACATGTTAATTTTTCTCAGTTCCTAAAACATACTCCAAGCATGTAGAAAAGTAAAAGCTTTATTGAAGAAAAACCTGAATGCATCCAAGAATGTACTCTGCAGAGTAACGACGTCCATGAACTAGCATGTCAGCGATCATAGCAAGGGGTTTGGTCAATGACATGCCCAATGTCGCAACTAATGGTGTTGTCCATACTATTGAAAGAGCCATGTTTCATATCTCCAGAAATTACGTGTTAATCTAAAAACATATAGAGTAAAAGAAAATATCAATGTAGAGAAAAAAGAAGGGCAGATTCTGGAAAAGTTTGAGCAACACAAATTTAAGACAGTGATCTTCAATATTGCAAAAATAAGGACTCTGAACAGCCTGGGAGCTAATTAGTTTGCTCTCGTTGCGGTTTAATTTCATTTTGTCTCCACTATCATTTGATTAGCTAATGTGCAGAGAGGAAGGCTCAACTCCAGAAACGTTTTCTCGAGTGTTGTTCAATATGTATCGAGTAATTGAGATGATAAAGATTATCTTAACCTTAGCAGCAAATGAAAAAGGTGGATTTAACAAAAGATCCAAATGAGTTCATTTGAAGTCAAGATTTAATGCAACTTTATTCATATTCTAGATGCTTTCTATAGGTTTTGCCTGTCATTTCATAAGGAAGAAGGTCAATGTTTGTGTTACTAGTAGACGATACATTCACAGAAAGGAGCAATTGACCATCTTGAGGATTACTAAGCATGGTGTGGAAGAAACGAGAGCGGAATAAGGGCGGTGAGCAATGTGATAAGGCATATAGCTGTGGTGTGAATGTAAAAAATAGTTTCTGAGCTTAATTAAGTTAATTGGTCGGCTAGAAGCTGGCTTAGTCGATTAGCTAGTCAAGTGGCTATACTCTAATTGCAACCAGACCTAGATGATGGAATGGACCATCTTTATATCATTTCCTAGTCCGTTGCAACTACTCAAGTTTCTTTCCTCTACTTTAGTAGTCACTCAGTTACATCAACTCAAGATATCCAGACCCTCTTTCTTTCCGTTCGCTATATACTTGGGGTTTTTTCTGCATCCACATCCCTTCCCAAACAAATTAAAAAGATCAAGAACTGATCACATTGTTCAATTTTTGTGCTTCTCAATTTATATCGACTTATTAGATGTTTTCTAAATAGACAAAACAGAGAGAATTCAACTTCCAAATATCACAATCCGGACCCAAAAAAATATCCCAGAAATCCCCTTTATGAAAAACCCTCAAATCACTTCACTTGATTTTCTCAAATTTTATTTTTACTCAGTATCTTCAATCATTTTACTTATTTAATCCAAGAAGAAAATCCCCCCAAAAAAAATCACAAAACCGACCTACATTTACCTTTCATACACAAATTTATACAAGAAACTCCATAACTAACACATACAAAAAGTAATTCATCAAACCAGTAATAAAAAAAATACACGAAGATAAAATTCAATACTCCAATTATTTTCCTACAGTAAAAAAATAAGTACACATAATAAACAAAGACCAAAAACAGATAAACACTCACAAGTTTGGAGGAATGAGAAATCGAGTATACAAGCAGAGACAGTTATATGATTCGAGATATTAGATAGTTCCCATCGTTTCTTGGCCGCTCCAGCATTCAATTCTCTGATGAATCGCAGCCATTGCTTGTCTCTTCACCACCGCACTCGAAACGATCAAAACTTTAAACCCTTATCAAGAAGAAGAAGAAGAAGAAGAAGTTGCTTGAAATAGACGTTAGGAGCGGACAAGGGTTTGAATTAATACACTTCAAACTTTTGTGAATGAATTTCACAAGACATTTTTCAAGAATTTTTTCAAACTTGAAATAGATGGAATAATATATTACTATGTTAATTTGTCTTATGTTCAAATCTACACTTCACAAATTTTTTAAAGATTTTGAGATTTTATTTTTCTTAGAATAATTTTCAAAAATGAAATTCTATGTTTCTCCATCATTTATATTTTATTCTTGGAGTTAATTTCCATCAATTGCATATTAAAATTACTTTTATTACATAAAATGCCCGTTGAGAGAGAAGAAAATCCAAGACGTGTTTAATATTTTTTTGAGAAAAATAGAAGTAGTTGAATGATATTTTTATTCTAAAAGAAACACAAGTAATTATTATAGACAATTCTAGAAATACGAGTGAGCACAAATAACTCTTTAATTGAAAAACAAAACTTATTTTTTCAAATAGAAGTAATTCTCCCTTAATCTCAACATATATGATATACTTTAATGTCAAACGCGAAGCCAAACTTGGATACAAAGTCAAAGGGGTTGGCGGATTCTTGAGTCACAGAGGAAGGCTGTATCATTCTTGAAATTTGGGAGAAACAATATTTTAAAATCAGTGCTTGGAAATTGTTTCTCTCTTTTGTGGGGTTTTTTTCCTACAAATCTTATATATAACCTGAAAAGTTGACAATTGAGAGAGTGATTGGTGAGAAATGTAATATCCTGAAAATTTCTCTTTAGATAGAGTAACAGAAGCGACGAATTTATATGCTAATTTTGATTATGTGAATTCATGGTCTCTTGTAAAATTAAATATTCTATAAAATTAGTAAATTATATGCTAATCAAGGCTTAAGCCTAAATGATGTCGTTTACTTGTCTCAATATACTAAAGCAATAAGATAGAATTTAATTATTTTTATAAAGTAATATTTTTGTTCATCTTTACTCGTTCATGTTTGACTCGGTATACTCAACAAATAATAATAAAATGATTATTTTTTATACTACCCATAATTATTATATGTAATCTAAGAATTGAAAATAAACAGTTTTTAATGATAAGAAAATAGATATAAAATAGTAAATTATATTTTTTAAATTGAATAAGTAGAAATATACATATATTTTTTATAGTATTTTGGACATTCTTCCACTTTCGAAAAAAAGAAAAAAGTTATGTTCACACGTTTTGAAAACATATCCAATGACAAAATTAATATTTAAATGGAGATTCCATTCCATATTACACTATGGATATAGCTATTTATCAATTAAGCAACATTTTTTAATGTCCTCTCCCTCCCGACAAACACACAACTCTATAAATTCTTATGAGCTCACTCGAAAACCATTTCATGCTTCTAATATTCTATAATCCAATTAATCGCGCAGATCTTTGGGGTTGCTTTCTTAATAATCGTTACATTTCTTCATATTAGTTTAATACCAGTAACCGATTTATGAATAAGGACATCTCCTCTAGTGCATAGGAAAAACAGATTGATAACTTTCGCTACCATAATAAGTCTTTGACATTTACCAAAAATCAAGTTACATGTTATAAGTTATAACACAAATCTCAAACAAACAACAGGAAATGAGATCATAAGAAGTCAATAATGAACATTATAAGAATCTTGAAAAGATGAGAAAGGGACCAAACAAAAGATGCCCCTGACATTGTTAATGTCAAGTTACTGTACATTCATAAGGCTCCTGCTAAAGGCCTTAAAAGGAAAACTAATGTTGGTTCCATCTTTATAAGAACTCCTCACAAGTTAACAACTTTCTATCTCGAAATCCAAATTTTGAGTCATATTATCATATAATTTCCAGTATCATCCCTCATGGGAATGCCTTGGCTGGTGGAGAGTCCCCTAGACTTACCATCATACTTCATGGCCCCCGATACAACTACCTGGCTGGACAGAATATGCAGAAGACATATTCAAGTCCAGCGCACAAACATTGAAGTTCTAGCAGCAACCAGTTATCGGAACAAAGGTGTCTGCTCGCAGTGACATTGGCTGACAGCTAAAATCTTCACAACTCTTGTGGTAGAGCATCTTTTGTACATAGTATATCAGATAGCACTGTGAGGCCCTAACAGCTTCTTCGTCAACTTCAGTTATCCAGGCATCGTCACATTTGTACCATTGGTTTCTCAAATGCAAATACGTCACATAGTGACCAGATTCTAACATTCCTGAATGTGTGACCACTGCAAAAATTTCAAATTCTGTAGAAACATCTGATTCATCACTGTCAAACGAAAAGATTCTGTTCCCGTATCTTTTTCTTACAATTGAAGATGATAAATATGGTTTCATGTCCAAAGACAAAGGAAATTGCATGTGGCAATCGATCTTTCTGGACATTTTTCTGGTGGGAGAATGTTCAAATCGTTTTATATGAAAGCAGAGCACAAGAGGGAGCTTTTTGATGGACATTTGTTTCAAAGCGTCTTGCTTTTCATGACAATTTTCACAGTACAATTTCTGATCGGACCCCAATTTTTCTGGTCTTGTAAAGAGGTCCAAGCAACCTACAAGAGATTCATTTGGCTTACTGGACTTACTAGCAAAATCCTTTCTGCTGGAGTTGCACGCACTCAAGTCAAGAGAAACGTCCATACAAGGATCATGAGTTGTTGAAGTGAAACCGCATGATGCACATGTGACATCAGATCTCAAGAGCCCGTAGAAAGCCCTATGAGCAATACACTGGCAATCTCTATTATCTGTTTAAGAAATGTTTCTTTGTAAGAGACAACAAAGAAGAGGAAGCCACAAAACTCTCGAGTTATCAAGGTCTTAATACATGAATCACCCTTTCTCTTATCAAGGAAATTGATCCCAAATGAAAGTACAGGCCGAAATTTTGAAATCGGAAATCGAGCATCTACATAAACAAGTCTGCACTATATCTACTCACTGTGTTGTATTTCAGACACAAAGAGATGAGCCATTATCTAAGTAACAGACCCCAGAAGATGTCCTACCTATACAAGTAGTATAAGAGCCATTCTCATCAAAATATACCTTTGATTGCCAAACTTGCTTTCCCCTCTTTGTCATGGATCTTGTCTAGCATTGAAATGAAGAACTCATGAGCATCCTGCTGCTCGTAGGTAGCATGATTTTCTGAATGCTGCCACCAACTGCAAACATAAACAACAATTCAATCAAAAAGAACCACTACACTACATAGGTCTTCAACTGTCAACTCCAACCAATGTTATTTCCACGTATAAGCATCCAATCTAAGCTGACAAATGATTGATATCTTACTGGATATAGCAACTTAGAGAAAATCTCAATAGACTTATTTAACTCTATGAAGAGTATGAACATATGGTTTCACAATTATACTATAATTGATGAGACAACTCTAATTTTAACTAAATGTAAGGTTTTTCAATTTGTGGGGATTGTTATCTTTTACATTTTTATAGATCCTGTTATAATCAAGTATCTAGTATCAATAATGTAAATGGCGAGGACAGATAGAAAGCCATTCGAGTTCAATCACAAAGACTACTAACTGTCACAGACCTGTAAAGAAACTGAGTTGGACTATAAGGGGTCCGATCACCAGAAAATACAGCTGAGAATATTAGATCAATGTCACAAGGCAAACACAATCGATCCGTGGACATCTTTCTGCAAATTTCTCGGTTATGTCTATCACTAAGGAAGTAATTTCTCAAAGGGGGAGCGTGAAGCAACACTTGCAACACAGAATTCATGAAACAAGTATTCCCCAAATTGTTCAAACCCCTTAATCCCAAGGGAAAACACGATTTCGATTTCCGAATAAACAATCTCTTCATATTCTTTGAATCTAAATCCATCCCAAAACTCAACCTTCTCCTCTTACTCAATCTCATCTCACTCTCCTCAACCCCATTTTCACTTCTTGAAAACCCCTTGATGAGTTTACACATCACAGCCTTATCAAAATCAGGATCATACACCTGATCACAACACACAGAGCAATAAAGCTCAGCCCTTTCCATATTTACTAAAATCTCATGTCCATCTTGAGACTGGCTATGCAAAAGAGCATGGTTTGATTCAGGTGACAAACAACAAAACACTGATGAGCAGATCAAACACATGTATAATCTGCCCTGACAACCACTACAAACACTACATCTAGGTATCTCCAATTTCGACATCTCCAATGTTGTCCTACCATATGGAGTTGTCCTAAAACAATCTTGAATCAAATTGTACCCACACATACCATTTTTCACCTTGTACTCTGCAAGATGCTTGCAGGGCTTTGGATTTGTATACAAATCGTTGCTTGAGTACATACTAATCTTGAATCTTGATTAAGCGTCAAAATCAAATTTTGGTAAACACCCAAAACAAGAAAAGGATTAAAACACAAATCTTTCTTTGATCTGTGCAGAAACAATCAAACTTAAAGCAGAAAAAAAAAAATTAAAAAAAAATTAAAAAATATACAAATATCACTGTAAGAATTTAAATTAATGGGTTGATCTAAAATTCCTAACAGAATTTTTAAAAAAAAATTGGGGTCAGATACCAATGGAAACAGAGAGTTGTGATAGAGAGGGAGGGCATACAGGAGGCGTTTTCTTGTGTAGGAGAGAAGACCGGAGAAAGACCGACTATCATTGTATTCTCCTGTGGGGGAGAGCACGGGTGTTACTGTGCATCCCAACGCGTGGCATGATCAAGGCCGTTAAATTGTTGTTGCACTTAGATATAACCCTAAATTGACATTTGTTTGGGTTTCTAATTAATTGATAAAAAAAAATTTCCAAACATGAATGATGTTTATTGACAGCAAAAGATGACGACAAAACAAAAGACATCTTCTAGTGTTATCTGGCAGTAGGGCTTTCAATTAGAAGACCAAAACATCTTTTGAAAATGTACAAATGCTCCTAGGTATGCACACCTAGTTTTTATGTTATCGTGGGTGGTTTGGTACGTGTGATTGGATAAATAAGAATATCTGATAAAATTATTTTATATCATTTCAAATTAAATATGAAATAAATTTATTTAACCTATCAAATGATCCTTCAAATACTAGAAGAAGTAATGATCATTGGGCTCATTTTATAACTAAAACTAGATAATGTTGCCCGTGCTATGCATGGCTCAATAATATAAATGGTATGTTTTGAGGCAAATAATCGAGTTTTTGAAGTGATTGTTTGCGTAGATAAAGAAATAAGTTTTTTTATCACAAACATGTACTTTCTTTTACGCTATTTAAGGCATAATAAGACTACCCACATACAACATTTTTGAAATATTTTATGTTGTCAATTATCATGATTTATAGTATTTTTACGATAGATTCACTTCAAGAGTCAGTGGAATTTTTTGTATTTTTTTCAAAACATATTTTATGTTGTCAATTATCATGATTTATAGTATTTTTACGCAATTTTTAAATATAAAAAAAAACAAAAAAAAAATAAGACAAATAAATAAAAATGGACCCAATATATGTTATTTTTGTTGTCTCAATTTATGTGACACAAATGAAATTTGGAGAGTCATCCAAATTTTCATATTTTTAAAAATGTTTTAAGTTATTAATTATTGTGATTTATAATATTTTTATGTAACTTTCAAATAACGTACATTACTGGTCACTTTGTCCTAATTTATGTGATATGGATAACATTACAAAATTAACCCTTTTAAAATGTCTTTCAGATATTTTAAGTTGTTAATTATTATTATTTATAATACTTTTTTAGTAATTTTAAACTGATATGTGTTATTTTTCTGTCTCAATATATGTGAGCCTGGTAGAATTTTGAGAGTCAACCTATTTTATTATATAGCTTTTAAATATTTTAAATTGGTAATTATTGTAATTTTTAATGCTTTTTAAGTCATTTGTAAATGATATATGTTGCTTCCTTGATTGAGACTTTTCCATTTGTGACATATATATATATATATATATTATTTTAAAAGGGAGTTTATGCCTATATAATATTCAAGAAAGTCTCAATCTTGAATATTATATATTATATTTGGGCCTTAACTCCCTTTTATTATATAGTAGAAAAAAAATAGAATATATATATATATATATATTCTATATTATTTTAAAAGGGAGTTTATGCCCAAGTTGTACTATATAATAAATATAATATATAATATTCAAGAAAGTCCCAATCTTGAATATTATATATTATAGTTGGGTATAAACTTCCTTTTAAAAGTCCCACAAGTAGAATATATAATATTCAAGATTGGGAAAAGTCCCAATCTTGAATGTTATATATTATATTTGGGCCTTAACTCCCTTTTATTATATAGTAGAAAAAATAGAATATATATATATATTATTTTAAAAGGGAGTTTATGCCCAAGTTGTACTATATAATAAATATAATATATAATATTCAAGATTGGGCCAATCTTGAATATTATATATTATAGTTGGGTATAAACTTCCTTTTAAAAGTCCCACAAGTAGAATATATAATATTCAAGATTGGGAAAAGTTCCAATCTTGAATATTATATATTATACTTGGGCCTAAACTCTCTTTTATAATATAGTAGAATTATACTTGAGCCTAAACTCTCTTTTATAATATAGTAGAATGTATGAATTTCTTTATTATTAATTAATTTTTAAATCTGAATTTTTCTAATAGATAAGTTCTTGAAAAGAAGTTTATTCTTTTTTAATCCTTTTTGGGACCTTATGTTAAAGCTATAAGCTATACAATATGGATCCATTCTCATCCACAAAGAGCTTTGCAAAAAAAAAAAAAAGCATACTTATAATATTACACAAATCATTCCCTTGCAATCGGATCAAACTTACAATATTTAAATAAATTTGGCCTAAGTTTTTCAATTTTTATCATTTCTTAGGATAACGGATGATACGACACCTTTTTTTTTTCAAAGGTTGTGGACTTGTGGTGCTTTCAGTTAGGCCATATGTATATATATATATATATAATCTCTAATTTCTAAAACCAAAGCCATAAACATAACCGTTGAGTAGATGAAGAAAAAGCCCATGGAGGAAAAAAAACAGTGTTGGACTTGAAATTATTTATTAGAGACTGAACCTGCTCTATTGATTATATATTATTATTAGGTATGAGTTCGGCCTCATAGGTAAAATTGTATGTGTTCCCTATTATTTATAAAATACGGATGAACTAGACTTGATATTATTTATTTTATATATCATGTTAAAACTTAACGAATCGTTTGATAGTTGATTAGAATTATGTATGTACTAATTATTTCATCTTTTATCCTACGTAAGATAATACATTAAGCAATAATTTGCTAAAGTGTAGAAGAATAATATTGAATAGAGTGGTATTTGTAATATATACTAGTATTGTACTACTTATTTGTTTGTATACATAAAACTATTAACAACAATTATAGTTACAACTACATATATATACATAAAATTTTATTCAAAAAAATTGACGTGTAAATAATGATGGTTAATTAGTTTAGTGTTGCGATGCTTAGATATTTATTCTAGTACTCGATCGAAAGGTTTGTTTGAAAATCTTTATAAATGAAGATGGATTATTATTGTTCCAACGTTTGCATCATCGATCTGCTAGCTTGAAAACATTGTTATGAATGGGCCTAGATCAGTGCTGGCAAAGAAGCCCAACACCGGATTAAGTGGCAATGTGTGAAATTCGAATTGATAAATAGAAACTTGAGAGAACAAAACAGGTTTATGCGAATTGTGATTATGCTTAGGCAAAAACTGTGCTTCTCATCCACAATTCTCTCTTAGTCCCCTCATCTCCTTTTCTTTTAAAGTTACTGTTATTATTCGTGTTTATCATAGTGTAATTGCTCATTTACAAATGAATTAAAGCTTATTAGAGGGTGTTTGGATTAACTTAAAAGGTGGTCAAACCTACTGTTAAGTCAGTTTTTGACTTCTAGAAGTGTTTGACAAATATAAAAATAACTTAAAATAAGTTAAAAAGTGTTTGACAAGGTTAAAAATAACTTAAAATAAGTTTAAAACCAAAAGTAGGCCAGAAAATCACTACGTTCATTTTAGCGTTTGTTACATTGTTGAGTAATTTTATCATCCCTTTTATAATCATTAATCCTATTCTTTCTTGCCTTTTCTCATTATCCTGCATCTCATTTGTGTGCTCTTTGTCTGTATTGTTGTGTTGGGAACTATTTTCATTATAATATATTCATTTTTTGGCAACACATTTTGGTTTTATGGTATCACAAATTACAGTTAATTAATAATTATTTAGAAATAAAAAAGAAAAAATGAAAAAGACGAACCTGTCGGTGGACGCAAGAATAAAAAAATATTTGGTTCTTCTATGCCTGAAGTTATACTACTAGTACGTATTGTCATTTAAAGGGGAATTAAATAAAAAATGATTCTTCCCAACACAATCTTTAAAAAATCATAAAAATTCTTTGCTTATTACGTTGAAATGGTATAAAGAAATCGTACTCTCTTTAATTTCTACTTTATTATCGATAACACGTTTAGTTAGGTATATATACAAAATTTAAATCAAAATTATTGAATTAGGCCGAATTCATACTTTTTGAGGATCGTGAGTAAGGGAATCACTTGTACATTACGTGGTCATCATTCTATATATAAATAAAAAAAAATCATTGGCTTTGTCTAAACTCAAAGAGCAAAACCAATAAAAAGAAACATCAAGAATGATGAGCTCTATGGTTCTTTCACCACCTTTGAGTGGTCTATCACATTCCAAATTAATAACAAACTCCAACAAGTACTCTTATTCACCCTCTAAGGCTCATTGTATTTATTTTTCAAACAAGATTTCTCTTGAATCCAGCTCCAAATCATCATTTATACATGGTGATTTCACTTTTCCTTCACCAAATCTCTCAACATTTGTATCAAAATCTTCATCTTCCAATATTATCACTGCCCAAACCTCTCCACTTGGTGAACATGTCATCTATGATTTTCAAGCTAAGGTATGGTTTTCTTGTTACTTTTTTGTGTTAATAATATTTGGAGATCACTACAACAAAAATAATTTTTAGCTACAATACATATACACATTATTAAAGAGTGTTAAAACTCTTACCAGCATTAGTTAATGTAAAGATATGACACTTGAGCCTAATTCAACCACAAAAACTAGCTCATGAGGGGAGGATTGTCCAAATCCATATAAGGAGATCGTCAGTCCATTCTCCAAACCAATGTGAGACTTTTACCCACTCTAACACCCCCTTCACACCCAGATCCGACTGGAGCGTGGACCGAGAGCCCAAATGGTGATGGACCTTGACCTGGGCCTAACTCAACCACAAAAGATAGGTCATGAGGAGAGGATTGCACAAATCCATATAAGGAGACCACCAGTCCATTCCCCAACCAATGCAGACTTTTATCCACTCTAACGGTCAATTGTCATTTAGAACCGATATCGCTATTAGGATTTGGGAATTTTTTCCAAATGTTATATATCTTTATAACTAAATATTATTCTTCATCTCTTTTATATATAGGAAAAGAGAAGAGGTCTCTCACTCAGTTGCTTTAGAGAAAAAGTTGTTCTGATTGTCAATATTCCTGAGCAAGGGTATCTTCTCTTGTCTTCTCTATGAAGTTAATCATAATTCATTTCATGACTTTCACTTTAATTTTCTTAGTTATGCTTTAAATTATATTTTTCTTTAAGAATATATTTTTTTATTTAATAAAATGTCTTCTCAAGATAAATGTATAATTTTTCAAATTCATTTCTCTTTTATTAACAATTGAAATTTTGGCTGTGTTGTTTTCAGTTCCATATGGACAGAGTCGCAGTATGAATTACTTCATTATCTATTTGACAACTATAAATCTCAAGGTAATTAAGTACAGTAATTAAATCTCACTATTTCTATACATTTTATTAGCAATATTTATGTGTTTTAACCTCTTTATTAAACATAATTTACTTTAATTCTAAAATTAGGGTTTGAGATAGCTGCATTTCTCTATAATAAAAAAGAAACAGACAAGGCAGGATCTAAAAATGCACAAAAAGCACCATCAGGGGGACAGCTACAAATTAAAGCTGCTAGGTTTCGAGTATTCGATAAGGTTGGTTTTATAATTTTATTGTACGCAGCATCTTTCTAATTTCAAGCTTGTTTTTAAATTCAATTTTTTTACCCCACCTTCACCCCTACCCCTACCCCCTCGCAAAAAATATTAAAAATTATTTTTAAAAGATATTTCTAATTTCTAATTTTTATTTTTTTACCCCCCACCCACTACCCTCTACCCCCATATGCCCCCCTATCAGCCCCCAACCCCCTTAAAAAATAATAATTTAAGTTTGTTTTTAAAAAATATTTTCAACTTCAAATTTTTATTTTTTCATCCCGATCATCGATCACCCACTCCCCTCCCCGGCCAGCCCCCCTCCCCCCACCCCCCAAAAAAAAAATTGAGTTTGTTTTTAAAAAATATTTTCAACTTCAAAAATTTATTTTTTCACCCCTAAACTCGACCCCCCCCTCCCCCAAAACCCACATATCCCCTACTTGCCACCCCTACCCCCCAAAAAAAAAATTAAGTTTGTTTTTAAAAAATATTTTCAACTTCAAAATTTCATTTTTTCACCATACCCTCGACCCCCCACCCACCTCCTACCCAGCCCCCCCACCCACCCCACCCCGTCCCCCCAAAAAAAATTATGTTTGTTATTTTAAAAAATATTTTCAACTTCAAAATTTCATTTTTTCACCATACCCTCGACACACCCCACCCCCGCCCCCAAAAAACAAATTAACTTTGTTTTTAAAAAATATTTTCAACTTCAAAATTTCATTTTTTTCACCCTACCCTTGACCCCCCCCCCCCCACCTCCTACCCAGCCCTTTCACCCGCCCACCCCTACCAACCCCCTCCCCCAAAAAAAATTTTAAGTTTGTTTTTTTTTAAATATTTTCAATTTCAAAATTTCATTTTTTCACCCCTACCCTCGAACCCTCACGCACCCACCCCCCACCCCCAAAAAAAATTAATTTTAAGTTTGTTTTTAAAAAATATTTTCAATTTCAAAATTTCATTTTTTCACCCCTACCCTTGACCCCCCACCCACGCACCCCCTACCACCCCCCAAAAAAAAAAAACATTTAAAATTTGTTTTTCAAAAATATTTTCAATTTCAAAATTTAATTTTTTTCACCCCTACCCACCCCCGGCACCCCACCCACCCCACTACCAGCACCTCCCCACCCCAAAAAAAAAAATTAAATTCGTTTTTAAAAAATACTTTCAACTTCAAAATTTTATTTTTTCACCCCAACCCTCAACCCCCCACCCCACCCACCCCCTACCAGCCCCCACCCCCCAAAAAAAAATTAAGTTTGTTTTTAAAAAATATTTTCAATTTCAAAAATTATTTTCTACTCTAGTTAAAATAAAAGATATTTCTCAAAAATATTTTTCATTCATAAATCAAACACTAAAAATCTTTTCCGGAAAATATTTTCTACTCACCAACCAAACATGAGAAAACAAGTCAAAAATCAACTTGTTTTCCAGGAAAACATTTTCTAGGAAAACTTTTTCCATGGAAAACATCTTCCTTCATACCAAACACACCCTTAATAATTCGAACTCTAAAATTTTAATCGATGATAGAAAGATATCAAGTAATATGGCTCGGAAATGCTCTAATACCAAAACAAAGTTTTATTTGATCAACCCTTGCGTGTTGAGAATATAATTAATTAATAAAATGTACTCTTGGTCACACACTTCTTTTCAACATGATACTAGAGAAGGTAGAGGTCCTGAGATTGAATCTCACCGTCATCTAAATCAAAAAGAAATTCCAAGTGCTTGCCCATGAAAAAAATAATCAGACCCTCATGTAAGTGAGTGTGTTAAGAATATAATTAAATAATAAAAATATATTTTCTCAAAAAGCTTAAGCTTTCAGATTGGGATATTAATAGCCATATTTAATCTAAAGTATTATTATTTATTGGTATATCCCACCTCCCCCACCCCCCACCCATAACCCCGCCTAAAGATTAGGTTTAACAATTGAACCCAAAGAATTTAGCATTGTATAGTCGTCTGCCCATCTCCAATTATAACCAACGATTTAATAGGAAACTCAATATTGTATTTCTTTTTAATTTTTCTCCTAAATTTATACTAGAAATATATTTCTTTTATAAAAATTAGTATAGCCATTTTCGTCTCAGATCACTGAAGGTCAAAATAAAAAGATCAAGAAAGAGAAAAATAAAAAAACAAATTTTAACTTTCTTTTTCTTCTCTGTGTTCGATGTTATTGCAACTAATTAGAAACACTTGAACACGGTTAGTTGAGGAAAATTAAAAGTTATCCAGATTTGTTTCAAATAAAAAAGTAACAAAGAACGTAGAAAACGTCTATACTACATGTGTATATCACATTGTATATTAGTGTATATTACACATAGTTTTTCATTGAGATACACAGATATACAAAAGACAGATATGTTAACAGAGGCGTATCTAAGGGGGGTCACCGGGTTCACATGAACCCATGGTCCCCTCCCCAGATCATAAATAGTAGTGTTATATTTTTAAAAAATATTGAAATATAGATATGTGAACCCACACTTGAAGTATCACATAATGCGATTATGACTGAGTGCACCTCTCTCAGCGAGGTTAGAAATTTGAATTTTATATTTAGCTTGTTTTATTTTTCTTTCTAAAGATAGATAACACTTCTCTAAGTGGTAATTGGTGTGTGTGTATGTATGTATATATATATATATATATATATATATATATATATAAGAATTAATTTTAGACCTATAATTTTAAAATTTTAACAGTTTTCAATAGTAAAAACTTAAATGTCGAACCGATCAAATTTATATCATAGACCAACATTTTTATAACAGTGCACCCATCATCTCAAAATCCTGGATATGCCTTTGGATATGTAGTGTCATATACATGAACATGAGGATATATATATGAGAATCAGTGGGGATATACATACATTCAACTTAAATCCATCTCAAATCATATCCAAACACCATGAAAAATAATACTGAGGCTCCTTATAATTATAATGTTCCTAACAAAGTTCAGTATCACCAATTTGTATCATTGACACAAATAAGAAGAAATCAAATCAAACTTCTCTCTTTATAGATTGATGATGTGTCTAATTTCTTAACTTGAAAAAGAATTAAAAATGAGATAAATTATTTAAAATAAAGGGCGTAAGATATTATATTATTTATTTTATTTTTTCTTCTTTTGATTTTTTAAAATTGATTAATATGAATAATAATGACAGGTAAGAATTAATGGTAGAAGGGCACATCCACTATTTGTACATCTAAGGTCAAAATTTGGAATAGGAGAAGCTATCACTACTGAATTCCACAAGTTTTTAGTAGATAGAAATGGAGTACCTTACAAAAGCTTTGGATTGGACACCCCATGTAATGTGATCGAGGTATGTTTTAGTTTAATTTATATACATCGCGATATTTTTAAAGAGAATAAATTAACATGTTTATTTTTTGAAATAGATAAATAAAAAATTAAAACAAATTACTTAATAAGATAATCGACTAATAATAATAATAAATTGCTTGCAGGTTAATCATGTAAGTTATTTTACTTCTATTTAACTTATAATATTTTATTATATAAGCCAACAAAATTATTAATTTATTTATAATTTCGTTTCACTTTTAAAAATTAAGTTACTTTGTTAGATGAAGTTAGAAAAATCTGAATAACATTATATATTTAAGATAAAAATATTTTGTCAAATACGTAATAGTTCTAGTCATATTATTCGGTAATTTGTGTTTATTTTCACTTTAAGAGTTTCAAAATAGGAAAAACAACAAAATATGGCAAACATTAATATGCTTGTCATGGAGTTCGCGTATTTGAAATCAAAACAAACAAAATCCATTCACAATTATAATAAATCAATTTAACTAAAGAAATTTATGTGAAATACCTTTACTCTTGAACAAGAACAATAGCGACAATGAAAACTTGTGTATGATGTATCCAAAGAAATTTAAAAACTAATTGGAATCCAAGAGTATACACATTGACTATGTAATCATTAGTTGTTAATGTAATAATGGAAAATTTAGAATTTCAGGACACTATAAATTACCTTATTTAATGCACTATAATTCTAATTGTATCACTGTATAATTAAAATTTAAAAAAAAATACACAAATACAGCTAGATAGTCATATCAAATGAGTCATTTTTAGTAAATAACATACTTATAGCTATTGAATTTCAATAACCCTATAAATGTAGTCATTTATGTAAGTTGCTCTTTAATATATTAATACATTAAGTTTTTACAAATACTTGTATCCTTGATTTATTAATACTTTAAATTTTATAAATAAAGATATCAATTTGAATTTGTACCATTAATACAGTTTCCTTATTTAGTTCATTGTAATTAAAACTGTATCAGTATATAAATAGAAAAATAAAAAACATATACAATAATATAGCTAGAAAAAGACATAAATTTTAGTCATTTTTTTATAAATACCATACTTATAGCTATTGAACTTTAATAACCCTATAAATATAGTTATTTTTGTAAGTTGCTGCTCTTCAAAATATTCACATTTCAAAAGATATTTATTCTCTTTTTTAATCAAAGGCGTTAATAAAGATTTTCAAAGAAAATACTCATACTCGTTTTTTTAAAAAGAAAAAATCATAAAAATAAATATATATGTCATAGAGTTATAATTTATAATTAGTGTAAGATTTTCTTAATGTATGAGTATAAATACTTAATTACTTCCAATATTTTCTTCATTAATATCAGGAAGAGGTTAAGCATTTACTGTTGGAGGATGCAGATTGACAAAGTTTAAGCATCTCACGTAGTATGGATGACACACATTATTGTTTACTTTGACTTTTTGCTGTTTTCTGTTTTTTTACATACATATTTTCTAACAAATAGTAATAATTTATCTCTTGGAAAACACATGTTGAAAATAGGCACAATTTATGTCTGAATTAAGTTAATGATGATTTCTTTAAAGGGAAAAGGGTCAAAAATGCCCTTAAACTATGTGAAAGGAATAAAAATGTCCTTCGTTTATAGTTTGGCTCAAAAATGCCCTTAGCGTTAATACTTTGGTTCAAAAATGCCCTTAAACTATGTGAAAGGAACAAAAATGCCATCCCTTTATAGTTTGGCTCAAAAATGCCCTTACCGTCAATACATTGGTCCAGAAATGCCCCTATAGTTACAAAATGGGTCAAAAATGCCCTTTTCCGAATAAATCATGCAATTGTACACCATTAATAATACATATATAACATGTGAATTGTAAAAAACATTGTATATATCTGTCGAGTCTCTTTCTAAATATGTATGAATTGAAGTATCACATATGGATTTCTTTCATATTTGTTAGTTATTCATAACTATCCAAAAATTCTTTGCTGAAGTTATGGTTCACATGGAATACATAAAATAAAGGATCTTTCAAAAATTAGCTAGTAAAATCACAACACACACAAATTTGAAATCAAATTTCCAACGATCATACCATAGGTCAAAAACATATGTACGTCATTCTTAAATATAAATGTATAATTATTCCTCACGTGGAAGAAGAAAATTCAGTTTTTTAATTTCTTTCCTGTGGTGGGCAAGTCAAAAGTGGCAAATGACATGTTCACTAGTTTGACAAGTCTTCTTGCTTATAAAAAAAGTGCATAACTAATTTATTTTTTATTTTTAAGTTATTGATATTGATTATTGATCGACTCAATTAATTTAGATACCCAACCCTCTGAGCAGGTCCATTACTAAAGAGGAATATTGCTCTCAATTATAAATTTGATACTCAAATGACCCGAATTAAATAACTAGTTAAATATATAATAATTTCTACTATTTTATTGTATCTTAAAACATTAGTAACAAATTGTGAAAACAACCTTCTACTTGAAAACACATATCTTTTGAGTATATTTGATTATAATTGAGTGAGTAATAACCATTCTGTTATCTAAAGAATAATGTTCTGAATAAATTGTAAGGTTCAGAATGTTGTAATAAATTTCTTTTTTGACACATATAAAAGTTTACTATAAAATTCTTATTTATTTACACCTAATTTGCTTTATATAAGTTTTGAGTTTTTTTCATCTTACTTCATAAAAGTTACATAGAAATTAAGTTACATTACATAATTTTTTTTAGTATCCTTTCAGAATCTTATTCTTTTAGAATCTAACTGTAGTTATATCTTTTGACATATTCACTTTATCATATTTAGTGAAAAAATGATAAGGTATATGTGTGAGTCTGTGTTTTAATGTGTTTTTCCTTGAAATATATACCATGCCCTCTTGACATATGATATAATTTGTTACAACTTTTGTAACGACCCGTTTGATCGTTTTGAGTGCTAGAGCTTTTTATTTCATAAAAGACTCTTTCGATAGATTTAAAATGGATATTTTGGACTATTCGTAACCATATTTATATGATTAAGGGGTAATTTAAATAATTAATTTAGTTGGTGGTTAAAGAAAATAACATTAAAATTAGTAGGGGGTCACCTTTGGCCTTTTAATAATTAGGGTGATAAATAATCAGTAGAAGAAAAAGAAAATTTAAGAGACGCAGTCGGAGAAAAAGATTGAAACAGCGGCTTAATGTATTTCATGAATTTTTCTTTACTTTGCAAAAGATGAATAGATAATAATATAGAAAAGTTATAACATGTTAGTGTATAAATTACTATATATATTTTAATGTTGGGGTGAATGAATGGGATGGTATTATGCGGGTGTGTTTATTACCGTCTCAAATCGGTGTCGTGTAGAAATTTGGCCGAATCCATGTATTGGTGTAAAATTGGTTTAATTATTAATGTTGGTTGCAAAGGAATAAAAAATTGATGGAATAAGGAGTGGAAAAGGATCAAAAGGTTGAAAGGTGCAAGTTAAGGGGATAGCGTATTGCTGGTTGGTTAGTGGAGACAAATTTGTCTCCCTGTCCCATTATTTAATTAACTTCTTGTGAAGTACTAAAACAATGTGTGGTGATTATTGATTATTAAGTTTTTCAGTGAATTGCAGGAGAAATTTGTACATAATTGAATTGTCATTGTTAGATGCTAACGGAGAAAGATAAAAAAAACATTTAGAGATGATCGGTAGATAAGGTAGTATATAATTGAACTGCCAGTGCCAATAGAAAAGGATATGATAATCCGTAAAAATTGTTATTAATTAGTGGAGGAGAGATTATCATTAAATAATAGGTGACACTGAAATTGAGGATTACGAGCATATATGTATACATTAATTGATAGAGTTAAGTTGCAAATTATTTTTGCATTCACGTGATTTTTGATTGGAAAGTTTGGGATTAAAGTTAGGCGGAATAACCTGGGAGACCCTTGTACTTGGTTCTGTTTGTCACCTGGACCCTTCTACTCACGATATTGTCAATTGAACACTTAAAGTTATTAAAACACAGTATTTTAAATCCCTCTGATCATGTGTGTCTCCCAATCGCATTGATGTGGATAACACCTCACTATCCACATCATAAATATATTGTCACATCATTTTTTTAATTACAAATAATATTTTTTTTTAAGAAATCTCAAACCAATCTCCAAAATCCTTTCTTTCTTAATTTCTTTCCATTTTTTCCCTCTTCCCATATTTTTCATCTATTGTGCTACTAATCATTCATTTTTTTTCTTTCCTAGTGATTTTTTTTACGTTGAAAAGGAATTAGATATAAGCAAAGCTTTGCTATGCTTTTGATTATAAATTTTGTTATTTTAATGGTGGTGAGAAATAAAGTGATTCAAATGGAGGATGAGAGAAAGAAGAGAAGCAGACAAAAAATGGGTCATTATAGAAAACTCTTCAAAAATGCTCTCAATAAAATTGCCTTACATTTAGAAATAATCTCAAACATGTCTTTCAAAAATCCATCTTAAATCCACATCTATTTCACAATTTAGAACCTCTTTTTTCCCCTCTCTTTTACCCAAATCTAATTAAATATCTTTTTTCCGATCATTATAGAACTCTCAAATGATTGGTAGCATATGAGAAGAGAAAGAGGAAAAATTGTGGGTAAGAGTATTTGAAGAGATTGAAGTGAAGAAGATGTGTGTGTGGTGATGGTGGGGTTGGGTGAAATTATGAGGAGGAAGAAGAAGAAACGTACATCATATTGGGAAAAGTTTTTTTTTTTAAAATTGTTATATTTTTGTTTTAATTCTTTTTTTAAAAAAATTAAATAGTTGTCTTCACTTGCTTTTAAATGTGTGTAACCACTCTCTTGATCTGATTCAGCAAAAAAAACCACATAAGCTTAGTCAACGGTCAAAAGGGTTTAAAATAATGTGTTTTAATAACTTTAAGTGTTCAATTGGCAAAGTCGTGAGTAGAAGGATATAGATGACAAACGATGAACTTTAGGAAATTGATTATAAAATTAGGAGAGTTTTTGGGTCTAGGCTAGACATAGAATAATATGAGTGTTTATAGACTCGTTAACTTACAAATTATGCATATATAAATGATAGATTGGAAAGGTTCGGAAGCATTGAGGAAAGGAAAAGCATTGGAGAAGTAGCTTGCTTGACTTTCTCCGGTGGAGGTAGGTTATGGTTTATTTTATTTGATAGATAGACTCTTAATAGTGATTGATATGCATTGAGTGATATTGTGAAGTTCTCTATGTACCAGATTGTGTGGTTGTGTGGTTTGTGATTGGTCTGAAATCCTGAGACCGTGAAATTATAATCTTGAACCCTCTCTATCGAAGTGATGCCTTGAATAAAGAAGGATTGATGAACTATTGTTAATGAAGTGAAAACTGTTGATAATAAATGGTAAATTAACGATATTATTGGATCGGGTGCCACGTTCAAGCATGGTATTATGGGATCAGGGTGTCACGTTCCCACACGGTATTATTGGATCGGGGTGTCACGTTCCGACACGATATTATTGGATCGGGGTGTCACGTTCCGACACGGTATTATTGGATCGGAGTGTCACGTTCTGACAAAATATTATTGGATCAGGGTGTCACGTTCTGACACGGTAACATTAAAGAGAAAAACATATTAAGTTAACTGAATGTACTCAATCTCAAAGAACCCATTTCCCAAACAAGTGTGGTGTGGAGGCATGAGTCCTCGTGTGTGCGCTTGATATTGTGATTGATTACGTACTTGCTTCAGTTGTCACTTGTTCATGTTGTTTATTGTTTATCACCTGCTAAGTGCTATAGTTGATTTTACACTATTACTTTATGCATATTAGTTACTCCCTCTGTTTAAAAAAGGATGACCTAGTTTGACTTGGAACGAAGTTTAAGAAAAGAAAGAAGACCTTTTAATCTTGTGGCTCTAAATTAAAGTTCTGTCAAATGTATCAAAATGCCTTTTAATCTTGTGGCCTTAAACATGCCACGTGGAAAGTTGAAGTTAAAGTACTGCCAAAAAAGGAAAGGGGTCATTCTTTTTGAAACAGACTAAAAAGGAAATAGGGTCATTCTTTTTTTGAAACAGAGGGAGTACTATTTTGAGTCGGCCGATGATATCTACTCAGTACATGTTGTCCTGTACTGAGCCTTAGTGTTTTTCTTTTGTGGAGTGCAGTGGCGTACCAACGACTTCGACTTGCCCTCAGCTCTAGCCAGTCTCCAACATATCAGGTTCAGAGTGAGCTATTCATTCAAGCTCGTGTTAGATTCTCTTGGTCATGGCATGATGTCCTTAGTTTTCGGGCATAAACTATTTTATTCATTTATTTTGGTGTCTTTAATACTCTTAGACTTAGTATTTGAAGATTAGATATTCTTGATGTAATGACTTTTAGGTTTTGGGAATGACATAGTAGACTTTAATGGATTTATGTTTCTTACACTAATAAGATTTAAGCTTCCGCATTATGGTTAGTATTTTGTAAGTTGAATGATAAATATAAGTTGGGGTTGAATTTATTGATTCGCCTACTTAAAAGGCTAAGTGTGAGTGATACTCATGACTCGGTTTGGATTGTGACAATTTTTATGTCATAAATTACCCTCTCAGTATGACATAAATTGATATGTATTTTACAATATTAACTTATGCGTGTAAGATAAGAAAGAGACTCATCATTTGACACCAATAATATGAACACACAAACTTATACTACAAAAATAATATTTGTTATTTGAGTGTTACAATATTTAAAAACGGTATCTCTATCTCCACGAAATAATGATAAGATCTATGTATATTCTATCCTCTACGGATTTCACTTGTGAATTTCACTTGATATATAATTATTGAGTGTTAAGAGATACATTAAATCATTTATTTATTATTTAAATTGTTGAAAAATATAATAAAAATTAGAAACGTACAACAAATCTGAAAAGACAAAAAATAAACATCACCACAAAATAGAGACATTTGTGTGAATTACCCCATCAATATTCCTAACAAATTTTCAATAGGTTTTAACAAAATATACTATAACTCTTTCTTTGGCGATTTCCCAAATAATAATTGTGCCACATAAAATTAAATGAATCATAGATAATATTTTAATGTAATAATCAATTTAAAATTTTCAAATACAAATGTGAAGAATGATGATTATTTGGTTGGTGGAGATCAACTCAAATGTGCATTTTATATATCTTGTTTTTTTAATTTATAATTTATGGTGTGCTATATTGTTTTGCAACGAAAGACAGTACGCAGCTTCACAAACACGACAGAGTGGACTCCATCAACATCTTGCTAAAGCCATTCTTGAAAAATTTTGTGGTGGTCTCATAATTATTTTTTCTTTCTAAACGTTTTTCCTCTTTTAGCATTTTTAATTTATTAATACTAAGATAATTAAAAAAACAACAAAGTTTAAATTGACTTTTATTTTTTCTGATAATTTAAATATCACAAAAAAAGTTAACGTTACAAAACATATAAAACTAATATATATATATATTATTACTCCTTATTAGAAGTGAGACTTTAGAGGACGAACATGGCACTACAAAGTTGTACACAAAGCATTTCAAATTGTACTATAAAATTCATTGTCGCTCATTAATTGTACACGTGTCTTTCTACATATACAACAACCCACATGAATAATTACTTTTCTTACTTTTTTTCCTCAGTTTCTCTCTCTATATATTCATTTTTCCCTTTTTTTCTACTTTCCATTCTCCTATTTTACTCTCTTTAGTTTCTCTTTGATCTTAAATTTTTCATAGATCTTTAAAATATTTTGAATTATTAATTATTATGAATTATAATATTTTGATTTTTACGTAGTTTACAAATATATAAATTTCATTTAAAAAAAATTGAAGATACCATACGCAAATTTACGATCAAACTTAAACTATTTGATTCTCGAGAAATAAAAAGTGTCACATAAAATGGGACAAACGAAGGATAACTCTCAATTAAATTTATTTCACTTTTTATTTTCCATTTTTAACATAATTTTTCAAGTTGGATTTCTATGAATTCTATTGCAGACCCATTTAAATTTTACCTTTTTGTTTTAAACTAGAGAATTTGGTCGCACTTCGCGCGATCCTTAAAAATTAAATATTTTTGATTAATTTTATATTTACTCTGTTGTTTAATCGTAATATTATTGTTTGTTTTAGTATTATGAAGATTGTGAAAAAAATAAAGCTTTTCAAATTTTACATCTATTAAATAAGGAAGAATATATTTTTTATCAAATAAGTTAAAATATATTTGCTAATAACAAATTCTTCCATTGCATGAAGTTGATCCTTTAATATATAATATATATTTCGGTGTACCATTCTCCTTAAATGTCTAAGAAATATCTCGTAATGTGAAATAAC
This sequence comes from Solanum verrucosum, assembly GCF_900185275.1. Classification (NCBI taxonomy): domain Eukaryota; kingdom Viridiplantae; phylum Streptophyta; class Magnoliopsida; order Solanales; family Solanaceae; genus Solanum; species Solanum verrucosum. The sequence continues at coordinate 73,941 of NW_026020129.1, read as the reverse complement.
ACTGTAATACTCCCTCTGTCCCTAATTACTTGTCCACTTTTAAATTGACACATTTATTAAGAAATCAATTAATCACATAGTGAGTTTATCATTTTACCCCTATTAATTATGAAGTAGATGAAATGGACAAGTAATTAGGGACAACTATAAAAGGAAAAGTGAACAAGTAATTAGGGACAGAGAGAGTACTAAACAAATGCATCAACAAATGAAATTTATATTAAAAATATATTGAATAATGACGTAATAATACCTTAATAGAATTTCCTATCTATTTTTTTGAAAAAAAAACTTCACCCTTTCAATTTTGTTATATCTTCTTATTTAGTAGAAGAATCATCATTTATTATATTCTACTCCACCTTAATTTGTACCATCAGAGTTTTAAGAATAAACATTAAATTTTAAATCAAAATAAAAAATCATTGAAAAATGACAGAAAAAATAATAATAGTATATGAAAATTAAAATAAGGTGCAAGAAAAGCCTTTTCATGATAATTTTTTGAAATACATTGATAACAATTAAAATGGAGCTGTTGTTTTATCTTTAAAATTAAGTTTGAGTGAATTGAATTAGTAGAATGAGAAAAAAATATTAAACTAATAACTTTTTAATGTTATTAAATGCATTTTCTTTTTAATTGAGTAGTAGATTAAAAGTTCTGAATTAGGATATTAAAATAATATCTTACTCTCTCCTTAATTATTATGGTATTGCAAACATTTATTTTCCTTAAATGGTGATTCATTTTCCATTTACAGTTATATCCAATTAATTTCTAATGTATTGAATGCGGTTATGGGATATTGAAATAATATCTTTATCTTTCCTGAATCATAATACAATTATAATTTAACATTTATTTTTCTGAAATGATAATTTTGTTTTAATTCCTAGAACATATTGTTTACTATATTGAATGTAATTATAATAAAACATATTGTATTTAGTATGATAAAAGAACTCAAAAATTTGAGAAATTAGATAAATAGTAATCTTAGCTTCTAAGAAATGTCACATCATCATTTACATATCCAACTTTTATATATATATATATATAAAAGAGTTAAAAAAGAAAAAGTAAGTGATTTAACAAAATTATATAAATAACATTAATGATGAGATGAAGATTTAGAAAAAACGTCAAATAAAGTAGTAGTATTGATGATGATAAAAGTTAAGTAAATCATTTTTTCTATTATTTAAATTTTTAACATAAAATTCCAATCTTTTAAAATTTAAAATAAATGTTAAAAATAAAAATAAAAATCAAGGCAATAATTATTTTAAAGAAAAATATAATCAAAATTGTCAGAAAAAATTGATAAGAATAAATAAGTATCTATTACTAAAAATGGTGTCACTACATTTTCTATTTTAACTTTATTGTTACATATGGATAGAAACTTTTAGAAGAAGAAATGATCCAAAAATTTAAAAATAATGATTCCTTAAATGGTGATTCCTTTTCCATTTACAGCTTTTCAATTAATTTTTAATGTATTAAATATGGTTATGGATATTGGAATAATATTTTTATCTTTCCTTAATCATAATAAATTATATTTTAACCTTTGTTTTTGTGAAATGATAATTTTCTTTTCATTCGTACAACATATTGATTAATATATTGAATGTAAAACAAACATGTTGTATTTAGTATGACAAAAGAATTCAATTTTTTTTTAAATTAAATAAATAGTAATCCTAACTTCTAAGAAATCTCACGAAAAATAATAATAATAATATATATATATATCTAAGAAAATGATATAAATTACATTAATGATGAAATGAAGATAAAGGAAAGAAGTAAAAGAAATTAATAATAATATTGATGATGATAGGAGTTAAATAAATCATTTTTTATATTTTATAAATTTTCAATATGAATTTTTCAGTCTTTTAAAATTAGAAAATGCTAAAAAAAATAAAACTAAAACTAAAAATCGAGGCAACAATTATTTGAAGGAAAAAATAACAAAAAATGTCAGAAACATTGATAAGAATAAATAAATATTTATTGCTAAGAAGGTGTCACCCCACATTTTCTATTTTAGCTTTACTGTTACATATAGATAGAAACTTTAAGATGAAGAATGATCCAAAAAATTTAAAAATGACAAATCAATTATGTAAAAATACATGTGTAATTCTTATAAAGTTATAATAACTAATTTCTTCAAATAAATAATTAAATAAAGAAAAAAAATTAATTAAGAAAATAATATAAATAACACTAATTATGAGATTAATAGCATTGATGAGGAAAGGAACTAAATATGATCATCTTTTTTAAATTTTTTTTTGAGAAAATATATATAAACTTTAGTTAAAGATAAATAAGAAAAAAAAACTTTAAAAAGATACAAAAAATCAACGCAAAATAAAAGAATAATGAGGTTGAAAGAAATAATATCTAATTTTCTCTCTTTTCAAATCACAAAATAAATTTTTGCTTGTTCTCCTCCTAATTTGATAAGAATTCCATAAATAGAATGATTTTTTCTCCAAATGATTTTTCTTACCCTTTGAAACACTAATCTGCCTTCTTATAAATTTCTCAACCACAATGAATTTTTTCTCCTTGTAGGAGGAATAAATATTTTTTCAAAAAGTCTTTTATTTTGAGGAGAAACTTTGTTACATGATTTCTTTCTTTACATTAATGTCTTCACAAGAATCATGAGATATTCTCTCTTTCTCTTTTGTTAAAAAAGTCACATGACCTAGAAATTTGATGGACATCTTAGCGATAAGTTGATACCATATATTCATCATCATCGTCAGAAGAAGAAGAGTCAAAGTGAAGAAATTTGTTCTTATTTGTTACAAATGCTCAACTATTTTTATTTTATTTTATAGGCTAAATAATTATAAATAGTTATGAAAAATGAATAGTTTTTATCTTTTCATCTTCCATTCCCATTTATTTAAATCTATATTAGTGTAATGGATGTTATAAAGGGCATAATTAATTAGGTATGACATAAATACTTTCAGTTTTTTTTTTTACAATACAAATAAAAAATACAAAACAAAGATAAAATGTCAAAAAAAGGAGAAAAAAATGAATAGAAATGTTGGCCATAGAGAGGTGCCACATCATATTGTCTATATTCAGCTTTATATATATATATAGGTTCATTCCCTTAGATGTTATTTTATTACTTTAGCTGGCATCGACATTTTTGTAAATCTGATATCTACTTTGGAACATTTTATAATGTGGCATAGGCGGACAATTGAGATCATAAATTTAAAAATAATAAAATTTAATTTATTATAATACTAATATCAATATCATATATATATATATATATATATATATATATATATATATATATATATCATTTAAAAAATATATAAAAAGTATTATAAATTGTAATAATTAACCGCTTTATTTTTTAAAAATCATATAACTAATTTGATTTACACTCCAAAATTCATAGGTGTCACATAATTTAGACATTAATTCTTTATTACTTAATATATGTAATTATATCAATGACACATAAATTGAAATGAAAAAATTACATATTTTATTTGAAAATGACGTAATAGTACTATAAGGTATAATAATTAACAACTTAACATATTTTAAAATTTTAGTTGACTCTCCAAATTTCATATGTGTCATGTAATTGAGACAGAGAGAAACATATATTGGTTTAAAATAAATAAAATATTATAAATTATAATAATTAACAACTTAAAATTTATAAAAAAAATCCTTTAAAAAAATTTAGTTGGCTCTCCAAATTCAACCGGTATTACAATAATTAAAACATAGAAATTAACATAGATTGGACTCGTGCTGACATTTATGTTTTCATTTTTAAATTTTTTTATTTTATACTTTATATAAATAAATTTTTTATGTAAAAAGTATTATAAATCATAATATAATATAGCTTAAAATATTTGAAAACATATAAAAATAAAATTTTAACTTTTAAAATTTCATCTATACCACATAAATTGGGAGAAATATAGATATTTTAAGTTGCTAATTATTGTGAGTTATAGTACGTTTTATATAATTTTCATATATATTACTCGCTTTGTCCTGATTTATGTGATACAAATGAAATTTCAAAAGTCAATGAATTTTTTATAAGTTTCTTTTTATATTAACTTGTTAATTATTGTGATTTATAATATATTTACGTAAAACATACTCTAAATAAAAATAATTAGCAAATTAAAATATATAAAAACATACTAAAAAATTGATTAACTTCAAATTTCATATGTACCACATAAATTGAAACAAAAACAGTAACATATATTGGGCCCCGCGCTAGCACGGGGTCCCATATCTAGTATATATAGGTATAAAAGTTTATAAACGAAGGAAATTTCAATATAATGGAGAGATATTTTTTCTTTGAAACCATTTTTCTTATCTCTTTATATATAATAGTTTTTCTTTTGATTAAAAAAATAGTTTTTCTTTTATCTCATTATTAAGAAATTGATAAATATCTCTTTTTTTTTTATCTCTTTATAATAGTAATTACTAAAATATAAATAAAATACAAATATTTAAATAATTAATAAGAATAGAGAAGTAACTTATAATGAGATAAAAGAAAAATTATTATAAAGAGATTTAAAAATGATCCCAAGGAAAAAAAAATTCTCCATTATTTTGTCAATAGCATGTTGCTTTGAGAAGAATTTGACACTTTTTTTAGAAGATAAATATAAAAGGGAGAAATGTGGAAAAGAATAGTACTAATAAAGTAGAAATGATGAAAGGAAAAAAAAAATTGGAAAGCAAAATTATTTATGGGGGCTAACCCATTGGTGACCCCCTAAACTTGGCACCAACTTTCACTTGGACACTTTAACTAGGCTTTGTTCAATTTAAGCACCTCATGTCAAACTTCATTGTGTCATTTTGACACTTTTTATATTTTCAAAACCGCATTTTAAGTGCGTACATCCAGACGCCTCTTATGTGGAAAAATAAACGAATTGGTATGTGACACGTGGAAATTTTATTTTATTTTTAAAAATCTCAATTTTACTTTCTTTTTTTCTTTCTTCCAGATCTCAAACCCCATGCCCCCACCTCTTTTCTTCTTCTTCTTGCACCTCCTTCCCCTTCATCTGTTCTTCTCCATCAAAAAGGCAAGAACATAGGTTAGTTTACAAAGTAAAATACATTTTGGAGAATAAGAGAAATCATACCAAATTGAAAAGTTTTTATATGACATTTAAAAGAAGATGATTTGTTGTGCTACTACGATTGGGATTTACAATGAAGGATATGTAAAATAAATTTCTTTTTTTTTCATTGGAGGTTGTTCTTTATTTCTTTTTTATTCCTTGAAATCAATTTAATTTTCAATGGAGAAGGTAAGAATGTAAATCAGTTTTTCCATTGAAAGAAGTTGATTTCTTTTTTTGTTCCCTTGAAATCGATTTTGTTTTTGAATATGAATCAAGATGCAAATTCGATTTTCAAAGAAGATGGAAGAATCAAAGAGTGTAACCTAGTAAAATATTGTAGAATCTTTTTAAAAAGTTGTGTGGTGATGGAGGATGGTAGAAGGTGGGGAAGATGGAAGGGAGAAAGCAAGGAAGAAGAAGGAGAAGAAAATATTTACAAAAAAATTCAGAATATTTACAAAAAAAGTCTATGAAGCGCTCAAAATTCGTGTAGCGCACATACTATGCTTAGTCAGCAAAAAGTGTCAAAATGACACAGCGAGACCCTACATGAGGTCTCTAAAATGAACATCGCCCACTTGAGGTGCCTAAGTGAAACTTCGTGCCAAGGCCACCGATGGGTTAGGCCTTATTTATGGACCACAACACCACTTATCAAACATAGGTGAGCCTCACACATGTTTCGTTAATTGTGTCTCATAATTCATTGTAAAAACTATCACCAGGAAGAAGAAAATTCACTTTTAATTTCTTTGCCGTTGGTGGCTAACTCATAATTTAGTGGACCATATAAAAATATTTTTAGACATATTATAAATAAGGGTTTCTCATACATATATTGTTCTTATTGAGATTTCATGCATCTTGGTAAACATTATATTGTCAATTTTGACGACTTCATTTGGCTTTCATGCCTCAACATATTTAATTTTGGAAGAATTATCGGTTTCTTCGTAGAAGTTACTAGTTGTACGATATTTTCATATTTTGCATGGCCCTATTGTTTTTGTTTCCTTAAAGCATTTTCAAGCTCAAACAAAAAGTCATATTTTGCCTGTTCCTATTGTTTTTGTTTTCTTAAAGCATTTTCAAGCTCAAATAAAAAGTCAAAAAGGAGTTGGTGAAACTCTTTAGTCTCAATTTAGATAGTGGAGTACACCCACTATACACTATTGATGATCGAAAACTCAGTGCGATTGAATTTATATGTGGTCAAGATAACACATCGTCTTAGTTTAATTCGTAAGATTTGGTTATTACTTTTCTTTTTAGTCTGTTTAAAAAAAATTGACCCTTTTTCTTTTTTTGGCAACATTTTAATTTCAATTTTTCACGTAACATGTTTAAGGTTACAAGATTAAATAACATTTTGATACATTTGACATAACTTTAATTTATAACTACAAGATTGGAAAGTCTTGTTTATTTTATTAAACTCCGTGTCAAATCAAACTAATTCATTCTTTTTGAAATGAAGAGCGTAAGTTTTATAAATAAAAGCGAGATAATAATACTAAATTAGATGATTATACAGTCGGAAGAAGCTTTTAAACTTCGAAGATGTAGATGAGAGTTGAGTCCAGTGTGTTCGGTATGTAGCAAGAGTTAATGGGAAATGAAGGGAAGATGAAAAGAGAGGAACTTGGAAAGTTGGGAACTTGAAAAATCCTCTTATGCTTTAGTGACAAGGCATTTCTCCCTCATCGGTGGTGGAAAGAAAAATAGAAGAGTTTATATATAGAAACACTCCTATTAATTGTTAAAAGGGTTGGAAAGAGGGACCCCCCTCGCGCCGTCGTCGTCACTCGCTCGGCTTCGGCTTTGGAAAATGAGATTATTTTTGGACAAAGTTTGTTTTAATTATTTATTTAATTAAATTAAATTAAATTAAATGGCCAAAATGTTTCAATTAATTAGTTATTTAACCGAAACGTTTCGATTATTCAGTTAATTGACCGACCCGACTCGAACCAGTTCCTCTTACCTATAAATACATTGATTCTTCAGATTTTTTCCTAACAAATTTTTTTGATTTCTCCTTCTTCTTCTGCACAAAGTTTCTTCGTGTACTTTACTGTTGTTGAGTGGTTCGCTGACACCAGAGTTTTGGGTATCAATACACTGGTGATTGAGATCATTCTATCCTGGGAGAACATATTCCAAATCAAACCTCGGATACTAAGCGAAATAATTTTTTTTAAGGGGACATTGTGCATTCAGTGGGCTTGATCTTTTCCGTTCTGTCTTTTTCTAGATTCTGGTATGTTTTAGAGATTTCAGTTGTTCTGAATTAATTTGTGTTCTTACTGATTTATTAAAACTTTGGTTACGTCGTGTTTATGCAAAGTTTATTGGAATTAGTAATTCTGTTTTAAATACAGACTGGCAACAATCTTAAGATTATTTTTTTTTAATCTGTGTTTCTGGTGGAGACAAAAACCTTCGTGGTTTTATACTCCTTTGAGTCTGCAATTTTAAGTTATTGCTTACTAAGTCTGTATCGATTTGTCTTTATCAGAAATGGAAAACAACAATGTTACAGTGGATGTTGCTGCACCAGCCCGAACTGTTGTACCACCAACAGAGAAACCGGGAAAATTCTCTAGTGCGAATTTCAAAGGATGGAAGCAACAGATATTTTTCTGGCTTACCACTCTTGGTCTGCAGAAATTTACCAATGAAAAAACTCTAGTGCCTGTTGTTGAATTGCCAGACAGAGAAAAATTCATGATTATTGAAGCATGGAAACAAGCAGACTTCCTATGTAAGAGCTACATTCTGAGTGCTTTGGAGGATGACTTATATAATGTTTATAGTGCAATGACAACTTCGAAAGAATTGTGGGATGCACTTGAGAATAAATATAAGACAGAAGATATATGCGTGAAAAAGTTTGTGGTCGCAAAGATTTTAGACTATAAAATGGTAGATAGTAAAACTGTTCGATCACAAGTGCAGGAACTTCAACTTATTTTCCATGATCTGACTGCTGAAGATATGGTAGTAAATGAAGCTTTTCAAGTGGCTTCAATGATCGAGAAGTTACCTCCTTCGTGGAACGACTTCAAGAATTATCTAAAGCACAAACGTAAGGAAATAAATCTTGAAGATTTTGTGATTCGGCTCAAGATAGAGGAAGATAACAAGACCGTTAAAAAGAAGTCTTGTAAGAGTTCGACAATAATTGGAGTTAATATTGTTGAAGAAGCTCATGTCAAAGGCAAGAAGAGAAATAAGTCCAACGGTACAGAAATCAGAACAGACCAAGAAGAAATTCAAGGGCAACTGTTACAACTGTAGTACGGCTGGTCACAAGTCTTTTGACTGTCGTGCTCCAAGAAAGGACAAAGACAAAGACAAAAGTCAACCAAGCATCGTGGAAGAGATGGAAGATGCAGATGACCTTTGTGCAATAATCTCAGAGTGCAACTTAGTTGGAAATCCCAAGGAGTGGTTTCTCGACTCAGGTGCCACTCGACATATTTGCTCTGTGAAAGAAGCCTTTGCAACGTATACTCCTGCTGAGTTCGAAGAAGATTTGTTCATGGGGAACACATCAATAGCAAGGATTGCAGGAACTAGGAAAGTAATGTTGAAGATGACATCCGGCAAGGTGTTGACTCTGAACAACGTTCTGCACGTTCCTACTATTAGAAAAAATTTAGTTTCTGTTGCACTGCTCGTTAAAAATGGGTTTAAATGTGTCCTAGTTAGTGACAAAGTTGTAATAAGTAAGAATGAGATGTTCCTAAGAAAGGGCTACCTCACTGAGGGCCTCTTCAAACTGAATGTAATGGTTGTTGACAATATTAATAAGAATTCTGCTTTTGTTTACTTATTGGAGTCAAATGATTTATGGGATGCCTGTTTGGGACATGTAAATTACAAAGCCTTGCGAAAATTGGGTACTTTAGAAGTATTGCCTGATTTAAAATGCGATAAATCGAAATGCAAATTTTGTGTGGAAAATAAGTTTGTTAAACATCCTTATAAGTCTGTTGAAAGAAATTCAAAACCATTAGACTTAATTCACACAGGTATATGCGATATGAAGTCTACACCATCTCGTGGTGGGAAAAAGTATTTTATAATTTTTATTGATAATTGCACTCGATTTTGTTATGTATATTTGCTTAATAGTAAGGATGAAACAATTGATGCATTTAAGCAATACAAAATGAAGTGGAGAATCAATTGAATTTAAAGATAAAAATGATTTGGAGTGATAGGGTGAAGAATACAAATCTCATTTTGCAGAGATATGTTTGGAATATGGTATTATTCATCAAACTATTGCACCTTATACACCACAGTCAAATGGTTTGGCGGAACGGAAGAACAGAACATTAAAGGAAATGGTGAATGCCTTGATAATCAGTTCTGGTTCACCGCGAAACCTTTGGGGGAAGCTATCCTTACGACTAATAAGATACTCAATAGGGTACCCCGTAGCAAAACACAATCAATTCCATATGAGTTGTGGAAAGGAAGGAAACCCAACTTGAAATATTTCAAAGTGTGAGGGTGTCTAGCCAAGGTAGAAGTTTCTTTACCGAAGAGGGTAAAAATTGGACCCAAAATAGTGGATTGTGTATTTATTGGATATGTTGTGAACAGTAAGGCTTGCCGGTTTTTTATTCACAAATTTGATAATCCTGAGATTCATGTTAATACGATAATTGAATCAAATAATACTAAGTTCTTTGAACATATTTATTCGTATAAAACTGAATGTGAGTCAACAGGTGAAAGACCTAAACGACCATGGGAAGAATCAATGGAAAATACACTATCTAGTAAGGATCCTAGGCGTAGTAATCGCCAACAAAAACCCACTTATTTCAGACCAGATTTTGTGGCACTGTTGCTTGAAAATGAGCCTCAAACATTTAAAGCAACTATGTCTTCGTCTGAGCCAACTTATTGGAAAGAAACAATCAATAGTGAGATCGAATCAATTTTAAGATTCCTCTTGCCTATAAATACATTGATTCTTCAGATTTTTTTCCTAACGAATTTTTCTGATTTCTCCTTTTTCTTCTGCACAAAGTTTCTTCGTGTACTTTACTGCTGTTGAGTGGTTCGCTGACACCAGAGTTTTGGGTATCAATACACTGGTGATTGAGATCATTCTATCCTGGGAGAACATATTCCAAATCAAACCTCGGATACTAGAGGGGAATAATTTCCTTAAGGGGACACTGTGCATTCAGTGGGCTTGATCTTTTCCGTTCTGTCTTTTTCCAGATTCTGGTATGTTTTACAGATTTCAGTTGTTCTGAATTAATTTTTGTTCTTCTGTTCTTACTGGTTTATTAAAACTTTAGTTACTTTCGTATTTATGCAAAGTTTATTGAAATTAGTAATTCTATTTTAAACACAGATTGGCAACACAGTGTTGCTAGGAGTATTTATTATATGTTACAAAGATAAGGCATCAATCAAAAGCTACACTCAATCCTAATAATCCTTAATTAGGTGTTACCCCCAATGGAGGACGATCACATGTAACTTTTTGATATATAATATGTCACACTAAATAGGATTTGTGACGAATTATTTTGTTCCACTATAAAATTTATCCGTCATTAATTTTTTATTTTTTAATAAAAAATAAAGAATATAAATAGTTATATAACCAACCTAATTTGTTCAATGATTGAAATGAAGCGTAATAGTTGTTGTACTAAATATTTTCTATACAAACAAAAATCCAGAATAGTTAGACAAAAATACTTTAGTGGACAGCATCCAAAGTTGAGACTTCCCTTTCATCACCTACTCACAAACTTTTTATCATCATATCTTAACGTATCTGCATTATAATTAGTATTATCATATTTTAGGATATGTAGTCATTAGCAGCCGCTAATTAATGATAACTAGAATGCACACTTGAGTTTCCTCCACCAACCCCACTAACTAAATAAGTTTTATAAAATAATTAAAAAGACCACTACTCCACTATAAATAACCATTATATCCAAAAATATTTTCAAACAATATCCAATTAATTACAAAACCTTCTTCATAGTCCTTTGAATATTTCCCTAGCTCTTCAAGTTTGCCCTCATTACCATGGCTTCATCACTATCTGCAACAATAACTACCGATACATCATCGGAAAACAAGGACGTTACCATCACCGGAAAGATATACACAAGACTTCGTCTCGCTACAAAATCTGATCTTTACCATATATACCAATTATTTTACCAAATCCATGCATACCATAACAACACTCATTTATACAAAGCTACCGAGTCCTCTTTAGAGAACTTGCTCTTTAAAGAAAACCCTCTTCCACTTTTCTACGGGCCATCAGTACTTCTACTTGAAGTCTCTCCCACCCCTTTTAACGTACCTAAAAATACCACGGACGAAGGGTTCAAGCCCGTCCTTACAACGTTCGACCTTAAATTCCCTGTAGTGGAAGGACAAGTTGAGGAGTTCCGATCAAAATATGATGATAAGAGTGATGTTTACATAGCGGGATATGCTTTCTTTTACGCGAATTATTCGTGTTTTTATGACAAGCCAGGATTTTATTTTGAGAGTCTTTACTTCAGAGAGAGTTATAGAAAGTTGGGAATGGGGAAATTGTTGTTTGGGACAGTTGCATCCATTGCTGCCAACAATGGGTTCGTTTCAGTAGAGGGAATAGTAGCAGTTTGGAATAAGAAGTCATATGATTTTTACATAAATATGGGAGTTGAAATTTTTGATGAGTTTAGGTATGGCAAATTGCATGGTGAAAATCTTCAAAAGTATGCTGATGATAAGGAGAAAAATGATGGAGGAAACTGATAGTTTTTTAAAAAAATTCCTACATATTGAGGGTGCAATTTATCATTATGTATTTGTAATTTTTTAGAAGCAGATGCTCATCATCAGTGTGTATTAAATTTGTATTTGAAAATTTTAGATTGATTATCATATATAACATCATCTATCTGATTTATTTAATTTTACACTAAAAAAAAGCACCTCCGTGCAATTTTTCGCCGAGAAGATTCAAATAAACATCCTCATTCCTCACTGTCCCACTTCTAAATCTTCCCCTGATTAGGCGGGGGTGACTACTATTAATTTTTTGTTTAATAATAAAAGTACTAAACCACAAACATAAAAATACAAATCAGACCTTACTTTACTTATAGTGATGAGGTAATTATATGTATCTTTCAGATTCGGCTACTCTCCATTTCCCCAAATTACTACTTACTTAGATGTATGACACCTATGTTACTTAAATATTAAAGGTCTAGATTAATTAGTTTTCTTAATTAAAGAAGTATACTAATTAACCATGATTAAAAAAAGATATTTAAGATTCCCAACATCAGTAAGAAATATTCATTTTCCAATTTTTTGAGAAAAAATGGATTTACTTCAATTAAATAGCATTAAGCTGTTGATATAAAAAGAGTTCTTCTATAGTTTAACAACTTGAGTCGCGATAAATAATATACACATTTTTTCTTTAAAAAAAGTTATATCTATTTTTTGGAAAAGTTTGTCTAACTTTTAGTTTACTTTGATATTTTATGGCAAAGTGCTTTTCAATACTTTTTATTTAATATCTGAATGCTAAAAATTCTATTTTATGATTTATAATATTTTTCTTCATAAAATAACTTATTTAAATGTTTATTTTAAATTGATAGAAATTTAGTCTATGAAGAAACATTTTTTTTTTGGTGAATGGAAAAACTATAGATAACAAAAATGATTTGAACTAGGGAAAATAGTTAAAAATGTCCTTAACGTATTTCAAATGGTTCAAAAATGCCCTCCATCCACCTTATGGTTTAAAAATGCCCTTAACGTTTTTTAAGATTTAAAATTACCCTTTTTTAACAGCCTGCTGACATGGCAAATATGACATGGATTTTCTTTACACATTTCAAAATATATGACCCACTTAATCTAACAATCAATTTCAAAAAATCTGACCCGATAGATTGATCGTTTTTGGGTCTTTTGTTTCCATTAGCTCTAGTTCTCTTCTTTCTTCTCCTTCAATTCATCTGTTCTCCATTCTCTAGAAAATTAAAATTAAAGAGTGATAAAAAAAATCAAAGATTTTTTTTTTCAAACAGACTTAAAAAGAAAAATATGACAATCGAATTAAAATAGAACAAGTATAATATTAAATTTCATTTTCTTTCTTTAATATTTGATATAGTATTTATTATTTATATAAAAACACATATCATACTGAAGTATATATAATTGAACTTACATCTATTATATGTAAGTTGAATCGAACAAATAATTATATTGTAAAATATTAAAATTAAACTTAAATTAAATTATTTTAATGTGAATATAATTTTAAAAAATTAAAAATCAAAATCATCGAAATAAAATTTTCAATTACTTATGATGCGACCTCAGTATATACCACGTGGAAGAAGAAAAGTCAATTTTTCTTTAAGAAGTTACTCCGTAAGTGGCAACTGGCAACTTTGACAAAGTCCTCTCGTTAGATGAGAACTTTTACATTCATTTTTTTTTTTTTTTTAAAAAAGAAATATCATAATATGTTTTTAACGTAAGTAAAACTGTAAAAGTGATGAAAGAACATAAAATATAAGTATCTATTTTATGGTAAAATTATAAAAAGAAAACAGCTTAATTATTGCCATTTTAAATGATTTAGTTTAGATATTTTTTTTTCTGGTTTTTTTTTACAGTATAAAATGATTACATTTGAAAGATGAGTCACCTTTAATTTACGGCTCCCACCAAATTTTAATAGGAAAAAGAAAAGAAATTTCATCAGATGCAACTTGCTTGACCCTTTTATCTAACATGTACGTTTCAGTAGACGTCCACCAACCAAATAAACAATTATAAAAAATTTAAAGGGACAAAATTCTCCACTATAAATATGTTGTTATCCTTATCTTTTCATCATACAATAAATATCCCATTACTAAAATACTTCATCCCACTCCTTTCGCCTTAAAACAACTATGGCTCCTGCTCTTCAACAACCAACTCCATCTGAAACAATAACCATCGATGCATCATCGGAATCCAACAATGTTACCATCACTGGAAAGATATACACACGAGTTCGTCTTGCTACAAAATCTGATCTGTCTCATATATACCAATTGTTTTACCAAATCCATGAATATCATAACTATACTCATTTATACAAAGCTACTGAGTCCTCCTTAGCTAACTTGCTCTTTAAAGAAAACCCTCTTCCACTTTTCTACGGTCCATCCGTACTTCTACTCGAAGTCTCTCCAACCCCTTTTAACGAACCCACAAACGAAGGGTTCAAGCCTGTCCTTACAACTTTCGACCTTAAATTTCCTGTCGTAGAAGGACAAGTTGAGGAGTTTAGGTCCAAATATGATGATAAAAGTGATGCTTACATTGCAGGATATGCTTTCTTTTACGCTAATTATTCATGCTTTTATGACAAGCCAGGATTCTATTTTGAGAGTCTTTACTTCAGAGAGAGTTATAGAAAGTTGGGAATGGGGAGTTTGTTGTTTGGAACAGTTGCATCTATTGCTGCCAACAATGGGTTCGTATCAGTAGAGGGAATAGTAGCAGTTTGGAACAAGAAATCATATGATTTTTACATAAATATGGGAGTTGAAATATTTGATGAGTTTAGGTATGGAAAATTGCACGGTGAAAATCTTCAAAAGTATGCCGATAAGAAGGAGAAAAATGAAGAAGGAAGTTGTTAGTGTGTTTTTCTTTTATATGTTGAAAGACGTTCAATTCATACATTTCTATTTGTAATCTTGTAAAAGCAGAATGCTCATTACATTTGTATTAATTCTAAATTGGTTATCATATATAACATAATCTCTGTGATTCATGATTTAATTTTATTTGGCACAAATATTATTTGGGAAATCACAGAGTTTTCTCCCTTGCCATATTAGATATGCATCTTTCCTCCATTCTTAGGCTTCGTTAGTTGTACTTATTTTTACGAGCTAATAACGGAAACCTCCAAACTTAGAAAAATAGCTATAGTATAATTTCTATTAAAACCTATTGAAAAGTCCAAGGTTCGTTACGTAATGAATAATAATGTTCATACTCATCTATCAAGTGTAGCCTTATCCAATTTAATTTGTTGATGTCATTTGCACCAATGTTTTTATTTTGGAGTGATATACTCCATTTAATTATCTAATAATTTTGGAGTGATATTTCAGTAAATTATCTAATAATTATTAGGACATGTCGCCAATGATAGGCTTAGAATTCTCTCACCAAAAATATAAAGGTAATAACTACCTCTAAATTTTATCGTCTATTATAAATTTTGTAACGAAAGTGAGTGTTGTGATTGGGAGAAAAAAAAAACAGATTGGACTATATCAAGACGGTATTATTATTTTCTTTTCAATTTAATAATGATGTTTAAATTTGAAGAGTCAAATAATTTATTCTTTAATCATATTTCATTTATTTTCTATCTGTTAAATTATTAATTATTGAGATGTAGAAAGTAGTACTTAATTTATTTTATAAACTCCGTGATTTACTTATTTGCTCAATTAATTGGAGATGCAGCTAGCATTGTGGTATATTATATATTATTCTGCAGGGTAGATAGATATCAAATTACCATATTTGAAATAAAAGCTTTTAATACAAGAAATACGGTATTATGATTTTGGTATATGCATTTTATTAATTTTGTAATTAATTAATAAGAAAATTATTTGTATTTTCTTTTGAACATTTTTATATGTTTAACCATTTAAGTTAGTAGTATGATATAGGGAAATCTGGTAGCAAATGAAAGGTCCAATTGTGAATTTGATATTATGAGTAGATAGCTAAGACGTTAAGGAATCCGTACGACTTTACGGAATTGAATTCGGGCTAGTAGAACTCCCGAAAATGGTCTTAGCGGGTATTTTATGAGAGTTGTGGGATGAAGGTGTGTTGTGAAAAGGGGGTTTTGAAACTCTTAAAATTGCTCATTGTTTCCGTGCAAGCCGCTAAGGTGGGAATTTCCCGCCAACGCGGAGCCGCTGTGGCGGGACTTGGGCCACCATAACAGGACAGACGCGACTTAAGTCGGAAATAAACCCCAAAAACATTTTATTTTGCACTTTTCAACTTTGAGAGCACAGGAACGACCCCAAGTGTTTTCTTGAGCATTTTCCACCATTCTTGAGGCTAAAGGTAAGGTTTTCACTCCCCGAATCCGTATTTCGATCCGTAGAACGTAGTTTCTTGGGTAATTATTGTTGGGGGAAGGTTTTGATCTGAGAATTATGGTGGAAAAAGCCCTAATTTGGGATTGGAATCATGGGTTTGGTCTTGGGTTATTGAGTTTGTTATAATCCGGATAATTAGACCTTTGATTGTTGATCCTTGTGTATATTAATTGTTGTAGACCTAGAACAAGTGTAAAAGAATCTGGAAAGGGAAGATTCAAGTGACTTAGGGGATTCAATCTTGGATTCGAGGTAGGTGATGGTTGTGATTTCATGTTGTGTGATGTATGTTTGTTCTTGCTTCATTATAATACATGTATGTATGCGAATGTTGCATTACTGATCACACTAATTATAAATGAGGATAGATGAATGATGAATGTCATGAATCATGACTTGATTGTATGATTTGAGAATATACTAATTGTGATTATGATTGTGGCTTGTTGAATGGATCAGGTGTTGCGTTCCGACACACTAACTTGGATCGGTTGTCATGTTCTGGCATAAATATGGAATCGATTGTCACGTTCCGACATAAACATTGGATCAGGTACCACGTATCGATACACTAACAGTTTGAGTGTGGGTTCCATGAGAGGACCATTGACTTGTGATTGATATTTTTGTATCTATCTACTATTGATAATGTGTAATTGAACATGTTTCCTGCTAAGATGACTGATATTGTATATGTTCGGTATATGCATGTTTATGATGTTGTAATTACTTGCTTATGTTGCACTTATTGGGGAAGTCGCGTGATCTTATCAGTACACTGTGGTTCTGTACTGATACTGCACTTGCTTGTTCTTTGTTGAGTACAGAGCATCTTCAGGCGGCTATTGATAGACCTCAGCTAGGTGACTATTGATCGTGACCGGATTCAAGGGTGAGCCAGTTTTTTCAGGCTATCATGGATCTTTCTTGTTTAAGTCCACTCTTTTCGGACTCAGACTAGTTGTTTAAGGTGTTGTTTAGTTTTGGGGTTGTACCCCTTGTTCTTAAACTTGTTGTTAGTAGTGTTTTGGTACAATGACTTTCAGGTTCTAGGGGTATTTCCGCATTAGTTGTTAGATGTTAGCTGAACTTTCGGAGTTTATGGGGACTCCGTATTAATTATATAGTCATTCAAACCTGCTTCCGTATCTTTAAATGTGTAGTATTTTGGGTCAAGGCTGCTTAGTTGGGTTGTAGTAATGGTTCTTCCACCGGAGAGTTAGTGTGAGTGTCAATCACGACGATCTGGGTCGGTGTGAATGAATATTATCCTTATTGAGCTTTCATGCATCTTGGTAAGCATTATAGAGCTAGACAATGTTGACGACTTCATTTGATTTTCACACCTCATATATTTTCTATTGGCCATATTGCTGAAATTGTCGACATTTGATTTTGGAAGGTTCATCGGTTCTTCGTAGATGTTAACATTTGAATGATAAGTAGTTGGTGAAAGTCTTAGTTCATACAAAGTCAATATTTTTTATGTTAAGAATTGTCAGTTTGTTCCTACAATTGTAACATTTTGGACTTTTTTGCTATATTTGTTTTGCATGGTCCCTAGCTATAACATCTCTTGCACCCACTCCCACTTGCACCAACTCCACCAACCTCACTAACGAAATAATGTTTTTTTTTAACAAAGGACCAAATTCTCCACTATAAATAACCATTATATATGATCCCAAACACCATATTATCCCATTACTAAACCTTTCAACATTTCTTTTATCTAAAACCTCATTCCTCTCAAACTTAACTAAACAACATCCCATGGCTCCTGTTCCTCAACTTCCTACACCATCTGAAACAATAACTACCGATGCATCATCGGAAAACAACAACGTTACCATCACTGGAAAGATATACACAAGAGTCCGTCTGGCTACGAAATCTGATCTGTCTCATATATACCAATTGTTTTACCAAATCCATGAATACCATAACTACACTCATTTATACAAAGCTACCGAGTCCTCCTTAGCTAACTTGCTCTTTAAAGAAAATCCTCTTCCACTTTTTTACGGTCCATCCGTACTTCTACTTGAAGTCTCTCCAACCCCTTTTAACGAACCCAAAAATACCACAAATGAAGGGTTCAAGCCTGTCCTTAAAACGTTCGACCTTAAATTCCCTGTGGTGGAAGGACAAGTTGAGGAATTCAGATCCAAATATGATGATGGGAACGATAAGAGTGATGTTTACATCGCGGGATATGCTTTCTTTTACGCTAATTATTCGTGCTTTTATGACAAGCCTGGATTTTATTTTGAGAGTCTTTACTTCAGGGAGAGTTATAGAAAGTTGGGAATGGGGAGTTTGTTGTTTGGAACAGTTGCATCTATTGCTGCCAACAATGGATTCGTATCGGTAGAGGGAATAGTAGCAGTTTGGAATAAAAAGTCATATGATTTTTACATAAATATGGGAGTTGAAATTTTTGATGAATTCAGGTATGGAAAGTTGCATGGTGAAAATCTTCAAAAGTATGCTGATAACAAGGACAAAAACGGCGAAGGGAGCTGTTAGTAGAGAATGGCTTTTTGTGTGCTTAATTGTGCAATTTATTAATATCTATTTGTAATAATATTGTAAAACCAGAATGCTCATTATATTTGTAATTTGAAAATAAATAAATTGGTAATTGTGATATTATATTAAATCCCTGGGTTCAATGTTTTTAAACTTTATCATAAAGAATTATATCTTTCTATAAAACAAAAATGGCAAAGATGGTCTCTTATACTATTAAATGTTGAAAATCATTTTTTAAGTGATGAAGTCGATCTTATAACTAAACATGTTTGGATGGAAATGGTAAAACGACTAATAAGCAATTGTTGTATTTGATAAAAAATGTTGATAAATAGTCATATTCGTGGAATAACTAAAACACCTTAATTCAATAGTTTTGCAAAAACTTAAATTATCTTTGTTAAAAAGGAAAAAAAGAAAAGAAAAAAAAGAACGAATATAGAGTGAAGAGAATTAAGTTAAAGAAATTTTGTTTTGAAAAAGATATTTTGAAAATTAGAAAAATATTAAGGATAAAATAGTAAAATATTTGATAATGAAGGAGAGTCACTGCTTCCAAATCACTTTCTTTTACGGTCCAGGTACGTGGCAAGTGGCATACGTTATTAATTAACGATCTTGAATAGCAAATTGGTATATATCTTATTTTCATCTTTCAAGTTTTTCTAATTCACAAATTTTTAAATAGTAAAATAATCCTAGAATTTTTTTCAGAAATTTTACCAAAGAATATTTACATATTATCCTAATTCTAATTTTTACTTGTGATTCTTAGATGACGTTTTAAGAAAAATACTAAAAATTAATGAAATCACATTAATATGAAAAAAAAATCAATATGATAAGACGGTTTTACAAAGTCTAATTTTTATTACACAAAATAATATAACTAAAAATTTGTACAATTATAAATTGTAAAAAATAATTAACTAATTGAATCGTATTATAGATACTTCTACTAGGATTGTCGTTGTCTTAAAATATTCAACAAATTTGCGTGATCGACTTAATTTCCATTTACAGAAACACGTGTTTCCTGGATAATTATTGTATCCAACGTTTATTGTCATGACTAATCATATTTGTGCTAAACAAATTGACCAGAGGAATAATATCCAATGATGCATTAAATTAAAGTTTTCATTTTGGGCCTTATTGGAAGGATGAAATCAAATATAAGTTGCATCACATCTTGAGTGGTTACAAGTAAGGAAAAATTACCTAAACACAACATTTATTTTACTATATTTTTTAAAATCCTTATCATAAAAAAATTACAAAAATCTTTATTTTAAGTGACGTATCAGTTTGTTTTACGTGGTGTATCAAAACGTTGCTTTACGTGATGTATTAATTGGATACATTACTTTACGCGATATATCAGGACATACGTGATGTATCATGACGTTGAGTGATGTATTCGAAATCAAGACGCGATGTATCAGGGATGTTTTCAAAACCAGAACACAGTGTATCGTGATGTTTTTGAATGTATCTGGATTCCACCAAATTTAAGGAATTTTTGTAATTTGAAAAGGAGTAGAGAAAAGATGTAATTAGCTGTTAACACTATGAAATTTGTGTAAAATCTACAAAAGTTATTAACGATCTTGAGTAGAGAGTTATAAGATATTAGGAATATATTTTCTCCCGTGGTGCATCACTATTATTATCATTTTTCAAATTCACCTCCTTAATTTTAAATAGTAAAAAATAAAATCTAGAGAGTTTTTTTTTTAAAAAAATATCTAAAAAATATTTTTTTTAAAAATATACCGAACACTATTGAACCCACATCAATATTATAGAAAAATCGATATGATGAGACGATCTCACAAAGTCTAATTTTTATCATACAAAATAAAATAACCAAAAATTATATAATTTTTTGAAAAATTACAGATTAAACTGTACTATAGACACCCCAACTAGGATTGTCATTGTCTTAAAACATTCAACAAATTTGCGTGATGGACTTAATTTCCATTTAGCGAAACACATGTTTCATGAATTATTTGCGTGATCAACTTAATTTCCATTTACGGAATCATGGAAAATTCACGATAAAGATCATTTAAAAGGAAAATATTTTTTCTCTAAAGCATGTTCCACAATGTTAACGACTTGATTATTTGACTTTAATCTCAAGTCACATGTAATTCATAGAATTTTTATCCATATTGCTTAAATTGTCAACATTTTTTTTTGGATGAATCATCGGTTCCTTCGTAGATGTTAACATTTGTAGTTTGTACGATAAGAAGTTGATGAAAGTCAACATTTTTATGTTAAGAAATTGTCAGTTTGTTCCTACAGTGTTTATATAACATGTTTATGATATTTTGCATGGTCCTATAAACCCACTTGGTTCTTTTCTTTTTTAATTATTAAAGAGTAATTTCTCCGTCTAAATTTTTGTGCGTAGTTTAATTGGATAATGGACACGAAATTTAAGAAATAAGGGATGATTTTGCAATGTTTCGAATCTATTTCCTCAAGAAGGGTACCCTTCTATGGTTTTTTTTGCCAAATAAATGAAACTCAACATAACTAAAATAATGATAACATTATTTACTTTTACAATGCGTCATTTTCTTTTGGGGCTAACTAAAAATAATATAATATCATGTAAAAATTATGAGAAGAATAGTTGATACTATCAACTACATAAAAATTGGTGGCCAAATTTTGATGGATAACTCAAACCAATTGCATCAATGACTTAACTCTTTAGAACGCACTTTTGAATTGATGATTACCAGAATTTTTTATCGTTGGATAAATCATCTCCACCTCCTCTCCATTATGTTTTCTCCAAAATTTTGTCAAGTGCACATCTAAATGACAGTAAATTTTGTCTTTGAAATACTATGTGTTGAGAAATGAAAACAAAAAAAAGAAGTTAAGATTATCAATGTGAACCAAAACCTAAAAATAAAGAACAAGAAATAAAAAATAATTTTTAGAGATTATCAAAATTACAAATATAAAATATCAAAATTATCACAAGGTTAAAAGGAGAAAGTGTGGCTACATATGTATTTTGAAGGGGAAAATGAAAGAAGTGTGTTTTGAAGAATATTCTTTTATCTTCTACTTTTTTTTCGTGAAATAAAAGAAAATATTGTTTTACCTACAAATGTTTTGAAGGTTATTATTTGTCACGCCAAATAAAAATCTTGTTAGATTCATATTCTATAATTTTAAATGTGTTGTATTCCATCAAAAAGGTGGAACACGAGGGGACCGAACCTTACCTCCAAAATACATCACGTCAATCTCTCCTATAAAAGGCTAAAAACAGAAAATTAAACTCTCCATGTCTAGCTGGAAAATATACAAATTAATGGTATAAAAAATTGTAGGAAATATTTTGTTTTTACTAAATTTGAAAAGTAGTTTATTTAAAATTGGTTATGATACATTTTAATATAGTAATATAATTTTGACCTTTAAAATTTGAATAATTAAAATGCATGTCTTTTATCTAGACGTGTACTTATGGAATGGAGCTAGAGAAAATATAATAGAGGGGATCGGAGCAAATTCCAAATTTTAAAAAGGGTCAAATTCTTCATCACTATAAATAACCATTAAACACAATATCCCATTATTACTAAACCTTTCAACATTTCTTTTATCTTAAACCTCAATATTCCTCTCAAACTTAACTAAACAATATCCCATGGCTCCTGCTCCTCAACTTCCTACTCTATCTGAAACAATAATCACCGATGCATCATCGGAAAACAATAACGTTACCATCACTCGAAAGATATATACAAGAGTTCGTCTCGCTACAAAGTCTGATCTGTCTCATATATACCAATTGTTTTACCAAATACATGTATACCATAACTATACTCATTTATACAAAGCTACTGAGTCCTCCTTAGCTAACTTGCTCTTTAAGGAAAATCCTCTTCCACTTTTCTACGGGCCATCCATACTTATACTTGAAGTCTCTCCAACCCCTTTTAAAGAAGCCAAAAATACAACAAACGGAGGGTTCAAGCCTGTCCTTACAACGTTCGACCTTAAATTCCCTGTTGTGGAAGGACAAGTTGAGGAGTTCCGATCAAAATATGATGATAAGAGTGATGTTTACATCGCGGGATATGTTTTCTTTTACGCGAATTATTCATGCTTCAATGACAAGCCAGGATTATATTTGGAGAGTCTTTACTTAAGAGAAAGTTATAGAAAGTTGGGAATGGGGAAATTGTTGTTTGGAACAGTTTCATCCATTGCTGCCAACAATGGGTTCGTTTCGTTAGAGGAAATAGTAGCAGTTTGGAATAAGAAGGCATATGATCTTTACGTAAATATGGGGCTCGAAATATTTGATGAGTTTAGGTATGGGAAGTTGCATGGTGAAAATCTTCAAAAGTATGCTCATAAAAATGGAGGCAACTGATAGTTAATTAATTCCCCTACATATTGAAGGTGCAATTTATTATATTGTATTTGTAATTTTTTTTAAAGCAGAAGGCTCATCATATCAGTGTGTATTACATTTGTATTTGAAAATTTTAAATTGATTACTATCATAATAACATCATCTCTCTGATTTTTTTTTTTTTAAAAATTTGGATGCCTCCATGAATTATAATTCAATTTTTGAAACTGCAAGAAAATTTTTAAAAAATACTACAAAACTTATTCGTAATTTTATTCCTATATAATCTATATTAAGTGAGAAGAAAATTCTTAGGTATCCGTAAGATTATTTTGATCTACAATTTTTAATTAAATGATCAACAAGAGCGAAGATTAAAACTCATTTAATTTAAAGACAAAATTTGAAAATCACCAAATATAAAAACGATCCATGCAGAAACTTGCATTGACGCCTCTCTTACTTTGTCTTATATTGAATATATAACTGGTGGCAAGAATTTCATGCTTCACACGGTCCGATAATTATTTAGGAAGTTATTTTTTAAAGTAATTTTGATTAAATAATTTTAATTTTTTAATTCAAAATAAGTTATATATTTTTGTATATATGATAGTAAATCATCTCATTAAATGTGAAATGAATACTTACAAGGTTAATCTAAAATAAGTTATATATATGTATATACTAGATGGGGGAGGCCCGTGGCAAGCACGGGCCCAATAGTCAAACTATTATGCTTGTAAAAATATTAATACTAATGAATCAAGGGTGATACCTTTTGCAGAAGATGGATAATATCATATATTATATACTATTAGAAATATTTAGAATATGTACAACAGACATCAGTATGATGCCAACTTGAACGATCTGCAAATACTAACTAATGTAATACAACCAAAATAATGACCCTTACTTAGAAGAGTGATATAGCAGATGTTTCAGTTTTGATATATAAGATTAGCATGTCATTGTTTATCATATGTAGAGGATACAAATTGTGCAACAAGCTAAGAAATGTCTATTTTATAGTTTATACTTGGATCCATATGTGACTATTTAACACGTGTTTGCTCTTTAGTTCCTTATTTCTCTTCATCTTCTTTTGGGTAGCCCCATTTTGTATTCACAAATTTTTTTGGTGCTTCTCTCTCTTCTTCACTCTTTGCATGTATCATCTCTCTTCTTGTGTGCTTAAAGATTTTGGGGCGTGACACTTTCAAATGAAGTTGAGACGGTCCGCAACCCTATTGTCATTTCCTCTTAAACTATATATCTTGAATTTCACTTATTTAAAGGAAAAGTTGAACAAGAAATTTTTAAAGCAAAACCTATCCTACATGCATAATGACATAAAATGTGAAAACTTGTTCATAAAATATTATGTGTGTCAAAAATACAGATAATAACTCATTAAAAAAATGAATATTACTTAAATCATTTCCAAACATCATTAGTCTCCTATTGTATGATCATCCTCTCAATTCCACAATTGTAATTATGAATATGATAAAGTATGGTGTTTTGGTATCGTCTGCCAGTCTGCTAATAAATCAGAAGTTGCAATTCAAACAACACAAAAATAACAGAAGAAATTTAGATGATACTAAAAGCATAACTTCCACTACAAGAAAACATACTTATTGCTACGAAATTTAAGCTATGAATTTGAAAATCATAGCTATTACTTAGTAATAGCCATAACAATTCAAATTTCGTGGCTATCTAAAAAAATCATCAAATTTCTTAGCCACAAATATTAAGTTGACAAAGCTAAATCCTTATATTTGCTATAATTACTAACAATCGTGGCAATAATTATCAAAATAGCTACAATTTTACTGCTACAATCAAATTTAATAGCTATTATAACCTTTTTCCTATGCAATAAAAGTAATTGTAGCAATAGTAACATGTTAGCCATATTAAGTTATTTGAAACAAAATATTGTA
Organism: Solanum verrucosum; assembly: GCF_900185275.1. Taxonomy (NCBI): domain Eukaryota; kingdom Viridiplantae; phylum Streptophyta; class Magnoliopsida; order Solanales; family Solanaceae; genus Solanum; species Solanum verrucosum. The sequence goes on along the minus strand of NW_026020129.1, from coordinate 48,652 downwards.
GCTAAATAAATAATTTTGCTTCAAGTTATAAAAAGACGTGACAATAGTTAAATGAAATAGTCTTACACTTTTTGCTATAGTAAAATTTCGTAACTAATTATTATTTTTGCCTCAAATTTAAATCTACCATAGTAATAATAACCTTTTAGCCACAATAACTTATTTGAAGAAATATTTGTAGCTAAATAACTAATTTAGCTTCAAGTTATAAAATATTGTGGCAATAATTAAATGAAATAATCATAATTTTCGTCTATAACAAAATTTTATATCTAATTATTAACTTTTATCACGAGTTTGAAGTTATCGTAATAATAATAACCTTTTAGCCACAATAAATTATTTTAAAAAAATTATAGCTAAATACTTTTTTTTCTAGTTATAAAAGTTGTTGCATATGAAAAATATTATCATATATTTTTTGTTGTAGTAAAATTTTATAGTTAATTATTAAAAACCTTCAGGATCATGTTGAAACTTGTTGAAGCACTAGTAATAATTTAACCATAAGAAGTAATTTAAAATAAAATTTTATAACTAAATGAATATTATGTTTTGAGTATCAAAATAGTGTTGCCATAATTAACTTAATAGTTATAATTATTTCTCAAAACAAACTGATACAACAATGTGAGCACAATTGAAGTGATACATTTTATCTGAAAATTGAAGTGATACATAGTTATACTTATGTTGTGTTGAGAATTCATGTTATACGACTCGGATCTCTTCTATCGAACAATACATTTATCGAGCTAGCTTAATTAGAGATTTAATCTTTCAATTAATTTAATTTTACAAGATCTTAATTTTTAATTTATAAATATAATTTAAATAAATTGAAGTTATGAAAAATTTAGAAATTATGTCTAATTAATTTGATGTAATTGTACTTTTTTTATATAAAAAATATGTATAATCAATTTACACTTTATTAAATAGTGTCATATTTTATTCAAATATGCAACATGAATTATTTTGGAATCTAGATAGATAAATCAATTGTCAATTGTTAATTGAATATAATTAATACACAAAAAGTGATATTGACATTCAATTCTTTTTTAATTTTCTATTATTAGGAAAAAATAAACTATTTTTGAATTTATTATTTTAATCTTAACATCTTAATCCATATAATATTGTGTGTTTTAATCAAAACTATAAAATTACAATTCAAAATTCACATCTCTATTTAAATTCAAATTGAAATAATCAAATGTTGTGGAGGTATAATTCCATTATTAGTTGAACAATTTAACTTGAATTTGACTTCACATGTATAAAAAAATATAATTGAGTTTCTTTTCTTCTTTTGATAATTCTATTTTAAAATAATTTTCAAATTTGAATTGTATGGCAATTAACAATTGCCATCACAACATTGTTTTGCTTTCTCAATTCTATTAAATAGATTAAACATATTTTTTGATATTAACAATTTTATTTTATTTTAAAATATTATATTTTTAACTTGACATTCTAATGAGTATATCATTTAAAATTTTTATACAATATATAATAATAATAAAATACTAACTATAGTACTATAATATTAGATTTTAAGAAAGTAGAGTATAAGCAAACCTTTCTACAATATATGAGATCTGGAGATACTAGAGTGTACATTTACCCTTCTCTCAGATATAGAGAAAATTATTTTGAATCCATATAATTTTTTTATATTTTTAAAGCAAACTAAAAACAGTAATTGAAATTAAGAATGATCATAAATTTGATTAAACACTATTTTCTCTGTTCCATATTAGTTGTTTATTTTTCCCTAGACACGATCTTAAAAAATCATAATAAGAAGGATAAAAATAATAATAAATAAATAAATAACAAGGATAATTTTAATACTTTACCCAATAATTTTTTTTATCTGAAACTTTACAAACTTGCTTACACTTTTAAAAAGAATAAAATGTAAGGGAAATTGAGAAAATGTAATTAATTATATTTTGATTTCATAAATTGACAATTAATTTCGGACAACTATTTTTATTAATGTGTACAACTAATATGAGTTGATGGTCTCTCTAAAACAGTCTCTTTACCTTCACGAGATAGTGATAAAGTCTTGGTACACGCTATTTTTCTTAGAATTTACTTATGAGATTTCACTAGAGATATTATTATTGTTGTTATTGGACAACTAATATGAGACATATGAAGTATAAGTTAATAGTTTATTTTGAAAATGAGAGTAGATAACAAAGTTAAATAATTAATAAAGGACCAAGGAATATATATTTTAGAATAATATTTATTTCATATAAATAATTGATTTTTTCCATTGACTAAAAGCAAAGTATAAATTTGTTATTATTATTATTATTATTATTATTATTTATTGTTATTTTCATGAAATAATTTTCTTTGTTATATATATATATATATAAAAAATAATTTTTGTATTTGTTAATTTTGTAATTGTAATAGAATTTGTAAAATAAAAAAAGCAAAAATTATACATATACAATAAGAAATAATAACTAAGTAAAGAAAAAATCTACCCCCAAAATCTCTCCCAGCCGTCCCTTCCCCTTCCCCATTTAGATCCAAAAATCTCCCCCCAAAAAAATTAAAATTGCAAAAGATCAAAATTTTTGATTTATTTTATACTTTAAAATGGAAATATATATATATATATATAGTATAAATATATACCCCACCCCACTCCCCCCCCCCCCCCCAAATTTCAAAATTCAATTAACAAATACCTAGACATCCTTTCCCTTTTCCCATATATTTCTTGTTCGCCCCCTCCCCTCTCCCTCCCCTCACCCTTATCTCAGTTTTTTTGTTCAATTTTTTTTTTAAAGTTTTGCTAATTTCTCTTTTGTAGGTTTTTACATAGCATTCTCCAAGCAGATGCGATAAGTTTTTACTATACGAGTTGTTTTATTTACTCAATTGTATGCTCTAAATTTTCTATTATGTATAGGTTTAAGAAAAGATTGAACCACAAACAATTTATCATACACAATTATATTTTGTATTTTTGCAAGAGATTGTTGTCATGATTTGAATTGATAGGTATCGTATTAAATTTGTATATTTTAATTAATATAAGGTAATTTTTTGACTAGGTATGAATTTTATAATTGATACTAAAATTTGAGATCTATATCTACAAGTTTTAAGAAGTTTAAAAGTTACAAATTTGTTTACTTCTTGGTTTTCTTTGTATTAGTTTTTGGTTTTTATTTGCTAAACATTTTTGTAAAAAGATTATCCAAGACATTTTTTTTCCTCTTTGTAATTTCAAATCATTATTTTCTTGGTGCTAAATTACTTTGCCATTATTGATAGGCATATTTATGGAACAAGAGCATATAAATGATAAATTGGGATCGATGTTGAACAAACTAAGATGCATATAATTTGAAGATTGTGGAAGGAGAGATAGGGGAAGACTATATGCTTCCTTGGATTCAAACACGATGGTGTCTTACAAGAATTGTATATTGTGACTATTCTCAAAATTATAGAATGAAATTATATGTACTTGAGAATTATTTTGGAATCTCAAAAATGTATTTGTGGTTACATTATGTAACATTTTTTACCAACATCCTTTCATTCATAGTATTTAAATTGTTGAAATTTATTTTTTAGCTAAATTATAAAAATTCTTGTGATTAATAATGCTTATGATAGTATTCTTCAATTTGTAACAATGAATATTTATAGTTATGGCTAAATCTATATGTAATTATATAAAAAAAATAGGGCAATACATTTTCATTTTTCATAGCAAATTAAAATTATTAGCTATAATTGTATGTCATGACAAAAAAATTAAATTCTTAGCTTTGTGAAAAATATTTGTAGCAAATACTTTAATTTTATAGCTATAGATTTTCTAATTTGTAGCTAAATACAAGTACTCTTGCCACAAGAATAAAATATAAAATAGCCATAAATTTTAAAGTTTCAAAGCAAATAAATTAAGTCATTTGCCACAATAGAATGTATTGTGTCTACAATATAAAAATTGCTATAGATCTAATTTGTTGTGGCAAAAGAGTAAAATTATTTGCTACAAGTATATATTTCGTAGCAAGAATTTTTTACTATCATAGCTATAACATAATATTTTTTGTAGCTATAAGTATTAGTCCTTAGCCACAGACCATGTAAAATCTATAGCAAACTTTTAGCCACCCTACATCTTGCTACGGATGCTACGAAAAAATATTTTATGGCTAAATTGTTTAGCTATGGAAAATTTCATATTTAGCTACAATGTGTTTTGTAGCGTTAAGTGCATTCTTTGTAGTGTTCTATCTAAGAATAACTACTAAATACTAATACAACATCATCCAAAATAGAACACTATGGTTCCCTACAAATCTTAAAAGCTTGAAAAGGGTGTGAAATTGTACTTGAAGGCTTGAAAATTAGAGAATCTGAAATCAATCATTTTTCAAAGCAGGTCTGTTTCTAGAAGTTGACTGTTTTTCTCGGTCACTTGCCTCACTCAGCAACACAATTGTTTAAGCGAATGAGGATCCAAAAGTTCTAATTGACAAGTGTATGAAACGTTTTTGAATTAGAGAGGAGTCAAATAGTACTTCCAGGAGGACAAACAACTCATTCACGTTTCAAAATTCCTATTGACATTGATGAGAATTTCACTTGCAATATTAGTAAACAGAGTTCATTAGCGACTCTAATTCAAGATTCAAAGTTAATTGTTTGGGATGATCCTTCATCTTTTCCCTGTTGACAAGTATATTGTTATTTAGTTTGTAAGCAAACCACGTGCACTCCTGAACACGGCCACAAAAATTGTACTATGTGCTGAGATATTTTAGTCATTGAATAAAAGTTTTAATATTCCAGCCAAGTAGTATGTATGTAAAATTTCCTACCATTTATAAAAACTACAAAAATCTCCTCTTGGATACATCCCTCCCATTATGAACCATGTTCATATATAGTTATGTATCCCACAATACAGAAATGGATCCAACACAACAACATAGTAGAAACAAATGTATCCAACAATAGAGGAATGTATCTCACACAACAGAATCAGTAGAGATCAATGTATCAGACAATAGAGGAATGTATGACACAACAACGGAGTAGAGACCAATGTATTCGATAGTAGAGGAATATATCCGACGCAACTGAATCTTAAGTAATGTATCATTTACAATGTATCGAACAATTGAGTAATGTATCTGAGAGCAAGGAAAATTTCAAAATTATTGTAATTAAGAAGACTTCCGGAATAGGATGTAATTAGCACGGTATGAGATTTCTCTATTTTATACAAATTTTAAAGAACATTTTACCCATCGATTTTCTTTTCTCTTATTATTTTACTCCTATATTATATATAACAGAGATCTTCGCTACCGTGAACCAATTAAAAAATTGTGTTAAGTCCCCACGCGTCTATAAACTTGGTCCAATCTGATTGGCTATTCAATATCTTTCACTTTTGTATAAATACCTATACTATAGTTCTTTCTCATCAAACCACGTCTACTATTTAGGCAAATTTTATTTTCTTGATTTGCCTACCACTGATTTCTTCCATTGCTTTCTAAATTTTTATTTAAATCTTTGTATGGTTATACATTTTTTCTTTTTAATGGTTTTCAAATTTTGTCATCTGATAGTGAAGAATTTATCGTTCAAATTTCTTTATTATTGAAATTTTGTTGTCTGTAATCACCATTTGTTTTTTAGGGTTGTTTTGAATTTAAAACAAAAGGGTAAAATCTAAATGGGTCTACAATACAATTCCTAGAAATCCAACTTGAAAAATTATGTTAAAAATGGAAAATAAAAACTGAAATAAATTTAATTGAGAGTTATCCTCCGTCTGTTCCATTTTATGTGACACTTTTTATTTTTCGAGAATCAAATAGTTTAAGTTTGACCGAAAATTTGCGCATGGTATCTTCAATTTTTTAAAAATGGAATTTATATATTTGTAAACTACGTAAATATCAAAGTATTATAAGTCACAATAATTAATAATTCAAAATATTTTAAAGATCTATAAAAAAATGTAATATTAAAGATTAACTAAAGAGAGAGTAAAAGGGGAGAATGGAAAGTAGAAAAAAAGGAAAAAAAAACGAATATATAGAGAGAAACTGAGGAAAAAACTCAGAAAAGTAATTCTTCATGTGGGTTGTTGTATATGTAGAAAGACACTTGTACAATTAATGAGGCACAATTAATTTTATAGTACAATTTGAAATGCTTTGTGTACAACTTGGTAGTGTCGTGTTCGTCCTTTAAAGTGTCAACTCTAATAAGGAGTAAAATGAGTAATAATAATAATTCTAATAAGGAGTAATGAGTAATAATAATAATTGCAATATTAGTCCTTGTAAGTAATGAGTAATAATAATAATTGCAATGTTAGTCCTTGTAATTGTCATTTATAAAAGTTAATGTACAATTCTTTTTGCACGTTGTACAACTAATTTAATGCAGTCAAAAGCTAATGTACAAAATTCTATGCATGTTGTACAACTAATTTAATGCAGTGTTAGTCCTCTAAGTCTCATTTCTAAATAAGAGTAAAATAATATTTGTGTGGTAGTAAATTATTTTATCTACAATAAGCAATATTTATGTAACTAAATTATCTCATTAAGTATAAAATAAATACCTACAAATATTATTAACATTAGAGATATGAAATGGTGTTGATTAAAATGATTTTAACTTTTAATATAAAATGTAAGATATATATGAGAAAGAAAATTAACCAATAAGCAATATCATTGATTAAGTAAGATGCATAAAAGAAAAACAAACGAAAATTAACTAATACGCAATAATTAATTAAGTAACTAATCAGTAATTCCTAAAATGTCCCCACTAAAATTAACTAATGAGCAGTATCATTAATTAATAATTAAGAAGCTCAAAAGAAAAAAAAGAAAAATTGAAAAATTAAGATGCTGAAAAGAAAAAACAAAAGAAACTTAACTATTTATTTCAAAAATACCCCTTACTACTCCAAACAAAAAAATTATTTGCACCCTATGCTCTCTCATTGTTGTGTGAGCACTTTATAATTAGTAGTGCTCTCAATCCGTGGCCATTTCCATAGTTTTGTTTACGGGTGGACATAAATATTAAAAAGTTAAAAGAAATTGGAAAATCGAAGTAACTAATTTGGTGCTTCGATTTTGGCATTTGGGTTTCGTTCATTTTTATTTTTTTTTAAAGTTGGTTTGATTCTTAAATTTGATGGTTGATTTAAGGATTGAGATTTTTTGGTGTATTAAAGAACCAAAATTTTATTTAAAATATTATTAAAAAATAGTAAGAATTCTATATTTGGACACTTAACTTTTTGTCGAAAATCTTATATAATGTAGCAAAGATGTACACTGTATTTAATAACTATAATAACATTTTAAGAAAATTATATTTTATAATTATGTTTTATTTTTCTAGGCATCTCTCCCAATTTCATCCGCCCTCTCTTTTATCTCGCTTTTTTACTAGGTTCTCTCATCCCTCTAGCCATCTCTCTCCCTATCTCACCCACCACCCCCACTCACCTCTCTCTATATATATATATTGTATTCTGTATTTCACAATGCGATACTACTACAATTACATAATTCATTCAACTGTATGTATGTTGACTGGTACTAGCAAACAACGAGTGCTTATTCGATTTTTTTAAATAAAATCCCAGCCAACTAAAGGAATGAATACACACACACCAAAAAAAAAAAGATATATGTATCAATGGTGTCACTCTAATGGTTATATCTACTATCTTATATCAATCTATATTTTGTTAATGTGATTAATACAAGCGATATAAGAAAGAATGAATACAAGTGACACCTCTGTAACAACATGTACAATAGAGTATAACTTGTATTTTTATATATATCGCGAATGAGCACAAGAATGAATGAATAATACAAATAGACAATATTTATGTATAAATTATAATTTGTATTTCTGTATTGTGAATGAATACAATAGATAAAAGAGCGAATAAATACAAGTGATACGACTATATCAACCTGAATGTATTTGTATCAACATATATTTCTATATTGCGAATAAATCCAAGTGATATGACATGGAGCTTTTGATTTGTATAATTCGCTACAAATATCCAATTTTATACAAATTGTTCAATTTTGTATAAATTCATTTATACATTGTAATTTGTATAATAAGATCTGTATTTGTATAAATATAGGTGATAGGACGAAAATATATGTATTTGTATTTGTATATACACCTTTTTCTCGCTTTATACAAACACAAACACATTTTATACCGAAATGTATAAAATGGCTAATTGTATACCGAATCAAATGGCAAAAAAAGGGGAATGTTTGCTGTGAATTACAATTAAAATAAACTATGACTATAACATTTAATTTGAATTAATAGTTTGTTATTTCATACAATTTTCCCTAAATGTTTCTACCATATTTTCTAGTTCTCTCTATAATTTGAAATAATTACATATTGTCTCACAAATATTTCATGTCAAAATTTTCAACTCAAATACATGTATTTTTGCTATTTGATGCATGACTTAAATAGGGAAAAAGATGAACGAGATAGAAGGGATAAACGACCGAGATAGTCTATATATACATGTATCTGAATATTAGATAGAAAGAGAGGGGAGTGAGAGAGGAAAATGGCAAGCGAGATAAGAGAGATCAGGCGAGCGAGATAGCTAGATACAAGCGAATTTATTTTGTGTATATAATTAATTAATGAAGGATATGATTATCGATTTATCATACGCAAAATATCAAAATCAAATTTAAAACTATTAAACCATACTAAATCTTTTTAATATGAATATAATATCTTAAAAATTGGAAATCAAAATTATTGAACTATTTTTTTTTTAATTATGTATGATGCCACGTCAGTATACTCCACACGTGGAAAAAGAAAAAGAAGAGTTCTTTTACATTATAAATGACTACATTTGAAAAATGGGTCAACTTTAGTTTACGGCTCCCACCAAATTTTGTATTTGTAGGAAATAGAAAAGAAATTTCATGAGATGCTTGACTCTTTTATCTAAGTTATTATACTAACACGCACGTTTGAGTTGAATTCCACCAACCAAATAAAGTATTACAAAAAAGAGACCAAATTCTCCACTATAAATAACCATTGGTATTATCTTTCCATACAGTATCCCATTTCTACTTTCAACAACATCTCTTTTGCCTTAAAACAACTATGGCTCCTGCTCTTCAACAACCAACTCCATCTGAAACAATAACCATCGATGCATCATCGGAATCCAACAATGTTACCATCACTGGAAAGATATACACACGAGTTCGTCTTGCTACAAAATCTGATCTGTCTCATATATACCAATTGTTTTACCAAATCCATGAATATCATAACTATACTCATTTATACAAAGCTACTGAGTCCTCCTTAGCTAACTTGCTCTTTAAAGAAAACCCTCTTCCACTTTTCTACGGTCCATCCGTACTTCTACTCGAAGTCTCTCCAACCCCTTTTAACGAACCCACAAACGAAGGGTTCAAGCCTGTCCTTACAACTTTCGACCTTAAATTTCCTGTCGTAGAAGGACAAGTTGAGGAGTTTAGGTCCAAATATGATGATAAAAGTGATGCTTACATTGCAGGATATGCTTTCTTTTACGCTAATTATTCATGCTTTTATGACAAGCCAGGATTCTATTTTGAGAGTCTTTACTTCAGAGAGAGTTATAGAAAGTTGGGAATGGGGAGTTTGTTGTTTGGAACAGTTGCATCTATTGCTGCCAACAATGGGTTCGTATCAGTAGAGGGAATAGTAGCAGTTTGGAACAAGAAATCATATGATTTTTACATAAATATGGGAGTTGAAATATTTGATGAGTTTAGGTATGGAAAATTGCACGGTGAAAATCTTCAAAAGTATGCCGATAAGAAGGAGAAAAATGAAGAAGGAAGTTGTTAGTGTGTTTTTCTTTTATATGTTGAAAGACGTTCAATTCATACATTTCTATTTGTAATCTTGTAAAAGCAGAATGCTCATTACATTTGTATTAATTCTAAATTGGTTATCATATATAACATAATCTCTGTGATTCATGATTTAATTTTATTTGGCACAAATATTATTTGGGAAATCACAGAGTTTTCTCCCTTGCCATATTAGATATGCATCTTTCCTCCATTCTTAGGCTTCGTTAGTTGTACTTATTTTTACGAGCTAATAACGGAAACCTCCAAACTTAGAAAAATAGCTATAGTATAATTTCTATTAAAACCTATTGAAAAGTTCAAGGTTCGTTACGTAATGAATAATAATGTTCATACTCATCTATCAAGTGTAGCCTTATCCAATTTAATTTGTTGATGTCATTTGCACCAATGTTTTTATTTTGGAGTGATATACTCCATTTAATTATCTAATAATTTTGGAGTGATATTTCAGTAAATTATCTAATAATTATTAGGACATGTCGCCAATGATAGGCTTAGAATTCTCTCACCAAAAATATAAAGGTAATAACTACCTCTAAATTTTATCGTCTATTATAAATTTTGTAACGAAAGTGAGTGTTGTGATTGTAAAATAGTAAAATATATTTTCCACTCGAATCTATTGTTAGTATTCTTAAATTATTTAGGTAGTCATTTGATATAAAAATTGTTGGAAATAAATAAATATATCTAGCAAATAGTATCGTACACCTTGTTTCTCAGTGTGTGTGATCTTGTTGGTCACGATTTTAAGTCCCTTATATACTTGCATTTTGTCCGAGTTGATTATTTCTCCTCGAAAATGGGTGGCAAGGTCAATAGAGAGACGAGATTTTCCTGTTCCTGTTGCTCCCATTATGAACACCACTTTCTTCTTGTTGAACTTGTTGTTGTTGATGAAAGTATTCATTTTAGCTACACATAAAATAAAATCATAATAATAATTAATTAATTTAAAATAGTAAACAATCTCATAAAAATCACTCATGCATACACTCATATATTAAAAACTCTTGTAAATATAAAGTTAATAAGTAGAAATCTTGTTTGAGATGTAATAAACTATGTAAAAGAATATATTTTTTGATGATGATTATGAAAGAGATTGCATTGAACATTTAAGAAAGAGATACATGTATATGGACACTCTGAAGTCCAAATTCTGGTTAGTTTTGTAATAATGAAAAATATAGGGAAGGGAAGGGAATGAAAGGAAACAAGAGGTAATTAGGTACTCCCTCCGTCCCATTTTATGTGACACTCTTTGGATTTTGATATTCAAATAAGTCTAACTTTGATTGTAAATTTTTCATAGATCTTTTGAACATTTTGAATTATCAATTGTTGTGACTTATAGTACTTTTTACGTAGTTTACAAATATATAAATTTTATTTCAAAAAAAATTGAAGATTTCATGCGCAAATTTCCGGTCAAACTTAAATTGTTTGACTCTCAAAAAACGAAAAATGCCACATTAATTGGAACAGAGGGAGTACTAAACTAGTGAGACTTTTAAAAGGCAAAAGGGTCTGGTGGACCCTTCTACTTGAATGAGTTTGTATTGTGAACCCTTCTATTTATTCCTTTGTCATCTGAACCCCTGAATCCATCTAAACTCAATATTTTAAACACTTTTTAACCCTTTAGTTGCGCGTGTACCACAAATGTCAAACACGTAATTTTAAAAATAATTATAAATGACACGTGTATATATACCACTTCATGTCATCTTGACATTTTTATTATATTTAATTAATATATTTTTGATTTTTATTTGTCTTTTGCCACCAACCCCACCACTCTTCCCCACAATCTCATTTCATTTCTCTTTCATCTTTCTTAAAAAAAAAATAATTCAACCTCTTCTACTCTTTTCATTGAAGAAAAAACTCCAGTAGCAGAAATCATGGCTCAATCAAGGCAATCCGTCTTTGTTTTCATCTAAGTCGAAGAAGAGAGGTTCACCGCAACATCTGTGTGTGGCTATATATACCCACATTTTTCTTTCTCATTTTTTTCTTCATTCCCACAAAATTGTTTGAGTATTTTTGTTGGTTTTGTTTGAATTTCAATTTATCTATGTAAATTTTGTAACTTATTTTCGTATTTGTATGTTGTTTAGTCTAGATTTCATCTTCTATTTATGTCTTTGTTTAATTTTTAGCTTTTTAGTCGATTCATACTAATTATGTTGAAATTTTTTGGGATTTTGTTTGTTATGCTTTCAATTACATGTTTCATGATTTCTATTAGATTATAGGATTCTAACAAAAATAACTTTCATGATGATGCAGAAAACTACAATAGGATCAACCACAAAATGAAGCAAAGAATTAAATGAAAATGCATAGAAATAAAAAAGGAGTATAACGATGGAAAAAATGGAGAAGAAATTTGGGGAAAAGAGATAAAAAAAAAAGAGGCCAGAAAAAGCTCAAATTTGTCTAATAATGTTGTTAAATGCATATGGGGAAGAAGATGGCTTTATAAAACCCTAATGTGGCTATTAGACCCATTTAACCAGATCTCACGCTCCTCAGGTGGGTGTATCACACGCTCCTTTGTTGTGTCTGCCACATAGGATGCCAAGTCAGAAAACGTGTTTAAAATATAGTGTTTCGAGGAGTTCAAGGGTTCAGTTGACAAATGATTAAGTAAAAAAGTTTGGAATACAAACTCATACAAGTAGAAGCGTCCACCAAACCCTTTTGCCTTTTTAAAATTACCCTTATTTTTTAATCATTACTTTTTCATATGCCTTTTAAATATTTTAAATTATTAATTATTATATAATACTTTTTCCGTAATTTTCAAATATATAAATTTTATTTTAAAAATTTTTATGTTCAAACACAGGATCAAACTTTAGAATTTGAATTTCGAGAAGTTAAAAATATTATATCAATGGAGATGGGGAGTATTAATTTATTGGTAATGCAATTCGCAAATGTGGTATATTAGATGTCATTCTTCAGTATACATAGGAATGAACATGCTACGGTAGCTATCAAATTAATATATCAAAATCCTAATACCGTGATTTTGATATTATATATATATACTAGTTATTAGGTTCCCGCGCCAGCGCGGGCCCAATGTATATTACTTCCTCCGTCTCATTTTATGTGAGGTAGTTTGATTCGCCACGGAGTTTAAAAAAGAAATGAAGACTTTTAAAATTTGTGGTCCAAAATGAATGATATAAATTTGTATGACTGTAAATTATTTCATTAAGGGTAAAATAAATATTTTATAATCAAATTGTTACTTAATATAGAAATGTGACATTCTTTTGGGACTGACTAAAAAGGAAAGTAAATAACATAAATTGGGAGTAGTTCTTTGTTTCAATTTATGAGACACCGATGAAATTTGGAGAGTTATATAATTTTTTGTATGTGATTTTGTTAAATATATTTTGAAGTTGTTAATTTATTGTGATTTATAGCACTTCTTATATCATTTTCAAATAATATATATTACTCTTTCTGTTCCATTTTATGTGACGTAGGTACTTTTACGAAACTCAACTAAATTTCTTATATGATTCTCAAATATTTTTAGTTGTTATTTTACTTTAATTTACGTTACTTTTTATGTTATTTTCAAACAAACTTCTTTTGTTTCAATATGGAATTAAAGAGTCAATAAAATTTCTTTTATGATTTTTAATTATGTTTTTTTGATATCTTATATTATTACATTGTGATTTTAAGTACTTTTTATGTAATTTTTAAATCTAGAACAAATTAAAAGAAAAACAAGGAAAAATTTAAATGAAGAAAGTACTAAAATTTTCAAATAATCATATTTCTATATTAAAATGTTAAAAACTTTAAAACTCCACATATATGCAGAAAATCATATACGGAAGACAAAATAATTTTTAAAATATATATTAAAGCTCTTTCTAATAATATCACATATTTATTCTATTTTTCAAATAATATATATTTCTCACTCAATCTCAATTACGCAGTACATATGAAATTTCGAGAGTTAATCAAATTCTTAGTACTATTTTAAACTATATTTTAGTACTATTTATATAATTTTCAAATAATATATGTTACTCACTCTACATATTTATTCTATTTTTCAAATAATATATATTTCTCACTCAATCTCAATTACGCAGTACATATGAAATTTCGAGAGTTAATCAAATTCTTAGTACTATTTTAAACTATATTTTAGTACTATTTATATAATTTTCAAATAATATATGTTACTCACTCTATTATATTATGCAATACATGTGAAATTTCAAGAATTAACCAAAATTTTAATATTTTAAATTGATTTTTAGTACTATTTTTGTAGTAACTAGAGGAAGTTGAAGAAGAAGGGCAAATCAGTCAATTGACTGACTAACCCTAAGCTCCTAAACATTCTCACTTCTAAATGGAAGCACGGGCACAATATCCGTTAAATTGTTAATTATTATGATTTATAATATTTTTTACATTATTTTCAAATAATATATGTTATGTATTTTTAAATACTTTGAGTTGTGATTAATAATATTCTTAACGTAATTTCAAATAATATATGTTACTCCATTAGTCCCAATTTATGTGACACATGTGAAATTTTGAGAGTTAATATGTTTTTCAAATATTGTAAGTTGTTAACTATTGTGGTTCATGGTATTCTTAATGTAATTTTTCAAATAATATATGTTATTCCCTTCGTCTTAATTATACAATTCGCCTAAAATTTTGAGAGTTAATCGAATTTGTAAGTGGTTTATGGTATTCTTAATGTAATTTTTCAAATAATATATGTTATTCCCTTCGTCTTAATTATACAATTCGCCTAAAATTTTGAGAGTTAATCGAATTTGTAATATTTTAAATTTATTTTTTAGTACTATTTAAAAAGGAAAAAATTAAAATATTACTATATAAGAAGAGTAGTAATTATATAGTAATTTTTCAAATAATATATGTTATTCCCTTCGTCTTAATTATAGAATTCGCGTAAAATTTTGAGAGTTAATCGAATTTGTGATATTTTAAATTTATTTTTTAGTACTATTTAAAAAGGAAAAAATTAAAATATAATGAAAGAGGAGTGTATAAAAGTAGGTAGGCCATCTTTGTGATAGGTGGGCCATCTTCAAAAACCAAATATAAAAGTAGGTGGGCCATCTTGGTGCCACGTGTCGAAAGAAGAGTGAATTTTAATCATGTGGTCTAAAACATGACATGTGAAATGTTGAAACTAAAGAATTACAAAAAAAGAACAGATTTTTTTTTCAAACAACAAAAAAAATATGACAAATAAATTAAAATGAAGGAAGTATGATATTAGATATTGATTTTATAAATATTCATACAATATTTGATATTTATATAAATATATCGAATATTGTACTGAAGTATATAATTAAATTCAACTCATAATACTACAAACAAATTTATAAACTTATATTAGTACAAAACTAATTATTTAATCGTTTAAATTTTAATTACTATGTCTTGATCGAATATTTTTGTGTGTATATAATTAATTAACGAAGGAAACTGAATGTACTTTTTTTGAATTATTCATAATTATCTATTATATGTAAGTTAAAATAGAATAAATTTAGATTGCGAATTTATCATACCGTAAATTGTAAAATATTAAAATCAGACTTAAAATTATTGACCGTATTAAGTTATTTTGATATGAATATAATATTTTACAAGTTGGAACTGAAAATTATCGAACTAATTTTTTTTAATTATGTATGATGCCACGTCAGTCTACACCACACGTGGAAAAAGAAAAAGGAGAGTTCTTTTACATTATAAAATGACTACATTTGAAAAATGGGTCAACTTTAGTTTACGGCTCCCACCAAATTTTGTATTTGTAGGAAATAGAAAAGAAATTTCATGAGATGCTTGACTCTTTTATCTAAGTTATTGTAATAACACGCACGTTTGAGTTGAATTCCACCAACCAAATAAAGTATTACAAAAAAGAGACCAAATTCTCCACTATAAATAACCATTAGTATTATCTTTCCATACAATATTCCATTACTAATTAAAATTCATCCTACTCCTTTCAATAATATCTCCTTTGCCTTAAACAACTATGGCTCCTGCTCTTCAATTTCTATTTGTAATTTTGTAAAAGCAGAAAGCTTATTACATTTGTATTAGAAAATTTTAAATTAGTAATTATCACATTAAACCCCTCTATTCAATTTACATGATTTCTTCTTCTTAATTTATTATTAAAAAAATGACGTCTTTCTATATTTGGAGGTAAGTTAAAAGTATGCCAAAGTATAGATAGAGGGGCATAACCTGACCTCTCATAGCAAAACAAATGTTACTCTTCGACCAGGAAAAAGAAAAAATAGAGCACAAAAGGAAAGAGTAATGTACACAAAATGACTAAGGTACTTACTATATATACACAAATATACGAGTCAACCTAGATCAAAGATGAAGTGTTTCTTTTTTACTCGAATTCTGATTATTATTATTTTTAAAAAAACTAACATACTTTAGTTAATTCATTAATTTTGCAAGAGTTATGAATTTGAAAAGTTATCTTTTTAAAATAAAAGGAGGTACGATGAATACTGAGTAAAGAGAAAGCTAGGAATCTTATTTTGAACAAGATATTTTGAGAATAAGAAAAACTATTAAGGATAAAATAGTAAAATATTTGGATCAAATGAAAAGTGTTTATAAATTGAAAAGTCATATATTAGAAATTCACAACTTGACTTTTAACTTAGAAATATTTTGATATTGTAGCATTTATCAAACATATAAATAAACTAAAAAAAAAGACTTATAAATCAATTTAATTAGGTTATAAATTTAACTAAACATCTTATGTAATTTACTCTTTTGTTGTGGTAACAACCACTATTAAAGTTTGCATTAGATTTGGTAATGAAGGAGAAACCCTTCCCAATCATTTTCTTTTACAAGTCAAAGGAGAGACTCTTCCCATATTGTCTAGTTTTTCTTCTTTTGAAATCAAATTAAAAGGTTAGGCATGACCCCTACCTTATATATATTAGGACATAACAAAATACATATATCAGCAAGAGGAATAATACTATAAGATATTCCAATGATACATTATATTAAAATAATCAAAATATTAATACAATATGATTTTTTTTTTTTTTTTTTAAAAAACAACTGATTGAGTCGTATCATAGACATTCACTCCTACTAGGATTGTCGTTGTCATAAACCATTCAACAAATTTGCGTGATTGGCTTAGTTTCCATTTACAGAAACACTTATTTCTCGGAAAATTCATGATAAAGTTTATTTAAGACGAAAATATTTTTTCTCTGAAAACATGTTCTTTTTTAGTGTGAATATATATGGATTCTTATAATAAATCGTCCTTATTGAGTTTTCATATATCTTGGTCAATGTCGACGAATTTCATTTGACTTTAATTTCAAGCCACATATATGTAATCCATATGATTATTATCAATATTGCTGAAATTTTCAACATTTATTTTTTGAAGAATTTTCAGTTCATTCGTAGTTGTTAACAGTTGTACGATAAGAAGTTGAAAAATAACATTTTTTATGATATTTTGCATGGTCCTATGCACCCACTTGGTTCTTCTCTATATTTCTTCTTTGTTGAAAATTCATGAATTAATTATGAAATTAAACTATAAACGTCTGAATGCTATGAATTGTTTCTCAAATTTAATATTTTATTAAATTTTCAATATGCGTAAACTGTGAAATTTGAATTGAGTAGATTATTTTTGAAGTTTTACTTGTCAAAATTTTAAACTCCAACAATACTATATATAAACCGGGGTTGTTCCGTCCAATTTCTTTTTTATTATTATTAAGGAATATTTCTTTCGTCTCAATTTACATAAGGTAATTTGATTGAATACTGAGTATACGGAATAAAGGGAAAACTTTAAAATGTTTCAAAATCTATCTATATATAATAGAAGAAGAAAAAGTGACACATGTCATCACCACAAAAATCAGATTTTTAAATCATCTAAATTAATTATATATAATATGTAATTTGTTTAAATAGTAAATTTTATTTTATTTTTAAAAAAAATACTTTAAAAGCAGTTTTTACAATTAATTGAGATACGATTTTAAAACAATTTTAAAATTTAACATGAAGAAACTGTAAATCTGTATTTAAGTGAAACAAAAAGTAAATAAAATATTTTTAAAAATAACGTTTCTATCTATATACAATTATTCTTTAGCTTTCCGTTTTTAAAAAATCAATTAACTAAATATTATTAATCTGAATTTTTTTAAAAATAAAATAAAAAGACACATGTCATCAACTACTAATTATATAAGGATTTTCTAAAAAAAAAAAAAATTATTTATTTTTAGAAGAATTTGAAATTCAACTAATTTGAAAAAAAAAAGTGAGAAAGAAAGAAGAAAACTAACTAAATTGTCCCATTTCTTCACTAATAATTACAGTTTCAACATTGCACACAAAATTTCGAACAATTTTAAAATTTTAAAAATAATTTTAAAATATTTTAAATATGTATCTAATATTAACCGAAAATAAAAAATAAAAAAGAGTAACCAACTAAATAATTCCATGTTTTTTTTCCTAAAATTAAAAATTAGTCACTGTTTTTTAATTTGAATTTAAAAATAAAAATAAAAATAAAACTGAATAGTTTAATAAGTACGGAATCTATAGGTAATGGTTCCTAAAGTATAGGTAATTGATTAACATAAGATAATTGTTTTAAGAAAATTAACTATTTAAAACATTAATTAAGATCAATATAACTATATTACATCGGACAAATCATGAATTTTATTTTTCTTTACAGTTTTTTCTTTTAATCACATTTTAAAATTTCATATGAAGAAAAATATGAGAAAATTCAGTTTAAAAGGAAAATAAAAAGAAAAAGCAACGTGGTCTCTTATAAAAACAAAACTAACTTGGGTGCATTTTTTTAATTTCGACTTTATCTTAAACAATTGAGGTTTTTGAATTCAAAACTGATTATAACTTTAGAGTTTTAACTTTTTTGTTCTTTGTTTTCACTCTCTATAAATACAAAACACAGTATTTATATTCTTTTTTATGTGATTTTATTTTTGAAAGAGAATCATCGTGAGAAATTTTGATTATATTTCATGGCTTTCTGGTAACAAATCAAATTATTCTCTTTTTTCGATGAGTTTATCTCTTTGCACAGTTTATATAATCAAAATTGAATGAAGAAAATATTCTACCATAAACAAGGCCATTCTATTACAAAGGAGATCAAAAGTTGCAAGTCAAGTAATGTCCACTTGTTAAACAATACAACTAAATGAAGGAAATAAGAGAATGAATGGTATGGTATTAATTAAAACTAAATGTGATCCAAATTCAACATAAGATTGAAGTGAAGGTATTGCGACTTAATCTTAAATAGTGTATATATTACGAATATATGAAAATGTTGATAGACTTTTTGAATGAATTGACAACATTATACATGAATTTTTTTATGTAATATTTTAGTATTATCATTGCATATATTGAAGCCACAATTCCAAAATGAAAAACTCTTTCGTCTCTTAGAATTAGAGTTTTAAAAAATCACTTTAAACATAGCTATAGCGTACATAAGTAATTGCATTGAAGAATTTCTTAGCGTAAATTATCACTTAATTTATTAAAGATAAATTAATTATTAGTTTAAGTTACGATATTATCATATTAAAGTGTCTATCTTATTATAATTGCAAATAACTTGATAATTTTTTAAAATCTTAATGTAACAGTGATATCCAGACATGTTTGCTACACTTCACTTTGATTAACTCATAACACATTAAGAAGAAGAAAAAGAGAAAGAAAAAAAAGTCCTCATACGAGGGAGAAAATGCACACTTATAATTTATAACCATTTGATCGATAGCTATATAATGAAACATGAAACCAAAATTATCACGCATACTTACGTGTAGCCTATTTATTATTTGTACTTATTGATTAATTTAGGCATACTAAGATTTGTTATAAAAAAGTTAAAAATTGCTCATTTCAATAATTTATGTCTGTTGCCATTTCCCAAGTATTCTATAAGCTGAGTGACATTATTACTTAGAGCCCGTTTGGATTGACTTAAAAAAAGTAACTTTTAAAAAGTAACTTTTTAAAGTGCTGGAACTTATTTTTAAAATAAGTAGTTATGTGTTTGGATAAAAGTGCTGCAGTTGAAAAAAAAGTTGTTGATGTGTTTGGCAAATAAGTGCTGGTAAACACTTTTTTTTATCAAAATGTCTGAAATACCCTTTAAGCTGTTAACATGATAAAAAGTTGATTAATTTAAGGTTTTTATACTTAAAAAAAAATTAAAACAAAATTAATTTATGTTTTACATCCATAAGTAATAATATTTTTCTATCATTCACATATTTCTTTACCACCTTATAAGAGGAATATAAATTCATATTTCAGAAATAATAATAATAATAATAAAAAAATAAAAATAATAATAATAGTAATAATAATAAAATAATAAAATAATAATAGTAATAATAATAAAATAATAAAATAATAATATAATAGTAATAGTAATAGTAATAATAATAATAATAATATAATAATAATAATAATAATAGTAATAGTAATAGTAATAATAATTATTATAATAATAATACACATAATAATAATAATAATAATAATAATAATAGTAATAGTAATAGTAATAATAATAATAATAATAATAGTAATAGTAATAGTAATAATAATAATAATAATAATAATAGTAATAGTAATAGTAATAATAATTATTATAATAATAATAATAATAATAATAATAATAGTAATAGTAATAATAATAATAATATTTATTATTATTATAATAATAATAATAATAATAATAATATTTATTATTATTATTTTATTAATAATAATAATAATAGTAATAGTAATAGTAATAATAATAATAATAATAATAATAATAATAATAATAATAATAATAATAGTAATAGTAATAGTAATAGTAATAATAATAATTATAATAATAATAACATAATAATAATAATAATAATATAATAATAATAATAATAATTTAATAATAATAATAATATAAATAATAATAGTAATAGTAATATAATAATAATAATAATAATAATAATATAATAGTAATAGTAATAGTAATAATAATAATA
This sequence comes from Solanum verrucosum, assembly GCF_900185275.1. Taxonomy (NCBI): domain Eukaryota; kingdom Viridiplantae; phylum Streptophyta; class Magnoliopsida; order Solanales; family Solanaceae; genus Solanum; species Solanum verrucosum. Next base: position 27,486 of record NW_026020129.1, on the reverse strand, counting down.
ATAATAATAATAATAAGATATAATAATAATAATAATAATAATAATAATAATAATAATAATAATTCAATATGGGCAATTTGGAAATTGTATAAAAGAATTAAGGGCAAAAAGGTAATATACTTGGTCAACATAAAAGTGCTTTTAAGTTAAAAAAAAAAAAGCTCCCCCCCCCCCTAGCTTTTAGCTTTTGGCTTAAAATAAGTCATTTTTGACTTAAAATAAATCATTTTGATAATTGCCAAACACTCTAATAAGTCAAAAACTGGCTTTTAAGCCAGTTTGACCAGCTTAAAAGCCCATCCAAACAGGCTCTTACTTGCCAAATTCTCAATAAATGATGCATCCCTCTGAATTGATATATAAGTGATTTTAGGCTTAAGTCATCTATGGCCCTTAAAGTAGGGCTAGTGTCTATTGAACACCTAAATTGTTCAAAATGTATACCTATTAAACACAAAATGTTGATATGGTAGAAAAAGTGTTTTTCACTTTCCTTTGGCGCGTGAAGATTTCTAAAATCATATTTTTTTAATTTATTTTTTCAAGAAAACTTCAGTTTTTCTTCTTCCATTGATTCTTATCATCGTAAATGACTTAAACGATTTTTTAAAAATATTTTTTAAACCAATAATTTTTTTAATCGCAAAAAGAAAAAGTCCCCCACTCCCGCTTTCGATCATCTTCTTCACCTCAATTAGGTTTTCAAAGACAACTGCATTGGATCTTCAAAAACGAAAGAAGAAAGAAGATTTTTGGACATTGGAGTAAAAAATTTAGCTGATAGCTCCATTTCCAGCCATCTTCAAACAAACATCATCACTCAAAATTAAAATGTGAACCCATTTAACTTATAAAAAATAATATCAAAGAATTCGATAAAATTAATTTGAGTCCTCTTGATTTCTCTTTAGCAATCGATTTTGAAATGATTATCCGTCAACAAACTCCGTTTCTTCATCACTCTTGTATGTGTCTCTCTCTCTATATTTCTCTCACGTATTAGGTATGATTTTTTTTTTAAAAAACTGAATAGGTAAATAATTTGATAAGATATTGAGTTTTATTATGGTTAGAAATGAAATGTTGCAGGGATTAGGGAAGAAGATGAAGAAGAAAGGGGGTGGGGTAGCGTGGGGGTGGGATAGCATAGGGCTGGGTAGTATGCGTTATTATTTTCAATATTTTTATATATAAGAGAAAAAGATTGAAATGTATTTGAAATAAATTTTATTTTTTAAAGTTTAAAAATCATATTCTATAATTTTTGGGGACCACTTGCCACATGTCGTCTTTTCATTAAGCATTTTGTCATGTCATTGAGAGTGTGTCACACTCACTTTACATTTTTTGCTGATTACCGAAAAGTATCTAATAGAAACAACGTTTAAATAGATAAAAGTGTTCAATAGGCACTAGCTCAATTGAGGTGTCTAAGTGAATTATGCGGACAATTTTAAGGGGCCACATATGATTTATTTTAAATTTAATTAAATAGCAACATGTTAAATTTAAAACTTAAAATTTTAAATTCATTCCTAAAATCAAGTTCAACAGTAAATTCAACATATAAATAACAATTTATTATAATGGGACCTGTTAAATATTGATTTAATTTTCCTACGTATAATGAAAATTAATTTAGAAATGCTTATGAATTTAAAATTTTATTGAAACATATACATAAATAGAGGATAAAATAAAATTAAATTCATGATTTTAATAATTATAGAATAAAATCAAATTTTAAATAATCAAGAAATAATTACATATAAATCCTTTTACAATTAAAATTAACACAACTTTTTCAGTTTCAAAAGAAAGTTACACACGCACAAAATATGTCTGAGATAAAATCACATTTCTAAAATTCATTTGTTTACATCTAATTAAATTATAAATTATTGTTAATTGTTTTTCAATTATATATATAAATATATATATATATATATATATATATATATATATATATATATAAAACTTCTAACCAAAAATATTACTACCAAATAATCAACAAAATATTGACATTTGTTGGGCAAATCTTCGAAAGATTTGTGTTTTAAAAAATAAAAGTTTTTTAAAAAAAAAACAAAAATGCAATTGTTTTCCCATTTTAAACTTAAAAATAAAAATAAAAGTTGGATTCTAAGTTGAGAATGAATTTATAAATAAACAAATTAGGTATAGTTTATTAGTTTAGAGTTGATATAGCTATTTTAAATTTGAATTGAGATGTAAACATTTTCAACTATTTAATTATAATTAAAAAATAAAAACTTAAATGCATGTGTTTTTTGAAATGATTAGTTAGAATTCTCACACCATCGTGATTTTCTCTTCTTCTTTTTTCAGAAAAAAAAAAGAAAAAGAAAAATGAATTAAGAAGAATTAATCTTATTTTTTGGTTAAAATAAAAATAAAAAAAAAAGAAAATAGTCATATTAACTGTATAAAAAAAAAGTCATATTAACTGTAGTAATATTCTAATTGAGAATTAGAATTCGGTAATTCATAAGATTATTGTGTGTTACGGATAATGCTTATCATTCAATTTTTATTTTTTATGTTTTGGTCATACTATTTTTAAAATTTTTGAAATAAATTTATTTTAAAAAATTTAATTGTTAGTAAAGTGTGAACATGAGAGGAAATATAGGAAAAATGAGTTTTTAAATAGGAGTTTCAGCTAACTCTTTGTTTTGTTTTTATTTTGTTTTTATTGTATTATTTTTTTGTTAAATTATAATTAACAATTTTTATTATATTATTTTTTTTTGTTAAATTTTAGTTTATAAATTAAAATTATTTGAATTATGGAATTTTAAATTGGAAGTAAAAAATTCTTAATCAATTTACTTATATTTTAGAAATTCACTACTCCCCTTTACATAACTCAAAATTAAAAAGATAAAAATATTTATATAAATTTAAAACTGATCCCACTAACTCATCTAAAACTGATCCACTAATTTTAAAATAATTAACTGCAGTTAAATGCATGCGTTTTTATTTAATTTTTTGGCAAAATATAATTTTGTAAAATTTATTTTTTTATAAACATTTATTTTTAAATGAAAAATCTTTTAAGATTAATTTTATTTTTAATAATAAATACTATTTTTATGGGGAATTATAGTGCATATGGTTGCATTAGTATTTAAAAAAAATAAATTATCAAAAAGCACAAATCTGTTATTTATTATTAAAAAACAACCTGTCATAATATTTTAAACATTTTAAAAAAACAATTTTATTTTCCTTTTCTTTGAAGAGATGATGATTTGAAACTAACCTTATTAATCTCAACAACATTATTTTTCCGTGAGCATGTTGATGTGTAATGACCCTAAAGGTCATTTTTGGAAATTTTTATAAAATGACCGTTTTACCCCTCCCGATAGTTGCCCCGAGTCCTAATTGTTGTTTTTTTGAAGTTGGATGAAAAGCTGAGTTTTTAAGAGTTAAAGTTTGGTTAAAAGTGCTATTTCGAGTCATTTGGAGTTTCGAGACTCGAATCGGATTTCCGCCGATTTCAGCAGTTTTAAAATGTCGAAACGGGTCTATGAGAATTTACGGAGTCGAATTTGGAGTTAAAACGAAGATTTGAGGTCCTAAGTTGCAAAAATTGTGAAATTTTGATCAAGAGTTGACTTTGGTCAACAAACAAGGTTCCGGTGCTCGAAATGGAATTCCGAGGGCACCGTTGGATTCAGGGGGTGATTCTAAGTCTAGAATGAGTCTTGGTTGAATTTTTAGAGTCCCCGAGTGCATTTCGACTTTTTGAGCCTAAAGTTAGTTTCTTGACGCCTTATCGGATACCGGGTCAAGGAGACCTCGAATTCAAATTCCGAAGATTTCATTGAGTCCGAAATGTCATTTTCAAGCTAGTAGCATATTTGGTTTGTGTTCGGGAAGTGCCAAATGAGTTTTGGGTGAGCTTTTAAGTTTCTTGGATACTTTGACACTATTTCAGCAAATTGTGGCAACTAAAGGGTTCATTATTAGTTTTAAAGGTCGAAAAATTATTCCGAAGGTTCTGAAATTTTGAGCATGAATTATAGGACTTATCTGCAAATTTTGGTGCATTTTCGCTAACCCGAGATCGGAATTTTATCGCAAATAAGAAATAATTGTTTACCGAGTAGAAATGATATTTGACTGGGCAACGAGCATGAAATTGAGCTCCGATTGAACGAGCAGGTCCGTATCATTATTTAAGACATTTACAAAAAAGAATCGGGTCATTTCACTATCGTATGAGGAAATTACGGTCTTTTTAGTGAAAGATTAACTGCTGTTTTTCTGGTGCATAACAGCCATGTATTGTTATAAAAATCTCAGACTGTGTTCATTTGGTATTTTGAGCATATCGGGAGTTCTAGAGATCGGAATGGAGTGATTCTTATGGGTTTCTTCTTGAATTAATATGAGGGTTAATATTCAATCTTCAATTCGACATTTTCTCATAATTTCTTTATCTGGGTTTTTTTTCCCTATCCATAAATCTCTTGGGAAAAATTGGGGTTTTATCGATTTGGACTCCCTTTTTGATGAAAAAGGTATATTTACGATCCTTATGTTATGGGTAAACTGATTTTTAACATAAAATTATTGATTCATCGATTATTTTCATCATATTAACCGCGTACAATTTGGACTTTCCCGGTAAAGTTAAAGTTTGATAAATTGAGAATTTCAAGGTCGATCTTAACTCCGTTTTTTATGAAATTTCATATTTGAACTTATCTAAGCATGGGTAAGATGTTTTTTAAGAGATATTTCATTTTCGAGTCGGGGTTTCGGATTCGAATATTTTAGACTTCTTCAAGAACGTGAATTTTCCTTCAAATTGAGTTTGTGAATTGATTTCAACTCCATTTTCAAATTGGTTTTCACCATTAGCTTCCAAATACTTTAAGGATCATTTTACATAAAAAATTTCTAGATTTGGGTATCGTTTTCTGGTATGAGACTTTTGGACCGTTTTGCCCTTTTTCTCTAAATTTCTTGATTTTGATGTCATTGGACTCGAATTGTGATTGTGAATAATTGTTTGAATAGATTATCGTGATCCGGATTATACTCGGAAAGGAAAGGGCTCAAGTTAAGTAACTTTTGGAGTTCGTTTTAAGGCAAGTGACTTCCAAACTTTGTAAAACTCTTAGACTACGCATGACTACTTTCCTAATTGTGTTGGGGAGTAATGGGGATTGAGGATGAGTTTTATTTGTTGATTGAAATTGTTGTAAATGAAAGATGGGGAATAAAACGAGCTAAATGTGTTATATGTGACTTGAATTTATTGAATAAGTCATGTGATAACTGATATTGAGGGGATAGAAGAGCATGAGTAGGCTATGATTGATACAGGCATTGATGTTGAGACAGATGATGTGTAATACTATGATGTGGTCGTGATATGGTTGTGATTGAGACAAGTGATGTGTAATACTATGATGTGGCAGTGATATGGTTGTGATTGAGACATGTGATGTGTAATACTATGATGTGGTCGTGATATAGTTGTGATTGAGACAGGTGATATGTAATAGTATAATGTGGTCGTGATATGGTTATGATTGAGACAGATGATGTGTAATACTATGATGTGATCGTGATATGATTGTGATTGATGACATGTGCATATTCATTATTCATCCCATGTGTGAACTATCTGTTGCATGAGTTCTGAGACACTGATATGAGGATGGATGGATATGAGACACGGTTGAGACTAGCTCCGGCTAGAGATATATGAGATGGACTAGCTCCGGCTAGCGATTTGGATGCCGATGGGATCTGGTTCCGGCGGTGATACATGGTCCATGTGTGGCCCCCATGGGTTCTGATTTGAGTATTCAGCGCGGACTGATTACGTCAACAAATGTGTATCGTAGGACAGACATGCATCACGACTACATGACATCATTATTGCATTTTGCATCGCATTTGCCTTATCTTTGTCTGTGATGTGTGGATTGTATCGGTTTACCCTTTTTATGTGAAATTTGATCTACTTGCTCTTATTTGTTGATCTGAGGTTGATGAGGATATACTGTTGGTTCTAACTGTTGAATATGATCTGTTTAGTATAGGTTGGTTGGTTTGCTGCTAGATTGAAGTTTCGGTGGTTCGGTTGGGATTGAAAGGAGTTGTTTGTAGCTGCTAGTTTTGCTTAGTTTAGAGTTACTTGCGACTATCTGTGGTTTTCGGTACTCACCCTTGCTTCTACACAATTGTGTAGGTTGACAGCTCTCTCTCATGGCTCCTGCTCCTCAACAACCAACTCCATCTGAAACAATAATCACCGATGCATCATCGGAAAACAATAACGTTACCATCACCAGAAAGATATACACAAGAGTTCGTCTCGCTACAAAATCTGATTTGTCTCATATATACCAATTGTTTTACCAAATTCATGTCTACCATAACTATACTCATTTATACAAAGCTACTGAGTCCTCCTTAGCCAATTTGCTTTTTAAAGAAAATCCTCTTCCACTTTTCTACGGGCCATCTGTACTTCTACTCGAAGTCTCTCCAACACCTTTTAACGAACCTAAAAATACCACAGACGAAGGGTTCAAGCCCGTCCTTACAACTTTCGACCTTAAAAATACCACAGACGAAGTTTATATGAAGTAGTTTACTGTATATCAATTTACGAAATAAGGGGAAACTTTAAAATGTTTCAAAACTACCTTAAAAAGAGTATATCTTTATGAACTTTTTTCGCGAAACAATTGAGATCCACCATAAGTAAAATGTTGATAGCATTATTAAATTTTACGTGTAATTATTCGTGGACTAACTAAAAATCAAAACGTGTCATATAAATTCAAACAGAAATAGTTAATTATTATTCCCTCCATTCACTTTTTTTGTGACTGTTTGACTTAACATACCCATTAAGAAAAAAAAATAAAATAATTATATATATATATATATATTACCAAACTATTCTTATTAAATGATACTTAGTATTGAGTCTTGAAATAATGATTTGAAAAATAGATATTTAATGGTGAGGGTAAAATATATAAAATTTTTTTATCTTTTCTTAATAAGTCAAAAGAAATAAATAAAAACAAAAATCTATTATAAAATAAAGGATAAGTGGAAAGTAGTATCAACAACATAAAATTGGTGGCCAAAGGCCAAACCAATTACATCAATGACTCGACCCTATAGAACGCACGTCAGAGTTGACCTCCACCAACCGTTTTTTATTGTTGAAAAATCCACTAATCTCACTAGCAAATAAATGAATTTTAAAAAGAGACAACTTAATTCTCCACTATAAATAACCATTATGATACTAAAGTATTTCCACACAATATCCCATTACTAGTCCTTTCAACATTTCCTTTATCTCCAAATTTAACTAAATACTTTCCCATGGCTCCTGCTACTCAACAACCAACTCCATCTCCATCTGAAATAATAACCACCGATGCATCATCGGAAAACAACAACGTTACCATCACTGGAAAGATATACACACGAGTTCGTCTTGCTACGAAATCTGATCTATCTCATATATACCAATTGTTTTACCAAATCCATGAATACCATAATTACACTCATTTATACAAAGCTACTGAGTCCTCCTTAGAGGGCTTGCTTTTTAAAGAAAATCCTCTTCCACTTTTCTACGGGCCATCCGTACTTCTACTTGAAGTCTCTCCAACACCTTTTAACGAACCCACAAATGAAGGGTTCAAGCCTGTCCTTACAACGTTCGACCTTAAATTCCCTGTCGTTGAAGGACAAGTTGAGGAGTTCCGATCAAAATATGATGATAAGAGTGATGCTTACATTGCAGGATATGCTTTCTTTTACGCTAATTATTCATGTTTCAATGACAAGCCTGGATTTTATTTTGAGAGTCTTTACTTCAGAGAGAGTTATAGAAAGTTGGGAATGGGGAAATTGTTGTTTGGAACAGTTTCGTCCATTGCTGCCAACAATGGGTTCGTATCGGTGGATGGAATAATCGCAGTTTGGAATAAGAAGTCATATGATTTTTACATAAATATGGGAGTTGAAGTTTTTGATGAGTTTAGGTATGGAAAATTGCATGGAGAAAATCTTCAAAAGTATGCTGATAACAAGGACAAAAATGACCAAGGAAGCTGTTAGCTATTGTGTGCTTTCTTTTAAATGTTGAAAGTTCAATTCATACATTTCTATTTGTAATTTTGTAAAAGCAGAATGCTCATTACATTTGTATTTTTAAATTTTAATTGGTAATTATCACATTAAACCCCTCTATTCAATTTACATGATCTTCTTCTTCTTTAAGTTATTACTCCCTCTGTCCCAATTTGTGTGACACATTTCGCTTTTCGAGAGTCAAACAGTTTAAGTTTGACTGAGAATTTGCTCATGAAATCTTCAAATTTTTTAAAATGAAATTTATATATTTATAAACTACATAAAAAGTACTATAAGTCACAATAATTGATAATTCAATATATTTTAAAAGATATAGGAAAAATTTACGATCAAAGATAGACTTGTTTGAATCTTGAAATTCAAAATATGTCACATAAATTGAGACAGAGGGAGTATAAAAAGAATCACATCTTTCTATATTTAGAGGTAAGTTCAAAGTATATATAGAGGGGCATAACCTTAATTACCGCTCATAGTAATTTATCTCTCTTATCCCACAAGAAGTCAATATATATATATATATAAAAGAAAATTCTAGACTCGCGTATGTAGCGCCATTACAAACCAAAATTCTCTTTTAATTTATTTTATTTCCAAAACTAGCCTTCCTCGTTTATGAAAAATTGTGACTTTTATGAAAAATTGCGACTTTTATGAAGAATTGTGACTTTTATGAAAAGTTGTGACTTTTATGAAAAGTTGTGACTTTTATGAAAGGTTGTGATCTTTCCTAAGGGTTGTGACCTTTCTGAAGGGTTGTGACCTTTACGAAGGGTTGTAACCTATCGAATAAGACACAATAAACATTTGTTCACACTACCTTTTGTTGTCTATAAATAGAGGAATTTTCTCTCATTTTAAAACAACAAAAAAATTGAACTTATTCTTCTTCTTATGGACAATTAAATATTTGTGTACTTTGCTTATGTTGAATGACTCACTGACACCATTGTTTTTGTATCAATACACTGGTGAATAAAATCGTTCTATCCTGAGAGGACCTATTCCTTTAAACATCAGGTACTAGATGGGAATAATTTTCTTAAGAGGACACTGTGCATTCAGTGGACTCAATTTTTTCCATTCTGTTTCATTCTATTGTTACAGATCCTAGTATGCATCTTACCGTCATTAATTTATGCTTATATTATTAATTGTTATTTTTGAGTACGTGCTTTAAACTTTGTTGTTTATGTTTCTGCAAAATTATTTTTATAAGTATTTGTTAGTACTGATTAAATAACAAATGTTAATTGAGTATTCAAATAAGTTTTCTCTATTAGAATTGTTGAAGGTACAATAAAAAAAAGGCCTTACAAATCTCTAATTTCTTCATCAACAACGTCATTCCTTACAAGGATGAGATTTTGTGTTCTATTTTTACTAAATTTTATTAGTGGAAATTATGACTACTTTAAGGATTGAAAGTTAATTGAAGTGTTATTCAATTTTTTGAGGTATGTTATTTCAAAACATAGGAACTTTTTTGGTTAGAATGTTTTGTTATCATCATTGGATAGCTCATAGTTTACTCCCTTTAATGTATGTTTTTTCTCGCCGTTTTGTTGTCTTCTTAAAATTGTATTGATTATTTTTTATTTGGTATGTATATGATCTCACTTGGACAAAGCTTTCGTCCTTTTAATGTTTTTCTTTTTTTCCTTCTCATTCGGCTCTTCTAAATATTTTTGGTGTGAGTTATGACTATTTTCGGCAAGCTTAATTTGAAGAATATGAAACAAAACCTGCTTTAAATAAAAGTAATATCTTAAGCTACAAAAGAAATGTCTATTAAGATAGATTTGTTGTCCATGTCCCAAGTCATTGCTGAGCATTTGAGTTATTTAGGTGAGACTCATTTTTAATTTTTTAATGTTCGAGAATATTTCTTTAACATGAGTCTAGAAACCAACATTTTGATCTACTTTTACTTTCATAATGCAAAAAATTATACATACATATTTCTGAAAAAGTTGCAAAGTTGCATTGATGAAGCATCAAGAAGGGCCTTCAGAGTAGCAATTTAATGAAAAATGAATTTCTAAAAGGGTCAACAATATTATTTTGTTGTCGTTTCAAATTAAATTTTGTTAGAGTAACAAAGTAACAATAACGAAAAGTGGTGAACATTTGACCTCAGACAAGATTGTCTCTAAATTTTTTTTAATTATGTTGTTGTGGTGTACATTTAACGGTCTTAACTTATTTATAACTAATATTGATTACCGAAAATTTTCACATAATTTTCTAACCATAAAATTATCATATTCTATATTTTTCATGTAAAAAAATAGAAAAATTGATGTTTAATCGCTACATAGAAACATCACTCAGTTTATCAAGACAATTATATCATCAAACATATATTATGATAAATTATGTAAAAAATAAAAATGATTAGATATCAAGATATTTTTAATTATTCATTATATATTTATAATTCTTGAGATATGTGATAATGTCAAATCATTTAATTTCTGTTGAAATGATCTTAAAACCTACTAAAATTTGCTTATTTTTTTCTTATAACAATCGATTATTGAAAAGGTTGTTCAAAAGCTTAGAAAGATGATTAATGCCCAGGAAGCGTGAATTTATTACCTAGTGTTACAATCAACTCTCAATCAGTGTCCAATAAAAATGAGACAAACGATGCAAATAGTGAAACTAAGTAATTAATCAACTAAACGACTAGATAAATTTTTTGGAAATATGTAATTGCGTTCCTATTTAACTTAACTAACTTCCGTCTTCCTTTTGCATTTTGTATTAACATATTATTTTGTGAAAAAATATTAAAGTATTTCATATGTGATTTATGATATGGCGTGTCTTCGTGTCATTTCATTAACCATCAATGTGAGACTTTTATCATTCTTTAACACCTCACATCACGCCTAGTGCTTAGCATGTGAACACTATAATGGGGGAACAACATCGGTGAACAACAAATATTGGGATAAACTTGACTCTAATACCATGTTAAATTATATTTTATGTCTAACTTACACCCCAAAAACTAGCTCATGAGGGGAGGGAAGGTTTGTCCAAATACATATAAAGAGAGTAGGAGTGTCAAAAATGAACTCAAACATAGGTAAACCGTCCAACTCGCCCAGAATTTTAAGGGTTGGGCTCAAGATAATTTGAATTGGGTTCAATCTCAACCCATTCAGGCGTAACCCATTTTAAGAGAATCCTTAATTGAGTCCAATTCAATCTCCAATTTCAATCCGTTTTAAAACTCTTTATTAATATATGCTCCTATATTAAATGTATGAATTATTATCTATCTAATATCTTTTAGGATTTATCTATCTATTTGTTACTTTTAAAAAAATAAAATAATAATCTTGAGTTGAAATTCAAATTGTGATTATAAAAGTTAAATATCACTATGTTAAAATTATAGAGATTAAGCAGGTCAAATTAGGCGGGTCAAGACCCAACCCATATTTAGCCCTTTTGAGCCCAACCCATTTGAATTCAAAGTAAACTTGGGCGGGTCAAGACCCAACCCGATTTCCATTTCAGCCCAACCCGCCATTTGACACCTCTAAAAGAGACCAATTAATCTCTTATTCCTCTGCAGATGTGGGACTTCTTAACAATATGATGTACTAATTTATATATTAGGGGCTTATACATATGCTCGAGTAGGGGTGTACATGACCGGGTTGGTTCAGGTTTTTCAATTATCAAACCAAACCATTTATGTCGGATTTTTAAATCTATAAATCAAACCAAACCAATAAAACTCGGGTTTTTCAACCTCGGGTTTTTTGAATTTTCGGGTTTTTCCGGTAAAGTATTCATACAAACATATAATTAATTTACTTGTACTTCAAATATTTCTTTAGTCCTACCAAAATACAACTATCTAAGATGTTTCTTAAGAAAATAACACAAAATATGATATGAGTAATGACACTAAAATATCCAACAAAATAACAATAATAATGAAATCGCGTAAAACAAATATTGCAAATTAACAAGTCATAATGAAAATGATCATAATTTAAAAGTACTAAATCATGCTAAATAAGTTTAATAAGTATTAGTTACATGACTAAATATTAAAGGAAATTAAAATTAGATTATGCATTAATTGAATTGTCTAAACCAATGTAAAACCAAAGAACAAATATTCAATATTATTGTCATTCTTAGTGTTGAATTGATTTTCTTTTTGCATTAGTATTAATTTGATTTTGATTTAAGCTTTATTATAATTATCAACATCTGTGGACTATAATCTTTATTGAACCATTCAGAATTCTAAGTTTCAAACTTGAAATAATATATTAAAAGAAAAAAACTATGAAAAAGTATAAGAAATATTTAAAAATTATATCAAAGTAAATATTTTTATATATAAAATAAAATTTTAAAATTATATATATAATGTCGGGTTGGTTTGGTCTCGGGTTGGTTTTTTCAGCTAAAACCAACCCAACCCAAATATAGTCAAGTTTTTTTTTTCAATACCAAACCAAGTCAAACCAACCACTAGTTGGGTTTTTTTTTCTCGATTTGCGGTTTGATTTGATTTTCGATTTTATTTTGTACACCCCTATGCTCGAGTATACTTAAACACATTATATAGGCTATCATGGATTTGTGGGTGAGTCATTATATATTTGTATAGAATTTTCACGGTATAAGGCTAGATGTAGTTTTAAAAGTACAAAAAATTATTATTATTCAATTATATTATAAAGGTGTTTAGTTTAACTGATCATAAATAGTTGATAAATTTTAAGTGTTGAAACTTGAAGGTCAATTGATAAGTTTTAAGTGTTGAAACTTGAAAGTCAATTTTTTAAGTGATGAAATCAATTTAACTACACAGTTACGTGCTCGGTCATAGAAGTGTTGAAATGATCACCAATAAAGTATTTGATAAAACAAAATATTGATATTTTAAAAATAAAAATAAAAATAACATACTTTAATTAATTCATTATTTTTGCAAGAACTATAAATTTGAAAAGTATCTTTTTTGTTAAAATAAAAGGAGGAACGATGAATACTGAGTGAAGAGAAAGCTAGGAATTTTATTTTGAAATATATATTTTGAGAATTAGAAAAAACTATTAAGGGTAAAATAGTAAAATATTTTGATAAAATAAAAGTGCTTATAAAAAACCATTAATTAGGGATGATTCGAGGACCGTTAGTGGTGTATTCCATGACTTTTGTGGAATATTCGAGATGCCTTTTCAAGGGAATATAGTACCCTTTATATAGTCATGAACTAGAGTTTAGGGTTTACCCTCGAAGAATCCTAATTGGAATTGAACACATATTGTAGAGTCTCAACTAGAATTGAACACGTCTTGTAGAGTCCAACAAAATTCAATGTCTACAACCACATCGTTACAAAAGAAAAATCGACGGCTTCACAAAATCTAATTTTTATTATACAAAATGAAATATTCAAAGAATTAGTACGATATAAATTTTTAAAAAAAACTAATTGCACTACTAAAAAATTGCTAAAAAACGACAGACGACGTCGCTCCAAAAAACGACACCATTTGCCACGCTGTCCGTCGCTTTTTAATAAAAATAATTATTTTTCAAAAAGCGACGGACGGCATCTCTTAGTCCGTCGCTTTTTTTTTCGCGGATTTTTGCACGAAATATATATATAATTAATAATTAATTGATTAATTATTTTTTAAAGGAGCGACGGATAGCATCTCTAAGTCTGTCGCTTTTTGGTCAACATGACTGGTCAAACATTTAAGAAAAGCGATGGATAGCATCTCTAGTCCGTCGCTTTTTTGGTCAAAATTTTGGTCAACTATTTTTAAAAAAAGTGACAGACAAAGAGACACTGTTCGTCGTTTTTCTTAAAATATCTTTGACCCAGATCGTGATTTTCTTATTTTCTTCTCTCTCTCTTCTCTCTTCTTCTCTCTTCACTCTTATTTCTCTCCCTTCTCTCTATCGATCTCCCTCCACCAGATGCCGCCTCCACCTCCACCGCTGCTGCCGTCACTGCCCTGCCCGTCGCCGCTAGTCGCCGTCCGTCACTGCCTCTCCTCTTTGTTAAGGTTGGTGTTTAGTTTTAGTTTTAGTTTGTTTTTTTTTTTTCAATTCTAGTGATTATAGTTGATTGTTAGTTAGTATATTATTGTTTTAGTTTGTTGGGTTGTGTTATTGTTAATTTGATTTGATTATTGTTAGTTAGGTAGAGAATTGGAGATTTTTATTTTAGGATTTTCTTTTAAATTGAGCATTTTAAATTAGGTATTGTAATTAGTGAATGAATTAGGGTTTTTTGATTTTAGGACTAGTTTGAACTTGAGAATATGTAATTTGATTGTGAATTGATATTTTTTTAAAATTTGATTGATATATTGTTACTTAGTAAGTGTTACTTTGAAGTTAGAAATTAGTAATTGAAGTATATATGATGAATGTTTGAATGCCATGACTATATAGTGATGATTGTTTGAATGTCATGAATATATATTGATCGATGAGGTTTTTTTTTAATTAGAATTTGAATATATAACTAATTGTTGAATTAGAAGTTTATATATAACTAGCTATGAACTTTAATTTAGAACTTGAACTTGGAACTTGAATATAACTAATTAATTCTTGGATTAGAATTTTATATATAGCTAATTTTAGAAATTTGATAGGAATTATTAAATTTAATTAGAACTTGAATTTTTGTAGGATTTTAGAACTTTAATTAGATTGTGAACTTTAGAAATCTTGAATTATTGTATGATTTTAGAACTTTAGGTTGTGAACTTTAGAAATCTTGAATTATTGTATGATTTTAGAACTTAAAGTTGTGAACTTTAGAGAACTTGAATTTTTGTAGGATTTTAGAACTTTATAAGGTTGTGATCATTAGAAATCTTGAATTATTGTAGGATTTTAGAACTTTAAGTTGTGAACTTTAGAGAACTTGAATTTTTGTAATATTTTAGAACTTTAGGTTGTGAAACGTTAGAAATCTTGAATTATTGTAGAATATTAGAACTTTAAGTTGTGAATTTTAGAGAACTTGAATTTTTGTAGTATTTTAGAACTTTTAGTTGTGAACTTTTGAGAACTTGAATTATTGTAGGATTTTAGAATTTTAGGTTGTGAACTTTAGAAATCTTGAATTATTGTTGGATTTTTAGATCTTAAAGTTGTGAACTTTAGAGAACTTGAATTTTTGTAGGATTTTAGAACTTTATAAGGTTGTGAGCGTTAGAAATCTTGAATTATTGTAGGATTTTAGAACTTTAAGTTGTAAGATTTAGAGAACTTGAATTTTTGTAGGATGTTAGAACTTTAAGTTGTGAACTTTAGAGAACTTGAATTTTTATAAGAACTTTAGGTTATGAAACGTTAGAAATCTTGAATTATTGTAGAATTTTAGAACTTTAAGTTGTGAATTTTAGAGAACTTGAATCTTTGTAGGATTTTAGAATTTTAAGTTGTGATTTTTAGAGAACTTGAATTATTGTAGGATTTTAGAATTTTAGGTTGTGAACTTTAGAAATCTTGAATTATTGTAGGATTTTAGAACTTAAATTTGTGAACTTTAGAGAACTTGAATTTTGTAGGATTTTAGAACTTTATAAGGTTGTGAGCGTTAGAAATCTTGAATTATTGTAGGATTTTAGAACTTTAAGTTGTGAACTTTAGAGAACTTGAATTTTTGTAGGATTTTAGAACTTTAGGTTGTGAAACGTTAGTAATCTTGAATTATAGTAGTATATTAGAACTTCAAGTTGTGAATTTTAGAGAACTTGAATTTTTGTAGGATTTTAGAATTTTAAGTAGTGAACTTTAGAGAACTTGAATTTTTGTAGGATTTTAGAGCTTTAGGTTGTGAACTTTAGAAAATCTTGAATTATTGTAGGATTTTAGAACTTTAGGTTGTGAACTTTAGAAATCTTGAATTATTGTGGAATTTTAGAACTTTAGGTTGTGAACTTTAGAAATCTTGAATTATTGTAGGATTTTTAAACTTTAGGTCGTGAACTTTAGGAATCTTGATTTATAGAATTTATGAATAATTATTAGGTTGAACTTTAGAAATCTTGATAAAATGTAGTCTTTATGAACTATTTGTAATTTTGAAACGAATTTTGACGGACTTTATAAGTCTTTATATTGTAATTTAGATATTTTTGAATGTTAATTTAAGTTTGTGGTTTTATATTTTGTGTAGCTTCTTTATAATATTTTGTGTTTGATTGGAGCTGAATTGAATTGAATTGAGTTGAATTGCTATTGCAGGTTGGCCAGTTTCTGCTGCCAAAAAATTTGCAGAAAAAGTGACGGACAAGGTGGTTTTGTCCGTCGCTTTTTTAGATTTTATTTTTTTAAAACCCAGAAAAGAGACGGACAAGGTCCTTTAGTCCGTCGCTTTTTTTAATTTTATTTTTTTAAAATCCAGAAAAGCGAAGGACAGGGTCCTTTAGTTCGTCGCTTTTCTGAATTTTTCAAAATTTTATTTCCAAAAAGCGACGGACGGTGTCTCATTGTCTGTCGCTTTTCAAGATTCTAAAAAAAATTAAAAATTAATTAAAGCGACGGACTTCGTCTCTTTTTAATTAAAAAAATAAAAAATAAAAAAAGCAATAAACGACATCGCATTCTTAAAAAAAATATTTTTTTTAAAAAAAAAGCGACAATGTCCGTCGCTTTTGACCAAAATGTTGAGTTGTATCATAGACATGCACATTTATTAGGATTGTCGTTGTCTTAAATCATTCAACAAATTTATGTGATTAACTTGGTTTCCATTTAACAGAAACACTTGTTTCCATGCATCTTGGTCAATATTGATGGATTTCCATTACCTTTAATTTCAAGCCACATATATGTAATCCATACATATGATTTTTATCAATATTGGTGAAATTGTCAACATTTATCTTTGGAAGAATTTTCAATTCCTTCGCAGATGTTAACATTTGTATGATATTTTGCATGATCCTATGCTGTGCACCCACTTGCAATTGTTTCTTCTCGATATTTCACCTTTGTTGAAAATTCATGAATTATTTGTGAAATTTAACTATTAATAATGGGCCCTGTCGGTTGAGTTTAGGATTTTTTTTCCCCTTCCTATGTGGATAAATAAAATCTTATTAGGATCAATTCATTTTAGCCCATAAGCTCAATAATATGTGGTATATATATAAGGCATATTTAGGTCTTTTTTTAGAAACACAAGAGAGAAAAATCAAGAGAGAGCCGTTTTAGAGATTGAGAGAAAGGGAGAAAAATCTCGTCTTTGCTTCAGGAAATTTTCTGCTCAGGCAGTTCTCTTCTAACAGAGTTTGCTGCTCCGTTAACCGTTGGATTGTGCTCAAATTTGAACTGGCTGTTGGATCGTGCTCAAATTTGAACTGGGAGTTCTCAGCATCTAGTTATTCAATTCAACACTGGAGATCAAATTTTGTTGTCTGTAGCTTCTGATTTTGGGGCGTGAACAATAGCTCGTTTTTTTTGGTGAAATCTCTCCTTTAATTCTCTAGTTTTGGTGCAATCTTGTTTTGTTGACGCTCATTGTTTGGCACTTGTTTTGTGGCCAATTTTGGAGAACAATATTGTAACTCTTGGTGTTTATAGTGAAGCTTTTGGTCCTTACTGTCCATTCTTCGTATTGCTTGATTTAGTTTGTCTTCTCTTCGTTCAAATTGAAAGGAAAAGTTTAGATTTGAGTATTATTCCTCTGTTATCCTATCGGGCATTCTTGTGAATGTCTTGCCTTACCCAACACTGCCCTAGTCAAATCTTTCTCTTCGCACCTCAGATCAACAAGATCAAGAGGAAGGGCTGCTTGTCAAGCTGGCCTATATACAACTATAAGAAATTTCTTTCTATATCCAACTTAATTCTCCACTATAAATAACCATTATTATACTAAGTATTCCCACACAATATCCCATTTTAAACCTTTTATCTGAAACCTCATTCCCCTCAAATTTAACTAAATAATTTCCCATGGCTCCTGCTACTCAACAACCAACTCCATCTGAAACAACATGCATCCATGCATCATCCGAATCCAATAATGACAATGTTACCATCACTCGAAAGATATATACAAGAGTTTGTCTCGCTACAAAGTCTGATCTGTCTCATATATACCAATTGTTTTACCAAATACATGTATACCATAACTATACTCATTTATACAAAGCTACTGAGTCCTCCTTAGCTAACTTGCTAATGTACTTTTAATATTAAAATTATTTTATAGAGAGAAACTAGTTTAAAGATCTATTACAAAAAAATAAATTAAATTTTTATTTTATTAAAATAAAATGTTCATATTCAAATTTTCAATCAATACTATACATTTTTTTTGAAAGGTACAAATCTTTAATTGTTATGTTTTTTCTTTTTTCCTAATCTTACAAAACTATTATTATTGCCTTTCTCTTGTTTTCTAATTTTGTAAAGTAATACGTAAAATAATAAATAAAATAATAATACGCAAACGGAAAATAAAATATAAAATTTATTATATAAAAATAAAAAATAAAATTATTAAATGGAACTTAACCAAACATATTAGGTATGCTAATTAAGTAATAATATATATATATATAGGGACATTTTAGTCTTGAAAAAAATAATTTTCTTTTGCTTTTTTTTAAGCAGAAATTTTTAGCTTCTTCACAATAACAGAAAAACTGATTCTTCTTCTATTTAAAAGCACTTTTACAGGTTTGTCAAACACCAACTTTTTAAAAAAAAAGTGTGTTTTTGTTAAAATAAGTGTTTCTGGGCTCCCAACAACAATGTCAAATAGGTTCTTAATCAGTGTTAGATAATCACCAAATTATTAAAATATAAAAAAATAGATTTTTTATCAAATCAAATCATCATCTTTATTACAAAATTTCCTTCTTCATTTATTAGCATCACTATTTTCGATTTCTAAAAGTGATTTCTAATTTTAGGAAAGAGAAAACTACTAAATCAAGTTGAAAAAGGAAGAAGAAATAATGGAATAATATTGCAAGAAACAATCCAATAATATTACTTGTCAAAATTCAATATGTGTAAACTGTGAAAATTTTAATTTAGTAAATGTTTTTGAAGTTTTTGTAGAGAATAGCAGAAGAAAAGTGTAATCCGGGAAGTCTTCTGCTAGCCCAAGATCGTTAACTAAGATCGAAAGATTCAACTAAAGAAGAGAAAACTAGAAAGGAGAACTTGTTTATGGAAGAATACTCTTTTATTTGGGTTGTTTTTTGGTTACTTTACAAATGCCTAATGCCACCCCTATTTATACTTGTATAGGGATGCTTCTAGAAATTATTCTAGATACTTGTACAAGAAAAATCTAGATATCCTTATCTTCTGACTATGTAACAAGAACCTAGATATTTCTATACTTTACTTACTATACATATCTAATTATCTAGAACCTCTAGATTTTTCTTAAGTATAAATATAAAAGATATTTACTCTACAAAAATCTAGAAAGTTCTATTAAATATCTTAGATATTTTTTGTACCTCCAAAAAATCAACTTTAATTTTTCACAGTCCTCCTTAAAGTGATTTTTTGAAAACTAGCCCACACTTGTCATGGAAGAGCTCAAACGAAGCTTTGAGCCACATTTTGGTGAAAATCTCGACAGTTTCTTTCGAACTCCTCTTGCTTCTTCAAATGATAAAGATTCTTCATCGTCAGTTAATCCATGTAGATTATCTCCTTGTTGAGTTCTCAGACTCCCCCTTTCTCTTAACTTCTCGGTAATTATTTTATCTAGAGAAACACTATCAATTTCTTGTAAAGTCTCAACACCAACACATGATAACTACCATATTCTTTTATCATTTCCTCGATAGATTTTTTGGCAGCTTTAGAACTTTCAAAAAACATATTATTTGTCTTTGAGACTTCAATATCAGCTTCTTCCTCTATTTGATATTCATCATCTCCATTTGCTTCTAATATTTGATCAAAGCCAAAGACTGACCTTGATATGGCTGACGATTGTTCAGAGAATTCAATTTCCCATACATCTTCCTCAATACTTTCTCCATAAAGGATACCATCAACATATATAGCTTTAAATACTGCTTGTTCAGAATTTATTTTCTTGATTTGTTCGATATATAGAAGCTACCATATCACCAGTATGCATATCTTTAATAGTTTCTTGCTTCATACTGATAACATCAACATTTTTCTTCTCCACGTGATCGATTGCATTATATTCTGAATCCTCGATCAAGTCTTCTTCAAGGTTGATGGAAATCATAACATCTATTGCTCGAGCCTCAACAACTCAACAATTTTCCCAGTCTTCTTCTTCTTTAGCAACTTTTTGAGCTATATTGCTCTCTTTGACTCAGCAATATATTCTTATGAGTTCTATTTCACCACAACGATAACATCTGAGAGGCTTTTACCATAATAGTAGAAGACTCTTCCTTCTTTCCAAGCAAGCTTGAATCATCTGAGGATCGAGAGTGCAACATATCTCTTGATTTTCCTTTGAAGTTTCTCTTGTCGACTACAAGAGCATCTCCTTCTCTATATTTGACAAACACACTAGCCAACTGCTTCGCTAGTAATTCCTGTGACGACAACAAAATTTTAAATTTCTTCAAGGATGGTTGTTGAGCCAATCCTTGAATTGACGTCACAAATGAAATATATTCATGTTTTAACCCATGAATGACTATTTTTTTCATTCGTGCTTCAGAAATAGCCTCTTTCGGATTCAACAAAAATATCTCAGAACATAAGTTTTTAATCTTCAAAAAATACTCAGCGATAGAAAGGTTACCTTGAGTGGTGTTAGCCAATTCATTCTCTAATATCTGCAGCCGAGATTCATTCTTCTTGTTGAACAAATGATTGAGGGTCCTCCATACTTCATGAGCTGATTTACACTTTATAATATGATCGAATAAATCGGAGGAGATTGTCCTCTTTAGAATGAACTCCGCCTTCACATTAATCTGCTTCTATTTCTTGTACTTATTTTCCGGTCCGTCAACAGGAGAACTTGTGTTACTCCCATTCATAATATCCCACAAATCCTCGCCCACAAGGTATGATTCCATACATGTTTTTCATACCTTATAATTGGACTGATTCAACAACTCCATCCCAAGTCCATTAACATGACCGCTAAAATCCATATAGACAAACCAGTTGAGTCTACCTCTAATCCGATCTTGAAATAACATCAACAAGCCAATCTACAACTATAGCTCTGATACCATGTAGAGAATAGCAGAAGAAAAGTGTAATTGGAGAACCCTTCAAGATCGTTAATTAAGATCGGAAGATTCAACTAAGAAAGAGAAAGCTAGAAAGGAGAACTTGTTTGTGGAAGAAGACTCTTTTATTTGGGTTGTTTTTTTGGTTACTTTACAAATGTCTAATGCCACCCCTATTTATACTTGTATAGGGATGCTTTTAGAAATTATTCTAAATATTTCTACAAGAAAAATCTATATATTCTTATCTTCTAACTATGTAACAAGAACCTAGATATTTCTATACTTTACTATAAATATCTAGAACCTCTAGATTTTTCTTAAGTATAAATATCAAAGATATTTACTCTACAAAATTCTAGAAAGTTCTACTAAATATTTTAGATATTTTTTGTACCTCCAAAAAATCAACTTTAAATTTTCACAGTTTTACTTGTCAAAATTTTAAACTCCAACAATACTATATATAAACCGGGGTTGTTAAGTCCAACTTCATTTTTATTATTATTAAGGACTATTTATTTCGTCTAAGTTTATATGAAGTAGTTTACTGTATATCAATTTACGAAATAAGGGGAAACTTTAAAATGTTTCAAAACTACCTTAAAAAGAGTATATCTTTATGAACTTTTTTCGCGAAACAATTGAGATCCACCATAAGTAAAATGTTGATAGCATTATTAAATTTTACGTGTCATTATTCGTGGACTAACTAAAAATCAAAACGTGTCATATAAATTCAAACAGAAATAGTTAATTACTATTCCCTCCATTCACTTTTTTTGTGACTGTTTGACTTAACATACCCATTAAGAAAAAAAAATAAAATAATTATATATATATATATATATATTACCAAACTATTCTTATTAAATGATACTTAGTATTGAGTCTTGAAATAATGATTTGAAAAATAGATATTTAATGGTGAGGGTAAAATATATAAAAAATTTTTTATCTTTTCTTAATAAGTCAAAAGAAATAAATAAAAACAAAAATCTATTATAAAATAAAGGATAAGTGGAAAGTAGTATCAACAACATAAAATTGGTGGCCAAAGGCCAAACCAATTACATCAATGACTCGACCCTATAGAACGCACGTCAGAGTTGACCTCCACCAACCGTTTTTTATTGTTGAAAAATCCACTAATCTCACTAGCAAATAAATGAATTTTAAAAAGAGACAACTTAATTCTCCACTATAAATAACCATTATGATACTAAAGTATTTCCACACAATATCCCATTACTAGTCCTTTCAACATTTCCTTTATCTCCAAATTTAACTAAATACTTTCCCATGGCTCCTGCTACTCAACAACCAACTCCATCTCCATCTGAAATAATAACCACCGATGCATCATCGGAAAACAACAACGTTACCATCACTGGAAAGATATACACACGAGTTCGTCTTGCTACGAAATCTGATCTATCTCATATATACCAATTGTTTTACCAAATCCATGAATACCATAATTACACTCATTTATACAAAGCTACTGAGTCCTCCTTAGAGGGCTTGCTTTTTAAAGAAAATCCTCTTCCACTTTTCTACGGGCCATCCGTACTTCTACTTGAAGTCTCTCCAACACCTTTTAACGAACCCACAAATGAAGGGTTCAAGCCTGTCCTTACAACGTTCGACCTTAAATTCCCTGTCGTTGAAGGACAAGTTGAGGAGTTCCGATCAAAATATGATGATAAGAGTGATGCTTACATTGCAGGATATGCTTTCTTTTACGCTAATTATTCATGTTTCAATGACAAGCCTGGATTTTATTTTGAGAGTCTTTACTTCAGAGAGAGTTATAGAAAGTTGGGAATGGGGAAATTGTTGTTTGGAACAGTTTCGTCCATTGCTGCCAACAATGGGTTCGTATCGGTGGATGGAATAATCGCAGTTTGGAATAAGAAGTCATATGATTTTTACATAAATATGGGAGTTGAAGTTTTTGATGAGTTTAGGTATGGAAAATTGCATGGAGAAAATCTTCAAAAGTATGCTGATAACAAGGACAAAAATGACCAAGGAAGCTGTTAGCTATTGTGTGCTTTCTTTTAAATGTTGAAAGTTCAATTCATACATTTCTATTTGTAATTTTGTAAAAGCAGAATGCTCATTACATTTGTATTTTTAAATTTTAATTGGTAATTATCACATTAAACCCCTCTATTCAATTTACATGATCTTCTTCTTCTTTAAGTTATTACTCCCTCTGTCCCAATTTGTGTGACACATTTCGCTTTTCGAGAGTCAAACAGTTTAAGTTTGACTGAGAATTTGCTCATGAAATCTTCAAATTTTTTAAAATGAAATTTATATATTTATAAACTACATAAAAAGTACTATAAGTCACAATAATTGATAATTCAATATATTTTAAAAAGATATAGGAAAAATTTACGATCAAAGATAGACTTGTTTGAATCTTGAAATTCAAAATATGTCACATAAATTGAGACAGAGGGAGTATAAAAAGAATCACATCTTTCTATATTTAGAGGTAAGTTCAAGTATATATAGAGGGGCATAACCTTAATTACCGCTCATAGTAATTTATCTCTCTTATCCCACAAGAAGTCAATATATATATATATATAAAAGAAAATTCTAGACTCGCGTATGTAGCGCCATTACAAACCAAAATTCTCTTTTAATTTATTTTATTTCCAAAAACTAGCCTTCCTCGTTTATGAAAAATTGTGACTTTTATGAAAAATTGCGACTTTTATGAAGAATTGTGACTTTTATGAAAAGTTGTGACTTTTATGAAAAGTTGTGACTTTTATGAAAGGTTGTGATCTTTCCTAAGGGTTGTGACCTTTCTGAAGGGTTGTGACCTTTACGAAGGGTTGTAACCTATCGAATAAAGACACAATAAACATTTGTTCACACTACCTTTTGTTGTCTATAAATAGAGGAATTTTCTCTCATTTAAAACAACAAAAAAATTGAACTTATTCTTCTTCTTATGGACAATTAAATATTTGTGTACTTTGCTTATGTTGAATGACTCACTGACACATTGTTTTTGTATCAATACACTGGTGAATAAAATCGTTCTATCCTGAGAGGACTATTCCTTTAAACATCAGGTACTAGATGGGAATAATTTTCTTAAGAGGACACTGTGCATTCAGTGGACTCAATTTTTTCCATTCTGTTTCATTCTATTGTTACAGATCCTAGTATGCATCTTACCGTCATTAATTTATGCTTATATTATAATTGTTATTTTTGAGTACGTGCTTTAAACTTTGTTGTTTATGTTTCTGCAAAATTTATTTTTATAAGTATTTGTTATACTGATTAAATAACAAATGTTAATTGAGTATTCAAATAAGTTTTCTCTATTAGAATTGTTGAAGGTACAATAAAAAAAAGGCCTTACAAATCTCTAATTTCTTCATCAAACAACGTCATTCCTTACAAGGATGAGATTTTGTGTTCTATTTTTACTAAATTTTATTAGTGGAAATTATGACTACTTTAAGGATTGAAAGTTAATTGAAGTGTTATTCAATTTTTTGAGGTATGTTATTTCAAAACATAGGAACTTTTTTGGTTAGAATGTTTTGTTATCATCATTGGATAGCTCATAGTTTTACTCCCTTTAATGTATGTTTTTTCTCGCCGTTTTGTTGTCTTCTTAAAATTGTATTGATTATTTTTTATTTGGTATGTATATGATCTCACTTGGACAAAGCTTTCGTCCTTTTAATGTTTTTCTTTTTTTCCTTCTCATTCGGCTCTTCTAAATATTTTTGGTGTGAGTTATGACTATTTTCGGGCAAGCTTAATTTGAAGAATATGAAACAAAACCTGCTTTAAATAAAAGTAATATCTTAAGCTACAAAAGAAATGTCTATTAAGATAGATTTGTTGTCCATGTCCCAAGTCATTGCTGAGCATTTGAGTTATTTAGGTGAGACTCATTTTTAATTTTTTAATGTTCGAGAATATTTCTTTAACATGAGTCTAGAAACCAACATTTTGATCTACTTTTACTTTCATAATGCAAAAAATTATACATACATATTTCTGAAAAAGTTGCAAAGTTGCATTGATGAAGCATCAAGAAGGGCCTTCAGAGTAGCAATTTAATGAAAAATGAATTTCTCAAAAGGGTCAACAATATTATTTTGTTGTCGTTTCAAATTAAAATTTTGTTAGAGTAACAAAGTAACAATAACGAAAAGTGGTGAACATTTGACCTCAGACAAGATTGTCTCTAAATTTTTTTTAATTATGTTGTTGTGGTGTACATTTAACGGTCTTAACTTATTTATAACTAATATTGATTACCGAAAATTTTCACATAATTTTCTAACCATAAAATTTATCATTCTATATATATTTTTCATGTAAAAAAATAGAAAAATTGATGTTTAATCGCTACATAGAAACATCACTCAGTTTATCAAGACAATTATATCATCAAACATATATTATGATAAATTATGTAAAAAATAAAAATGATTAGATATCAAGATATTTTTAATTATTCATTATATATTTATAATTCTTGAGATATGTGATAATGTCAAATCATTTAATTTCTGTTGAAATGATCTTAAAACCTACTAAAATTTGCTTATTTTTTTCTTATAACAATCGATTATTGAAAAGGTTGTTCAAAAGCTTAGAAAGATGATTAATGCCCAGGAAGCGTGAATTTATTACCTAGTGTTACAATCAACTCTCAATCAGTGTCCAATAAAAATGAGACAAACGATGCAAATAGTGAAACTAAGTAATTAATCAACTAAACGACTAGATAAATTTTTTGGAAATATGTAATTGCGTTCCTATTTAACTTAACTAACTTCCGTCTTCCTTTTGCATTTTGTATTAACATATTATTTTGTGAAAAAATATTAAAGTATTTCATATGTGATTTATGATATGGCGTGTCTTCGTGTCATTTCATTAACCATCAATGTGAGACTTTTATCATTCTTTAACACCTCACATCACGCCTAGTGCTTAGCATGTGAACACTATAATGGGGAACAACATCGGTGAACAACAAATATTGGGATAAACTTGACTCTAATACCATGTTAAATTATATTTTATGTCTAACTTACACCCCAAAAACTAGCTCATGAGGGGAGGGAAGGTTTGTCCAAATACATATAAAGAGAGTAGGAGTGTCAAAAATGAACTCAAACATAGGTAAACCGTCCAACTCGCCCAGAATTTTAAGGGTTGGGCTCAAGATAATTTGAATTGGGTTCAATCTCAACCCATTCAGGCGTAACCCATTTTAAGAGAATCCTTAATTGAGTCCAATTCAATCTCCAATTTCAATCCGTTTTAAAACTCTTTATTAATATATGCTCCTATATTAAATGTATGAATTATTATCTATCTAATATCTTTTAGGATTTATCTATCTATTTGTTACTTTTAAAAAAATAAAATAATAATCTTGAGTTGAAATTCAAATTGTGATTATAAAAGTTAAATATCACTATGTTAAAATTATAGAGATTAAGCAGGTCAAATTAGGCGGGTCAAGACCCAACCCATATTTAGCCCTTTTGAGCCCAACCCATTTGAATTCAAAGTAAACTTGGGCGGGTCAAGACCCAACCCGATTTCCATTTCAGCCCAACCCGCCATTTGACACCTCTAAAAGAGACCAATTAATCTCTTATTCCTCTGCAGATGTGGGACTTCTTAACAATATGATGTACTAATTTATATATTAGGGGCTTATACATATGCTCGAGTAGGGGTGTACATGACCGGGTTGGTTCAGGTTTTTCAATTATCAAACCAAACCATTTATGTCGGATTTTTAAATCTATAAATCAAACCAAACCAATAAAACTCGGGTTTTTCAACCTCGGGTTTTTTGAATTTTCGGGTTTTTCCGGTAAAGTATTCATACAAACATATAATTAATTTACTTGTACTTCAAATATTTCTTTAGTCCTACCAAAATACAACTATCTAAGATGTTTCTTAAGAAAATAACACAAAATATGATATGAGTAATGACACTAAAATATCCAACAAAATAACAATAATAATGAAATCGCGTAAAACAAATATTGCAAATTAACAA